>NC_140781.1:205737600-206337600 GCF_044657685.1 Stegodyphus dumicola
TCATTCATCATTCAAGATGTACCTGTATTTACATACACTAACATTGTGCTCCAGCTATCATGTGACTTCATGTACTGCATTTGTCTTAAGCTACTTTTCTGCCATTCTCTTTTTCACCCATGCTTTTCATGCCAGGATTTAACGAGCGTTTATTCAGATTGAATGAGAAAGAAGTGGAATTGAAGAGATGGTTTCGCAAGTTAATTTTAGAGCATGTTCTGCTTACTTGAACCCACGCTGTACCGGGATTTATTAGCGATTTGATTCTGTGGCTTTGAGTGCTTTTAAGCACTAGGCTTGTCTCGCCGGTTTCCTACAAACCATAGCCTTTCCTGCGCGTTACTTTATACTGTGAGCCGTTAGGCTAATCTATTACATTTGAGTTAGTTCAACATTACGTATTTAAGTTAACCCAGAAGTTGTGGCTTGTGTAAACCTAAGCTGAGTCATTGTAACTTCTTTGGTGTTCAAATAAAAAGGTCTTATAGATTCTTCCTCTGACATTCTGTAATCACAAGACTCGAAGATAAGTTTGTTCCCCTTCAAAATCAACGAAATTCCGATCAAAGACGATAATTATTTGGCTTAATAATTACTTTTTCATTTTTAAATGATTCCATTTTCAATTTTTTTCGTGATTCATATTTGAAGTTTCTTTTTAAAAAAAAAATTCAAGGTTCATTTTTAAATGCTTATAAGTTACTTCATTGAACTAAAATTTTACTAACTCTCTCAAAGGATATAATATACTCAATAATCCATAAGTAAATGAATTATTATTTAATTACTTTGCAGCTTTTGCGCAAGGTATTAGGCAATTTTTTACGATTTATTAATATATTTACTTTAATTCAATCTTTGGTATAGATATATATATACTCACATATATAACGTAAGGCGTAATATAAAGGGAAATGAAGCCAGAAAAATGCTAATCGACTTTAACAATTTAGTGTATATGTATATACTACATATAAACATAAATACATATTTCATTATAAATATATAATATATGTGTGTGTATATATGTAATTTAAAAACTTCTAATTGCTTCCAAACCTAACTAAAAATTTGTGTTGCAGTTACATATATTTACGTAAATGAATACAATATACTTAAGAATTTTTCTGTGATATTTTATATCTTCTTTAGTATTTTGTTCCATATATATTTACTTACATTGTACACTAATGGATAGATAGAGCAATTTGCCATAATTAAGTAAACGAAACCAAATCTTAAAATTGCGACTTCTAGGCGTTCTTAAAATTTAACGACTTCATACGGCTCTGGTGGCGATTAGTTTGTGTTATGGTGCTAAAGTTGACAACTGGTCGCTCGGTTTTGCCTTTTTGTCCGTTAACACCTAAATACCTTAAAGATAGCCAATGTAGCAAAAATTGCAGAACGCCTAAAAGAGAAAGGACAAATATGTCGAACCTGCAGAAATATCTCAGCCCGTTCCCTGAAACTTCCGTATTTCGTAACGTAATTTTCCTCCCTTTTTATTAATTCTAGCGGTAAAGTCGTTGAACACTGGTAGTTCGAATACTGCGAACGACATGGCTGCATGGGCGCTTTCGTGGTTTTCTCCACGTGTAACCTATATAAAAACCAATTTTCCTTCGAAAGTCTTCGGCAAAGTCCTTTAGGCAGATATTCCGCAAGGGTTTGTCGTAATGACATAAACCAAACCAACCTTTCCCTTAATTTCTAGAACTGCGATTGTTATTTTGGGTTATTTGAATACTGCAAAGCCCTTATAAGAAAAACTACCATGGAAGAAATCAGATTAACAGCCCTTTTTGAATATGAATAAGATCCGATTACAAATTTTAAAATGATATTAAAATTCCACATATGGAGTGTTCCATGGAGTGTAATTATTGCTCGTCTGGATGGGTACTACCACCCTTCTGATTTTGTAAAAACAATTGACATTCACTCTGTATACGAAAAATCCTAATACAGTGTCACTTTTACATATTTACTTTTACATGCATAAAACTTACTAAAGGTTAAGGTTTAACTTTTAAGAACTGGATACTGGAGAATCTCAACAGAACGAACTCGCTAACTTCACAAAAAAAAAAAAAAAAAAAAAAAAAAATTTCTCTTTAAGAAATCAACTATAAATAGCAAGTTTTCCCATAATCCATACGTGACTACAATGTTTACACACAACTCAATTTTCTTCAACTAATACTCTAAAAGCCTTTATCTTCTAACTTTGTCAGATGTAAATACCTAGGTATTATCCTAAATTCGGAATTAATGTAACCCTACATTAACACGTTGAGCACCACGCGCTTCGCTTAAAAGCGCTGGTATTGTAGGGCTAGTGATGGGCAAGGATATCTAGAATACCACAACATAAACTCCGAAGAAAACCGAGAAAAGCCTCTGAAGTGCGAAAGTATTGTAAATTATGTTATGATAAAAATGCAACAGAAGCTGGTAGAGTAATGGCCAGAAAAAAAAAGACTAAAAGAGTGTTGTCACATTTTGTAATAGCTGTAATGGAGAACCGTTTTTCATGTTTACCGTGTTTCAATGAAATCCAATGAATCAAAAATCAAATCATGAATCAAAATTAAGTAAATTTAAAATAAATTTTGTGTCATTTCATAAAACAGTGTAAATTTTATAGTTATATATCATGTTACACGCTTGTCAGCTAGCGGCGGTTGACGCGGCCTAAACGAAAAGGTCTAGTGACAGCCACAAATGGCTGACGCGACCTAAACGGAAAGTCTAATGTCAGCCACAGATGGCTGACGCGACCTAAACGGAAAGTTTAGTGCAGCCACAGATGGCTGACGCGGCCTAAACGGAAAATTTAGTGTCAGCCACAGATGTTTGACGCGGCCCAAACGGAAATTCTAGTGTCAGCCACAGTTGGCTCACGCGGCCTAAACGGAAAATATAGTGTCACCCATAAATGGCTGGCGCGGCCTAAGCGGAAAATACAGTGTCAGCCACAGATGGCTGACGCGGCCTAAACGGAAAATATAGTGTCAGCCACAGATGGCTGACACGGCCTAAACGGAAAATCTAGTGTCAGCCACAGATTGGCTGACGCGGCCTAAACGGAAAATGGCTGACGTGGTGGCTGATGGCTGATGGTGGCTGATGGCTGATGGCTGACGTGGCGCTCAACGTCTTAAGAAAAATTTTTTATGCGAAGTTAGCTAGAACCTAATATTAACTTATATTGGTTACTTATATTAGTTTGAGTTCTAAATTAAGGCCTTATCTAGGTCAGTGTTCTCTAAACTCATCCCAGTCGAAATGCAACTTTCAAGAGTAAAGATATCTCATACATGCGCAGAATTATGACCCATTCAAAACGTATTATCTTGCTCACGTTATAAACCAGACACAAACAATACATGACAATGAAGGAAACACGTATAAATCCAGTCATAGTTTTCACTTATAAAAATTATCCTTCAACGTTGTTGTAGACTCAAAAGCACTCAATCAACTCAAAAGGAATTCAGACGCACAGCGCCATTTCGCCGCTGTAATTCTAGTTACCCCCGGCCTCGAATGATCAGGGGTTCATTCAAAATTTACATTAATGCAATTTTAAGCAGAAGAAGCTTCGCAATATCGCGGCATTACATTACCGATACCGATATCGCACAATGTTAATTCATGCATGACAGTAACGAAATTTAAGAAAATGTATACAAAAACACTTTTATTTTATAGAAACATGATGAGGATCATATTAGATTGGAATAAGGTTTTGGTTTGGTTTCGTTTATTGAGATTACGGCAAAGCACACTAGGGCTATCTGCCTAAGGAGAGGGATGCCTTCGTGGAGGACTTTCTAAGGAAAACTGGCTCGTATATACGTTACACACCACGAAAACGCCCATGCAGCCAGCCCGTTCGCGGGATTCGAACCTCGGACCGAACTACCAGTGTTCAGAGACTTCACCGCTCGGCCGCTGGTGGGCAGATTGGAATAAGGAATTGGAATCTAATAAGGAATGGGTGACTAAAGAAATTAAATGACTTAAAAAGAGGTTTAAACTAAGAAAGTGGTGAGGCAATGACCTTTCTTAATACCGATATTTGTTGAATCAGGGACAACACGCAAATTAGGCGTAGTAAATTTTCTAAGCTGTCGGGGTTATATTGCGATTCAATATTATTTTATATTAACATTAAGACAGCCTTGACAATTGAAGAAAATCTAACCAAGCGAAAAGGGCTATCACTATCATTGAAGATTTTTGATTTGATTAAGCAAATCAAAGATTTCAAAGCGAGCAATGGCATCACTGTACGAAAAAAGAAAAACTACTTTTATCTTCATCGCGCAAGACTGTGTCGGAAATTCGAAAGATATGCTCTTTTAAATATTTTGCGATATAGCTTTTGAATTGAATTTTATGGTTTAAGGGCGAAGAACATGATATTTAATAAATAAAGGTAACACACAAAATGTTAAAAAAAAACGTCCCTTTGTGCGTAATGTAAAATCTGAAAGCTTTCAATTTTTTTTTTTCTTCCCTTATTTCTTTTTTCCCCAAAAGGGCTTTTAGCCTCGAAACACAATCTTAGGCGGAAGGACCGGCGTTCGAATCTCGGCAAGAGCGTTGCCCATTTTCCCAGTTATTCTATAGATATAATCTAAGGTTCTTTTTTAAGAAAGTTCTTTTTTTACTGTTAATGGGATTGACTATAAAATACATTTAATTAACGCTATGTCTAATTAAAAACCTTCACTATTTTTATAGAATTACATTACCAATCTTTTTCCTTTCCAAATACATGAAATATGTTATATTATATGTTAGTCTAATGTCCTACAAATCTATATCTATCAATATCTAGTCACCTAATGTCCTATAAAATGTATCGCTATTCCACTTGACCCATGTCCATACATAAACTCTACTGATAAACCATATTAAAATTTAAAAGAACCTTTATTTAAAAAAATGTATTTCTCATCTTTAGATCGTATTAACCGAACTGTTGATCACAATAAGCGACGAATTTTCCTCGTTTTCGTATAGAAACTGGAGGGAGTTGTGCAATTCGATGACAATATCCAAATGATAATATTAAGAGGCATTTACTGCATTTTACACAAGCGTAAGTTAGTTTCCGATTAATAGGCTTGACTCAAATTCTTCGTTAACACAAAGCGACTGGGATGACAGCATGAAAGTTTGAGTGATTTTCCTCACAAGTGACGTGAGAATACGAGCCATTTTTTATCAAAAAAATCCTCCATGAAGGCATCTTCTTCCTCTAGGTGGCATATTTTGCCACAATTCTAATAATAATTTTTTATTGCACTGTGTTTACATTTTTAGCCTTCTGTACAATTAAATCTGATGATCAAAGCATCTTTTTAAATTAAGGCATAACAGCTCTAATTAAACTAAATTTTATTTTTGAATTTAAAATTTCATACAAAGATCCTTTTTCGGATCTCTATCGTTAAATGTCTGTACATGCATCAACTTCATTAGTTCCGAGCGGAAAATATTCTTCCGAACTTAGTAAGGAATGAAAAACTAGAATGGCACATCTTCTAAAAACTTCTTATTCAAAGTAAGTGATAAGTGACGGAGGACGTGGGCACTGTCCCTTTACCTTAATGGTTCATCAGTACAGCACCACGTCCGCCATTATCCAGAGCCGCCAATGGGCTTATTCAAAGTAAGGTATTCTAAGCAATAAGAACAATGCATTTAATTTAATATGGCCACTAGACCACGCCGGGCATATACAGTGATAGTGATAGTGACGGAGGACGTGGCTACCACTCCTTTACTATTAAGTTAATTAGCATATAGGGCCACGTCCGCCCTTATACAGAGTAAAGTCAGAGAGGTCACATGGGAGGCTTGCACAAGGCGCCCAAACCCAACGCCTGGACCATAAGGTTGGCAGTTCCGCGAACCAAATGCCACCGGGTAGACACCCGTCCAAAGTGCCCGGGTCCAGTGATTTTGGCCCACCAGCGGCCGAGCGGTAAAGTCGCTGAACACTGGTAGTTCGGTCCGAGGTTCGAATCCCGCGAACGGGCTGGCTGCATGGGCGTTTTCGTCGTTTTCCCCATGTGTAACGTGTATACGAGCCAGTTTCCCTTAGAACGTCCTCCACGAAGGCATCCCTCCTCTTAGGCAGATAGCCCTCGAGGCTTTGCCATAAACACACACACACCAGTGATTTTGAATCTTCAAGAATAGCATTGTACATTGCTAAACAAGGGCAGATATACATTAGTAGTTATTTACATGCTTCTGTTAATACATATTTGCTGACATGCAATCCAGCACTGTTACATACATATACTTTCTAAATACCTACATGACATTACCTTAATTTGCTTTGGAATAATAAGACAGAGCTAGTGTATACACCTAGCACAATAAAGATAAAAATAAAATAATAATAATAATAATAATAATAATAATAATAATAATAATAATAACATACATTAGGACACGCTTGCCACACTATATACACACATCGCAGACATACCTAAATTACTTATGCTTGAATGATACTGATTTACATTGAAATTTGCTGACATACTTACCAGTTATATTTACACATGGCATAAGTCTGGACCCATGTCCATTAGCTTATCAATTATATGAATAATTTTGTTGGTCTGGTGTCGCTGCTTGACACATTTTGTACATAGGTCATTTTGTACATCTAGACAAAAGCCAGTGCACCTCGAAGCGATTTTTTTTTAAATTCGAATTAGAATTTTTTTAAATTTTATGTTTTGTGACGAAATCGCATTATTTTGAGATATAATGGGCTATAGGGAAGCGAGATTTCATTTTACACACTCCATTTTCCCATCGTCATGAAACATTGGCACTTAGCTATTTTACGAACTTAAAATAAATTTTGTCTTTCAATAAATCGATTGAATACGAATTTATTTAACAAGGTGAGCTTAACACCTTTTCAACGGGATTTTTTCTAAAAAAGTTTATTTTTAAAAATGCACAGTTTATTTTTCTTTGATTTTTGGACACGTTAAACTTTCATCATTGCGACTGCTTTTACAAAAAGAATTTGGAAAAACGATAATATTTTGTATTTAAAAAACAATTTAAATAAAGCTTCCGAAAACACTTCTTACATCTCACATCTTTAAAAATGTGATTTTGGCAACAATTTTCCTTTCTTATTGTTGTTGTTAGATTTTGGTGAAATCGCATCATTTTGAATAGTTTCATTCTTTTAGAAATATGGGTTTGGCAACAATGTATCATCGTATTTCTTGTGTCACTAAGAGATTGGCATATTTCATTGTCCTTTTTTATATATATAAAATACATTTTTTTTTTGATAAATTTGTTCTGCAGAGTAAAATTCTGCGCGGAATTTTCTTTCATGTTATTTTTTGCATATTTCACTATTAGTAAGATATTTTAAAGTTTTGCATGATTTTTTTTCTTCAACGGAAAGTTGGTTAAATTTTATTAGGATAATTAATATTTGTATTAAGGAATATAGCTTATTTCATTGTATTTTTTTATCTTGAAAATACAAGATAAAATATCATTAATTATACTTTGCTTTTCAGAATTTTCTGTTTTTTTTTTTTTTTTTTTTTTGTATTCTTTTATGTTATTTATTGCTCATTTCACTGCTTTTAAGATATTGAAAAGTTTTGAGTGATTTTTTTAGGAAACATAGTTCTTAACCTCCTTTAGACCATTTGAGTTCTTAAGATTTTGCAAAGGGAAGTTGGTTAATTTATTTATTAGGATAATTAATATTTGTATTAAGGGATAATGCTTATTTCATTGTAATTTTGTTATACGTAATACCTTTTCTTAAGAAGTTGTTCTGTAGAGTAAAATTCTTCGCAGTTTTTTAAATTTAACGTTTGGTGTTCTCTTCAGCCATTTTTCCGGTACATTTAAAAGCCAGACGAAGGCTGGCAGCGAAGCTGCTAGTGTAATAATAAATAATATATATAAAGTATTTAAAGCTAATTAATTGTTCCTTGCACATGCGTGTTAAAGTCATGTCGCGTTAAAGTCATGCGTGTTAAAGTCATGCGTGTTAAAGTCATGTCGCACATGCGTGTTAAAGTCATAATTGATATTGGTCCCTATACGTTGCAGCATTCCTGCTCTAGCGGTGGTGGTGTGTATTTAATTATGGCAAAGCACACTAGGGCTATCTGCCTAAGGGGAGGGATGCTTTCGTTGAGGACTTTCAACTGGCTCGTATACACGTTACACATGGGGAAAACCACGAAAACACCCATGCAGCCAGCCCGTTCGCGGGATTCGAACCTCGGACCGAACTACCAGTGTTCAGCGACTTTACCGCTCGGCCGCTGGTGGGCCCCTGCTCCAGTGATCCTTACAGTAGCACTGAGACTTCCCTAAGATGTAATTAGCACCGCTGGGCATGAGTTTATACACGGAAACATAGCCTTAATATAAACCTGAAGAAAGTAGACGGTCCGCCAGTGAACCGGAAAATTTCAGTAGTTCGTTTTCTGCTCACGATGAGGCGTGGAAAGTTTGGATTATTGTTTGACATTTAATGCCATTTGTTAACCTTTAAGAGATGGGGCAGATTGGAAAGATTTCACTTAAAAAGGCGGGAAATCCAAATGCATTTCCACCCCCCCCCCTTTTAGCTGCCATTGTAAAGGGAAACTACTACTCTTCTGCAATTTTTCCTGTAGGTCGCCTTTGTTAATTTTCAGATGAGAGACTAGGGAATAATATAAAAGAATTTGTTGAATTTGTTCTCTTTTCTGTCGTTTCTTTTCCCTAAACTAGGGAAACATATTATGATGAGATTTCGTAGCTAAAAATAATTGTCGTATGTTGGAATATTAACTTTTGCGTCATGATGAAAATACGCCTTAGCAGCAAATGCACGCCGATAATCAGTTCATAGTCTATTCAGTTTTTATTTGTTTCCAAACCGAATTTAGTTTAGAATTACATATACTAATTAACATTTTTAATTTATACTCGAAATTGATGTTTAACTATTTGTTTCTCGTAAACATCGGGAGTTCGCTTTTATTTGTTTCCAAGTATTGTGTAACAGCTTATATTTATATATCAAACAAATCCCGTTGTATTTTTCTTATATGAGTTTCGTTTAATTTTTTCATTAGTATTCTTATTCAGTTTAATTTATTCATTTCTTCCCCCCCCCATCGTATCGTAAATTATCTTATCTTTCAACTACATTTTTGTTCATTTTTCTTCCTTGCAATTTTGTGATAAAAGCTTTCTTTTACTCTTTAACGTTTTTTTAAAATTATTTTCCTTTACTTTAAAAACAGATTTTATTCATTATATTTTCATTGCACTTGCATTCCATTGCATTTTGCATGTTTCAAACAGCAATATTAAATACAAAAATTACATTATAAAGGGGAAATATAAAGAAAAAAATCTGATGTGTACACACCATGACTTCCTTGCATCCTTGTATTGGAATATTAAATTATACGCATTTTTTCTTGAATTTCATTTAAACTTATTAGACTGAATTAAATCTACTTCGCCGACAGCGCATAAACCACAATAGAATAAATGCATTCTTTAAAATTCACTCTAGTATTTGTATACCTAGTATTTGTCTAGTATAGTATATAGTAAGGCAAATACTCTAGTATTTTGCCCCAAGTAAATTATCCTTGGCGTAAACAGAAAAATGCGCTAAGATAAATTTTTGTAATTCTCCTTAAATTTCTCATCACATTTTGCAAATTTTTATATTTAGGCATAAGTAATTTGATTCGTAGCATCGAAATATGCAAAACAAATTGGCATGTCACTTCAGTAAAAGTCAACTTTTGTGTCAGGATACCTATATTAGAACAATGCTGTATATAAATCTAATACATGGCGTAAGTCGCGCTATTGAGACATGAAAAACACAGTTTGAATTTCGTCAATCGCCTCAGTAGAACGGGAGAAATAGAACTTACCCGTTCTTTCTCTCCCGTTCTACTGAAGGAGATTGAATTACGCTGTTCTTATCTTCCGGTTAAGGTTTTTATGCCTTTAGTAAATCTATATGCAATATTTTTAGAATTATCAACAATTTTAAAGTTGTTAGTGCCGCTAAGACTAATAATTTTTTTGATGGCGGCCATTGCTTGTTTACATTTGAAACAGCAGGATATAGATTTGTTGCCAATCTAGAGAAACATAGCTTCGCAACAACAAAGATAACGCCTCCATTTATTATTGCGAATTAAATCATGGTTAATCCTTTCTGGAATTTTTTCGAGAAAATAACTGTTTAAGATTTACTTCGTAATTTTTAATATAGATATTTTGAGTTTTTATGTATTTTTGCCCTGTCGGGAAGGGAGAACTGAATTAAATGAATGAGAAATACTGAATCGTCTGTGAAAACTGTTTCTTTTTTATTTTGTTTGTTTAACTTCTATTATACATTGTTTTAGATTTATTACAGTATTTGAATAGAACATGTGGCAACGATTGGATAATTCTTCAAATGACATAAATTTATATGCATTCTGAGTTATAATATGAACTGGAAAGCACGTCCGACTAGTAAATGGCTAGGTACGAAATACGAATTCCCTCTGCAGCATTGCTTATTTTTTACTTCCTGATTCTATAAACTTAATAACTCACCCTGTGCTGTTATGAAGTAAGAATATTTAGGTATCATAGTGTTATGCAGGCACTAAAATAAAGAGACGTTCATCTTGGAATTTGTAAATAAGGGCCACACTACAAAAAAAGATTAGTTTGTTGAAAACAACAAATGTGAACTTTCGGATTTAAGTAAATGTTTCATTTGATTTCTTAGGAGTTTTATATTTATAACTCCTTTTTCTAAGTTGGGTAGCTGCACTATGAAAATCGCTTTTATATTTCCCATGGGAATTTATTTCATTCTAATACTTTTCAGAGAAAATGATGAGTCTCTAATCTCTATCATATCTATAAGAATCACTACCAAAACGTCTATTCGCCATTTTCGAAAGTTGAAAACTTTTAAAGTGTTGCCATTGCTCGTTTTGAAATCGTTTCCATAATGAGACACATGAATCTGAGAAATTTGGCCGGTTGATTTATTGGGTGCAAAATTCTACAAATTTCGATTTTTAGAAAGCGTAAAACTTAAACTCGAAAACTTAGAAAGAAATCTTAAATCTTTACAAAGATAAGTGTAATGAAAAACCTTCCCTATCCGTACACTTAGCTATGATTTTGATTCAGAAACGATTAGGATAAAGGAAGAGTTTTGAGGAAAGGTTTCATTTTGAGGAAGGGTTTCAGAGATTGTTGAGATGCAAAACATGCCCACCATTCCAACTAAGTATGGGTAGAGTAGACTTTAAGGTACCCCTTGTATTACGGCAAAATTGTTCTTTGATTTATCGCCAAGTTGTTGTTTGATTTATGGTAGCCTGAGTAATTGAATGTTATGAAAACCCTATTGTGACGTAATCGGGTGCATCATTCTGGGAAATTTTGAATCATGGGATGTTTTGTAAGCGTTTTTGTGGTGTGTTATTTAGATGGGTTTGAATGAGTTTGTAGGAAGAGAGGTTCAGATGGTCACTATGTGAAGCTTTCCACCAGAAAGAGTACCTGGTTTGAAAAAAGTCATTTGAGTATGACTGATATTTTGATTTTCACGTGGCTCTAGGTGTACGAAGCGAACTCGGAAATCATGGTGAGTGAATATTTGCTTTTGGTAGTGCTTAAATGTATAACATGTTTCTCCTTTTTTATGTTATTTTATTGTTTAGTTTAAAATGTATTTTATTGAGATTATGTATTTTTTGTTTGCTTGTATTATAGACTTTGGTGCTCCTTTGACTTTTTAAGTGAAAATATATCGATGTGTACATGGACAAAGTAAAGGGAGTGCACAATGCAGGTTTGTGCAATTCTGGGATTTTTTTAAGTAAAAATAGGTCGACGGCTACATGGATAAAGTCAGAGGAGAGCGCAATGCCATTTTTGTGCAATTTTTTTTTTTTTTTTTTTTTTTTTTTTTTTTTTTTTTAAAGTGAAAATAAGTCGATGTGTACATGGATACCGAGTTTGTGCAATTGTTTGTTTTGTTATTTTGGCTTTGTTTAGCAGAAATTTTTGGCTCAAAAATCGCCGCTTCGCAAGACAAAATAACGAGTCGAAGAATTGCACAAAATCGGTATCCATGTACCACCAAAAATCGCCAAGTTTCGCGAAGGGGTATCCTAAACTATACTTTTACCGTATTTTAAATAAGTATGTTAAACGTCGGTGACACCCAAGATCATCAGACATTTCGGGCCAGGAAACACGAAATATCGACATCACGATCGCCAAATTTCGAAGCACGGCGTTTCCACTTCCCAACTGAATATACTAACGACTTGTACCACAACATCACGCACGGAGAGAATGCAATATTGCATTATAAACAGACACGTATATAAGACGTCTCAAAACTGTTTGTAATTTTGAAGACACATATAAAAAATAATGAAAACATTTAAAATCAACAAAGTATTTTAAGTTGCAGAGACCGGTAGCGATAGGACCAAAAATAAATTGAAACTTCGCCTAGAATTTCGAAATCCGGTTATTTACTACACCAGACAAATTCAAAATCTTGACGCCACAAGATCGTAGTGAAGAAATCTTTTTAAAATCCTCACAATCTAATACCTTATAAATAAATATAGGCTTAAAAGCAACAAATAATATTTCATTAAAAGTAGCCCAAACTATTGCAACATGAAATAACATCCAACAGTTTGCGGCAATAAGCAATCTCAGTTTCGAAAAATCTTCGTGAAAGTAACATCTTAGTTTTAAAAGCCAAGAGATTATCTGCCATGCCATTATCTCATCAACTGTCACAATTTAAATTCTTTCCCCTAAAACCCTGTGGAGTTCTTGACTTCTGTTGTTTCCAAAATATTTCCTTGCAGTTAAAGCAATAAGCTATTGCAGCAATGATTTAATTACTATGGCGAAAAGCAAAGCAATTTACGGCGTCTTTCGCTGCTTTTGTCTCTCAGTGCCCATCCGTTTCCTTATTTCTTACGTCATTTAACTTTTACTCTCATTTTAGTCTTTCATCCTTTAAGCGGACTCCTTAAAACCCATAAGATCTTCGAGTATATGACTGTTGCAAGAATTGGGATAACTTATTTACTTTAAAAGCAATTGCTTCCAACTTTTTACAGCTGACTACATAACATAGCTGCGTTTAGAAACAGTAATCAGAAAGTTTGTGTTGCCACAAATATTTTTTGTAATTTAATCCGTTTTGTGACAAAATCTTTCGTCATGTTTCCACCTTGCGCACACTGTTTAAAACATTCTGTTGCATACTTTAATTCCATATTTAATATACAGCTTTAGTTACATTTGTAAAGTACTGTGAACTAAAAATTCTAAGAACTTCAAGTTAAATTTTTATTTTATTTGGAGTTGAGTTTATAACATGTATTTTATTAAAAAAAATCTGTAATGTTTTCCTCCATAAAATTTTTTAATATTTAAATATTCATCAGATTTTTGGTTCAGTTAGAAAAAAGTGTCCATATAAAGAATTCCATCAAATTTCAAGTATATACAATTAGCCATTTTTAAAATATCATGCGCGCAAGGTGGAAACATGGCGGAACATTTTGTCACAAAGTGGATTAAATTTCAAAAATATTTGTGGCAACACAAACTTTCAGATTACTTTTTCCCAAAGCAACTTATTATGTAGTCAGCTATAAAACGTTGGAAGCAATTGTTTTTAAAATAAATAAAATATTCCAATTTTTGCAACAGTCACATATTCGAAGTCATAAGGGGTTTAAGGTGTATGAGTCCCCTTAACAGGTTTACTTAGCACCACAAGAGAAAAAGCACTTTGAATTAAATTTAAAATGCTATGTAAAATAACATGTAATTTCTACTATCGATGAATGCTTACATGTACGCACTTTTTGCACATGTATCTTTTGTATAACAAAAAAATCTGATGTGTACACCACATGACTTCCTTGCATGGAATATACGCATTATTTCTCGCATTTAATTTAAACTTATTGGATTGAATTAAATCCACTTCACCGATATCGCATAAACCACAATAAAATAAATACACTCTTTTAAAATCCAACTATATTTGTTTACCATAGCGACACTCTGGCGATAGATTCACTTCGTTACATTTCGTTTATATTATAACTCAGAATGCATATAAATTTATGTCATTTGAAGAATTATCGAATCGCTGCCACATGTTCTATTCAAATACTGTAATAAATCTAAAACGATGTATAATAGAAATTAAGAAAACAAAACAAAAATGAAACAGTTTTTCACTGACGATTCAGTATTTCTCATTCAATTAGTTCAGTTCTCCCTTCCCGACAGGGCAAAAATACATAAAAACTCAAAATATCTATATTAAAAATTACGAAGTAAATCTTAAACACATATAAATCGAATAAATTCCAGAATGAATTAAGCATGATTTAATTCGCAATAATAAAAGAAGGCGTTTTGTTGTTGCGAAGCTTAGTTTTTC
Organism: Stegodyphus dumicola; assembly: GCF_044657685.1. Taxonomy (NCBI): domain Eukaryota; kingdom Metazoa; phylum Arthropoda; class Arachnida; order Araneae; family Eresidae; genus Stegodyphus; species Stegodyphus dumicola. Next base: position 205,752,152 of record NC_140781.1, read on the forward strand.
TAGATTGGAAACAAATCCGTTATTCTGCTAGATTTCAAATGTAAACATACACGTCCGCCATCGCAAAAATGATTAGGCTTAGCAGAACTTAAGCAACTTTTCAATTGTTTATAACTTTAAAAATATTGCGTGCAGATTTACTAAAGGCATAAGAAAGTTAACCAGAAGATAAGAACGACTTATTTCAATCATTTTTAAAGGAAAAAATGCACAATTTACCAACACATAAGAATAAAAAACTATGAAGTAGCTCACCCGAGTAACAAAGTGGGTTATACATATTTATAATATATAATTTATATAATTATAATATATAATTATAATATAATAATAATATTATAATATAATTATAATATAATTTATATATTTATATAATTATAATAATATATACATATTTATTTACATTTCGTGCGACCGATTGACACCAAAAGGGGAGGTGCACAACTACATTCTATAATAGTTCTATATACCAAATTTAAACGTTCTGAGGGTACTCGTTTATGAGTTATGCGAGATACGTACATACGTAGCGGCGCCAAGTGAGTGTGTGTGTCTGTGATTATGGCAAAGCCTTGAGGGCTATCTGTCTAAGGGAAGGGATGCCTTCGTGGAGGACTTTCTAAAGGACACTGGCTCGTATACAAGTTACACATGGGGAAAACCACGAAAACGCCCATGCAGCCAGCCCGTTCGCGGGATTCGAACCTCGGACCGAACTACCAGTGTTCAGCGACTTTACCGCTCGGCCGCTGGTGGGCCTTCGTGCAGGCGCCAAGAAAAATTCTTTTCAGAATTCATTTTAAATTAGTTTTGTAATTTTTTGGGTGGTAAAGAGTCTTTTATGTTCTCCTTACGTACAGATGTCACGAAAAATGTTCGTTAAATTGTATTCGATAGCGGTCAAAATAGATATTTTCGTTGAAATATGCTGCCTGAAACTTTTCGCAATTACAATACTTCCTTTTTACTTCGTACAAGGAAGTAAAAAAAGAACGATTTTTTTTATAAAAACCATCTGAACTTGGAATACAACAAAAAAGAATGCATACAAAAATAGCGCAGTTGCTGACCGTTATGAGCATGGTTGCCGGAAGAATGGTTATGCGCACGGTTGCCAGAATTTGGCACATTCTGAAAATTTGGTGACTTCTATTAAGGTAGTTGAGATAATACCAAAGTACCAAACAATTTCGCACCCAACAAGGAAACGTGTAACTCTCAATACAATTACCTATAAAACAAGAAAAGACAAAGAATTCGGATTATGAAAGAAAACGAAGAAAATCTAAAATAAAATGTCCGTCAAAAAACGTATACAAATTTTATTGAAAAAAATTTCTTTATTGTGCGCTAGCATCGAACTTTAATTACATTAATATAATCGTACTATGGTATATTTCATACAATTTTCTTGCACCTGCACCAGTACGATTACTTATAATGCTCAGATGGACAACGTGGTGGCAATTAAAGTTCTGACAAACAGCACACCAGGATGCGGTTACTTGAAAAATCACTGGTAAATGTTTCCACGGGGACTGCTGCATATGCTGCTTTCACGGTCTAATTCTGTGATGCAGAGCCTCCAGTATAACCGACTTCCTATTCCACACGACTTCCTTCGAGTCTCCCCCCAGGGGTCTATTTTGGTTTACTATCCTACGTCATACGTCACATGTTACAGTCTGGAGAGTATCGACTTCAGTTTTGGTATAGAAAACGGTGCCCTTTGATTTGGTGCCAAATACCAACACTGCCATCGGTTCTCTGGCAATGCTGAACCCACTCTAATTTCCTCCATGTAATGGCAGCCATATTTTTGTTACGTGCCAAAGTTTGTTCCAAGTTTAATCCGATTGGATCGTCTTAGGTTAGTCACTGAGAGCAACATGATTTGTTGTTCATATATCACATATTATAAATCACATATTTTGAATTTTGACCGTATTTTGAATTATTAGAATTTTAATTGCCGTTAATTAACCTTTGATTTTCGTTATATCTAATTAATCATTGTCCTGGTTCTAATTAATCAATCTCCTGTCATTTTCACAAAAATGTGTGTTTGGTAAGATAAATACTCGCTTTTATTTTCATGATTTAGAGCGAAAGGGTAACGAGGCTATAGCTGACTGGTGGATGAATAATTGTTTAATTAGTTCTCTTTATTCTGTTAGCGTTAGTTCTCTGTTAGCATGTAGAAACATGAGGTAATTTGGAAGCAGAAGAGATGAAAAATCAGCAATATCTTCGCCGAGAATCGAACCACGGACCTCTGGAATAAGCACCTAGCGTGCAGACCATCACATCAAAAAGGCATGCTAAGAAGGCGGAAGAAACACCCGATATATCCCCTTTTAGAGGGGGACTGAGGTTTTAGGGGATCCAATCGCCAAATCCTGTGGGCGGAGAATCATCATCCACCGACCTTTCAGTTCGGACGCCACTATAGAGACATTAGGTTTCTTTTGGAAGGAGAAGAAGTGAAAAACGAACAATGCCTTGGTCGGGAATCGAACCACGGACCTCTGGAATACGCGCCCAGCGTGCAGACCACTACACCACGAAGGCATGCTAAGAAGGCGGGAGAAATATGTTATAAGTGTCTTTGTACGAAAAATATGCGTCTGATCGAGTTTAATGGACAACTGAATGTCTATCAGTGTGCTTGTCGCGAGAGAGGCGTTCGAAACGGGAGTCGATAGCAACACCATGAAGGGCATGTGGAGCCACATCAAGCGCGAGCTTCCGTTAGCGGAATCTTCCGCAGTCGTCGGATGACATTTTGTGTTATTTGCGGAGTTTATGTGGCGTCGCCAATACCGAGATCGTTTCCGGGACTACATGATTTCCATTATGTATATTATTTGTTTACCGTATCATACCTTTTCGGCGTTATTTTGGATGACAGCCATTTTGGAAAGATAGTTTCTTGGCGCCATTCTTAGCGTCATAAAAGTCGCCAAAAATATCAAAGATCACCGGATTCCCCACTTGCGATGGGCAAACACTATACGACACACTGCAAACATAATTCAACTAACGTCTGAAACCAATAGACAGACACCGTCTTCTAAATTGCATAATACAGTTTTCTGACGAACCCGCTATACGCTGAGTTCGTTTTTCGTTTGAAAATATTTCGATCTTCTCAGGATCTAATTGCTTCTCAGGAAATTAAACTCTTAACTCATTTAAAAGAGATTTGTGCATACGGGGTTATGTACTCTTCCATCCACAAAATTAAACGTGATCCGATATTGCTTGAGATGTATTAAATGTGATTATCATGATGCCCTGCTTCGAGAAGATGGCACGGTTCAGTGTCTCGAAATTGAGTTCCAGTTAAAATTATTTATTGATTATTTCATAATTTTGCGAGGATTATTTCGAGCTTGAGTTTATCACCAAATTTGTAAAAGAGATAATTTGTGATTGAAGAAGAAACTTTAATGACAACTATTTACATGGAATTTATCGAAATGCCACCTGTATTTTATTTTAGAATTCATGAAGCTTAGCTGCCCATGGATAGAAACGAATCATTTCAAGATGCGATAAAAAAGCATATAAGGTATTTCTCCAGTTTTCTTAACATGCCTTCGTGGTGTAATGGTCAGCACGCTCGGCACGTATTCGAGAGGTCCGAGGTCTATCGAAATCACTGCTCATTTTTCATCTTTCCTGCCTGGAGAAAGTACCTAATGGCTCTGCAGGCGTAGTCTCAAAATATATATTCCTCACTTTTTATCGTTAACATTGTTAATTATTACATGCTTTAAAAATAAATAATTAACCAACCTAATTAAGCAGAAATTAATATAAATTACTGTTCACAAGCAATGGGCAAGAAAACAAGACGTACAGAAGTGCAATGTCCGAGTTACTGAAGAAAATCATAATTATATCTTATATGGTATTTCTCCGACCTTCCTAGCGTGCCTTCTTGGTGTAGTGGTCTGCACGCACGGCGCGTTATTGAGAGGTCTGCGGTTCAATTCCCGGCGAAGATCTTTCCTAATGCTTCATCTTGCCTGTTTCCAAAAAATACCTAATGTCCCTACAGTGGCGCCCGAACTAAAAAAGGTTGATAGATGATGATTCTCCTCACCCAGGATTTGGCGATTGGGTCCCCTAAAAACCCCAGTCGCCGTTTAAAAGGTGGAGTATATAAGGTATTTCTCCCGCCTTCCTAGAGAGCCTTCGTGGTGTAGTGGTTCTGCACTCTGGGCCGATATTCCAGATGTCAGTGGTTCGATTTCCGGCGAAGGCGTTTGCTAATTTTTGATCTTGTCTGCTCCAAAAAATACCTAATGTCTCTACAATCTAATAATCTAACTAAAACTTTACGTAAAAAAAAAAAAAAAAAAAAAAAAAAAAAAAAAAAAACTGTATGTATGGCATCTGTATCATACAGGATCCCTGTAAGTCCATTATTTAAATTTTTGAATAAATTATTATAAAAGCTTTCTTCGCAGCTTTCATGTAAAAAGTTATAGAATCAAAGGAGAGAAAATTTAAATAATTTGTTGGCAACGACGAAAACCAAAAAGAGATTTGATTTGCCAAATGTGATTTTAGAAAACGCTTTTCATTAAAAAAATAAAACTGACTTTATTATAATATGCTTTTATTAATTCTTTGAAACAATATTTCTGCATCAAACGCTTCATTTAACTCCAGAAGAATTAAGCAAATTTAACGTTTTCCAGGAAACTGCAAGAAGCTTCGTGGTGATTGAGATCGAGTCATATTCTTAATGTAGCAAAAACTGGATCATTTTTAATTTGTTCTTCTCTACAAATTTATCTTTATAAAATCGAAAATATCATGTTTCTTCAGCAACAATGTGAAAATATAATATTCTGACAACAGAATAAAAAAAAAAGTAATGCATTAAGCAAATAAAATCAAAATATTGCTTCAACAGAAATGAGATAGGAAAAGAAGAAACACATTTGTTTTTATTATTTCTACAACAATAATAGGAAACATTATAAAGAAGCAAAACTCATTGCTATAAAAATAAAATTTGCTTAAGTGCTATGACAAAAAAAATTAAAATTAAATTTAGGAAAATATTTTTAATTTTACTTTTGGAAGTAGCAACTTCAGAAAGCTTTTAAAACATTTTTCAGAGTGGCTTATTCAGAAGTGCGAAAAAAGTTTGTTCGGAGCAAGAAGTATAATTAACAGGAAGAATAAAATTAGCCACAAAGCAGCAACTAAAAAAGCGATGTCGGTATATTTAAAAAGCAAAAGAAAAAATCTGATGGGTGCACCACATGACTTCCTTGTACGCAATATTAAATCATATGCATTTTTCTTGCATTTAATTTAAACTTATTGGATTGAATTAAATCTAATTAGTCGATAGCGCATAAACCACAATAGAATAAACGCACTCTTTAAAATTCACCATATTTATTTACCATAGCGACACTCTACGGTAGGTTCCCTTAACAGGGTTAAATTTCGTATATTATAACTCAGAATGCAGAAAATTTATATCATTTGAAGAATTACCTAATCGTTGCCATATCTTCTATTCAAATACTTTAATAAATCGAAAACGATGTATAAATGAAATTCATCAAACAAAACAAAAAAGAAGCAGTTTTACACAGACGATTCAATATTTCTCATTCAATTAATTCAGTTCTCACTTCCCGACAAGGCAAAAAAATACATAAAAACTCAAAATATCTATATTAAAAATTACGAAGTAAATTTTAAACACATATTTCCTCGAATAAATTCCAGAATGAATTAAACATGAATTAATTCGCAATAATAGAAGAAGGCGTTATCTTTGATGTTGTGAAGCTAAGTTTCTCTAGATTGGCAACAAATCCACTATTCTGCTAAATTTCAAATGTAAACAAACATGTACGCCATCGCAAAAATGATTAGGCTTAGCCGCACTTAAGCGACTTTTAAATTGTTGATAACTCTTAAAAATATTTCATGCAGATTTACTAAAGGCATATTATAAAATGCAAACATGCTACTATAAAAAGTCTACTTTTTATTTTCACGTCTTAGTATACGATAATACAACAATGAGTGTTTATTTGTGTGCATATATAATATCATTCGTGTTCTAACACAGAAAACATAAATTTAATCTCATGCAACAAAGGAAAAACTCATATACCTTAAAAATATATCATTAATATTTTTCAGGATTTCTTTATCATTTTATAAAATATTTTATAATGTGCTTCCATAAAACAAATTAAGGGAACAGAAAAATTTTGAAAAAACCCTAAGGTTGTTTCTAAAGACGTTAGAAAGCGTATACTTGAAAGCTTCATATAAAGGTATGTTTATCTTTTGAACAAAACTACTTTTAAGAGGAATCCTATTTATCTTTTGTGAAGTATAAATATTGACGACATATAAATCTGAGAACTTAATTGGAAAAAATCTGATGTGTACGCCACATGACTTCCTTGTACAGAATATTAAATTATACGCATTTTTCTTACATTTCATTTAAACTTATTGGATTGAATTAAATCTACTTCGCCGACAGCGCATAAACCACAACAGAATAAATGCATTCTTTAAAATTCACTCTATTTATTTACCATAGCGACACTCTGTCGCTAGATTCACTTAACAGTATTATATTTCGTTCATAAGCTAGAACGATGCATAAAAGTTGTGGGTTTTTTTTCATTACTGATTTCTGAACAATTATGATGTATATTTCGCCACATTTAATCGACCATGACATTTTTCACATTCTCACTGACATTGAGTACACTTCGATGTAGATAAGATATCCTTTAATAGATTTTTCCAGGTGATCATTTGATTCTTCGACATTTTCTCACTTGACATTTTCACTCTTTGATATTTTCACTCCTTGACACTTTCACTCCTTGACACTTTCACTCCTTGACATTTTCACTCCTTGACATTTTCACTCCTTGACATTTTTACTCCTTGACATTTTCACTCTTTGACATTTTTACACTTCGATATTTTCACTCCTTGACATTTTCACTCCTTGACATTTTCATGCAAAATTTCAATGTTCTGAGGTTACTTGATTTTTAGCTATGCGAGATACATTCACACAGATACATTCATTTTTAGCTATGCGAGTACGTACAGACGCCACGAAAAAATCTCTCTTTCGAATCCTTTTTAAATCAGTTTTATAATTCTTTTGGGGGGAAAGTCCCTTAAAGGTCCACTGTACGTAAAGACTGTTCTGTCCTTACGGTACAGATGTCACGCTGAAACCTGGTTAAATTGCATTCGATAGATGTCAAAATGGATATTTTCTTTGAAATATGACACCAGAATTTTTCGTGATTACTTCGTACAAGGAAGTAAAAATAGAAGGAACATAGAGAATTGCTGCGGGAAATTTTCTGTATTTGCTGGGGAAATTTTTAATTTTCCTTTACTTTGTACAAGGATGTAAAAATAGAAAGAATATAAAGAAATGCTGTGTGTAGATAATGGATACCTGCCATTCTTTTCCTCGAAACCTGCTGTCTTTTTCCTCCAGGTAGCTTTCGAATGTAAATCTGTATTCTTTATTGTATACTACTTCTACAAAATGCATCTTGTAATACTCAATTTTTGAAATAGTTTATTAGTTTTCCGAACCAGTGTTTTCCTCTCAATAAGTTACTTAATCTATGCCAAGTGAATCTTAATCCCTGAAACTTCATCTTCAAAAAAGCATTCTTTAGAATGTTTCTAAAGAATGCATATCCCTGAAAGTAAATCCGTATTGTTATTGTACACTGCTTCTACCAAATAGATTTTTTTTCTCACATAATACTGAATTTTCCAAATAGTTTATTAGTTACTTAATCTATGTCATATGAATATCAATCTATGTCAATTCCCGAACATTCCTCTTCAGAAAACTTTTCTTTAGAATGTTTCACTATTTCATTTGTATGCTATGCATTGCATATAATATGTCTATTTTGTAGATTTAACTACAAATATTACCTAGAGAAAACATACTCACATAATTATTTCGCAGATTACAATAGCTAACTGAATATGAACGATGACAGCAAAAAAACAGTCCCAGAAAATAAAATTGTTTATGTGCTCAGTTCATGTTGTTAGGACTACGTTTATGAAACAAGCAATAAAACTTTCGTAATTATCTATATGTAGATTGAGGTAAATGCTAGATTACTTCATTTGCTTTCTTTTATAATGGTGCAACTAAAACATTTTCTTCACAAATCGGCAACGCGTCATCATCTTTCTTCTAAATCAAATCGCTTCTTAATAATAACAATTTTTATGCAACTGCTATTAGGAACTTTACACAATGGCGAGCAGTGTATTTCTTATCCTAACTATTTATCCTAGTGCTGTATAATTTTGCAGTTTGAGTTGTTTCTACAATGTAGCAAACATAATTAGCGATCTTTTTCATCAGTATGCGTTTTGGCATCCAATACAACGGAGGAAATATAGTACAGTTTGCAAAAGTCTAAATATATGTAATCTACTTAGGGTAAATATATGTAATTAAAATAAGACGAAAGTAAAGACGACGATTCTGTCTTGACGATCGTCTCTTAGTAAAGTAATAAGTTATTGGATGCTTAAGTTATGCACGGTACAATACTAAAGCAATAAGGAAAAGTAATGTTTGCTCACTTTAGCACAATTTTAGAAGAAGAGCTTGAAATATGGTGTGGATTTTAGTGACCGACAAATGGCGCTGCACGCCATTGGATGGAACAGTTCTGTGAAAAAACGCAGACGAGGCCTCTATAACATATATGCTATACTGTCAACATAAGACTTATAATGTCAACATAAGGCTTATGAAGATGCGTGTGACGTTGTAAAAACGAACTTCTTCCATCAGGCATCTTCTGTAAAGTGTGTTGGAAACCAAAATCTTCAATGGTGATATCGTATTTTTGCATTTTCAAATTCTATACACTTTCATCTTTCTAAAAATACCATTCTTTGATCTCTGTGTAAATTAGAACTGTAAAACAAAATCTAGTTTTAATTTGTCATCGAATCTTTTGATATTTGAGGATTTTTACATTAAAACCCTCTAAGCGGCAAGGCCGTATATATACGGCCTAGAATATTTATTGTGATATCTGTAAGAACGTATATATACGTATATATTAAAATATGTCAACGAAATTAAGGCAATATACCAAAAGAAAACAAATCCAGGTATGAAATACCAGGAGAGTTTTTACATTAAAATCAAAACATAATTTATTTTAATAGTAATTTTGGGAAATTACTGACGCTGAACACTGGTAGTTCGGTCCGAGGTTCGAATCCCACGAACGGGCTGGATGCATGGGCGTTTTCGTGGTTTTCCCCATGTGTAACGTGTTAAGTTCCGAAATAATCTTAGAGTTAAAATTAAGATAAATGAAAATAATAAACATCATGCCTGTACGTTTCATTGCATCTCTAATACACCATGCTTTTTTTATTTCTTCCCACTTTGAACGAAATACATTCATGTGTTCTTGGCACAGAATGTTTTCACATTTTAAACATTGCATTCACGTTCTTCTGTCCTTGGCGCGAGGGAAAAAAATTTAACACATCTTTCATACTTAGTTGTTTCTAATTTCATGTATTCGTTTTAATTCTTCATCGAAACTTCTGCTTTTGTTTTGCATGCAGTACGTCAATTTCTTGGAAAAGTATTAATCTCTGATCTTTGTTCAATACTTTTTTTTTTCATTAATTGTAATGCTAAGTCCTTCAAAAACAGACTTATGTTTCTTGTTGGTGGATTAGCAGTTCAATGTAATATAATTCAAGCATTTATTACAGCAACATTCAGTGCAGGAAAGAAAATTACCATTGGCCACCTTCTCGTTATTCTGGTAATTGAATAATTGACTGACATTTCATCCCCCATATCCACTGCTCCTTTAGTCATATTATTAAAACATATAATTCCTAACGTTTTATTTTCTCCAATAGTATCATCTATAGTATGATCGTTATATAATGTTATAATGATCGTTATATAAAGCATAAGAACAGTTTTTCCTTTTTTAGGAACATCAGGAATTAATGTTTTATCTTTTTCGAAACCAAAACATTGTAGAAAATATTCTTAGTTTCATCTTCAGTTTCCGAAATGCAATCTTCATCGCTTTCAAATATTTCTAATAAATCTCACACGTGTTGCATCTCCAGTTCATAGGAACTCATTTTTTTTACATGCAGTTAGAAATTTTTTAGAATTTAATGTCAAGTACTTTAAAATCACTTGCGAGTAGAAATATTTACTGTTACACTCTAGAAATAAATTTCTGAACTAAATATTCAGTCAGAAAAACACTTATGCGGACAAGCGCGTGGGGTGTGTCATACCCCCGTTCCAACAAAATACCTATAAATATTTTTCTTAAACACACAGGCAAAGAAAAAGCGGTTCTGAAAGTCAACCACAACTAGAAACTCAGCTACTGAAAGCAGCACAGAATTTCAGTTTCACAAGTTAGGAATATTCCACTTTTATGTAGGGTTGGGGTATAATACACCCCACGCGCCTTCCCGCGAATTAACCGATGTGAAAACCGTTACCATTTAGGACCATCTGCTGGCATTTGAAAATTCAAATATATCGTTCAGTTTTCATGTTACATATATGCCACACTCTGCTGTAGAGATTGATCGGAGCTCTTCGCGTACACGCGACGCTCGTCCTGAACGGGTTAAATTCGAAAGAAAAAAAAATTGAAAATTTAATCTGAAGGAATTTGCTTTAGTGAAACTCTCTCAAGGGATAAATGTATTAGATATATCTAGTTTCAGTCTTTATACTGACCTGGTTAAAACAAATTAGAGAATAATAGGGAAGTAAGCGGTGCATCTAAAGGAATCAGTTTCTGCTAGCAAAACGCATTACGGAACATTAATTTAAGGGGGCTCATACACCTTAAATCCCTTGACCGAATATGTGACTTTTGCAAGAATTGGAATATTTTATTTATTTTAAAATCAAGTACTTCCAACTTTTTACAGCTGACTACATAAAATAGCTGCTATGGAAACTAGTAACCTGAAAGTTTGTGTTGCCACAGATATTTTTGTAATTTAATCCGCTTTGTGACAAAAGTTTTCGTCACGTTTCCACCTTGCGCACACGATATTTTTAAAATGGCTAATTGTACATACTTGAAATTAGATGGAATTCTTTATATGAACCCTATTTTTTAACTGAACCTAAAATCTGATGAATATTTTAATATTAAAAAAATTTGTGCACGAAAACATTACAGATTTTTTTAATAAAACACATTTTATAAACACGACTCGAAATAAGATAAAAATTTAACATGAAATTCTTAGAATTTTTGGTTCATAGTAGTTTCCAAATGTTATAAAAGCTATATATTAAATATGGAATTAAATTATGCAACAGAATGTTTTACACTGTGCGCGCAAGGTGGAAACATGACGAAATTTTTGTCAAAAAGCGGATTTAATTATAAAAATATTTGTGGCAACACAAATTTTCTGATGACTATTTCAGAAAGCAGCTATATTATGTAGTCAGCTGTAAAAAGTTGGAAGTAATATCTTTTAAAATAAATAAGTTACCCCAATTCTTGCAACAGTCACATATTCGAAGATCTTATGGGTTTTAAGGTGTACGAGTCCTCTTAAAATGAAGGGGAATGCGAAAATGAGTGGTAAGTTATTTCTACCGCCTTCTTAGCATGCCTTCCCGGTGTAATGGTTAGCACACACGACGGGTATCAAGAATTTAGAGGTTCGAGTCCGTGCAACAGCACTGCCCATTTTTCATCTCGCTTGCTTCGAAAAAACTTAATGTCTCTGAAGTGGCGCCCGAACTAAAGAAGGTGACGGATGATGATTCTCCACCACCAGGATTTGCGATTGGGTTTCCTAATCCCAGCCGCCCTTTAAAAAGGGGGTATATAAGATATTTCTCCCGCCCGCCTTCTCAGCACGCCTTTGTTGCGTAATGGTCAGCAGACTCGGCGCGTATTCGAAGTTGTTGTTTTTGTTACTAATCTCCATGCCTAGGAACATACTAGACGAGGTCCACGAGTCCATTGACCTTTAAAAAATCGAAATCAAGCTTAGGAGACACGTAAAGGTCCACAAGAGACAACTCCAGGCACTCAAGGATACGTGCCGGTGATGCGAGTGCACTGTGGCACTTAGAACAAATTGGGTGCATCCTGATACCACTCTCAAAAGTAAGTCCCCTCAGGTGCCCACTGAAGAATCGGGAAAGTGTTGTCTGAACACATCTTTCGCAATCCATAGCAAGGGATCTTCCAGGACAATCAGCTTGACACCGGGAATGACTCAGGGGAACGAGCCAAATTTGACTGTCAGCATGTCTTCTAATGGAATGCGGTTCAAGATATGTCAGTGAATTGATAATTGGCAAAGGTTCTTCAGAAGCCTCCTTCGCAAGAATGTCTGCCATTTCATTCCCCCATATTTCAACATGGGAAGGAATCCACTGAAGATGCACTTCACAGAGTGACGAGACCTGCCTAACCTTGCTAAGTATTGCGGCTCCGGCCCTATCACCAACTCTTTGCCAGAAGGTCCGAGGTTCGAGTCCCGGCGAGGGCATTGCTTATTTTCATCTTTAATGCTTACCCAAAAATATAATATCCCTAAGGACTTTCTAAGGGAAACTGGCTCGTATACACGTTACACATGGGGAAAACCACGAAAACGCCCATGCAGCCAGCCCGTTCGCGGGATTCGAACCTCGGACCGAACTACCAGTGTTCAGCGACTTTACCGCTCGGCCGCTGGTGGGCCGAAATAAATGAAATGCAGCAAAAATGTGCTTAATTTAATAGGCTGTACAAGGAAGTCATCTGTATTTGATGTATTTCATGTAATGCGCACATTTTTACTTGGATTTTTACTTCCTTGTGCAAAGTAAAAAGGAAGCATTGTAATCGCAAAAAGTTTCAGGCAGCATATTTCAACGAAAATATCCATTTTGACAGCTTTCGAATGCAATTTAACGATGTTTTTGCTTTATATCTGTACGTAAGGACAGAATAAAAGACTCTTTTCCTCCAAAAAAATTATAAAACTGCTTTAAAATGAATTCTGAAGAGAATTTTTCGTAGCTTGTGTACGAACGTATGTACGTACGTATCTCGCATAACTCCAAAAACGAGTAGCCTCAGAACATTGAAATTTTGTATATAGGACTACAACAACATGTAGATGTGCACCTCGTATTTTGCTTGCGATTGGCTGCGCCAAGCGTATATAAATATATTTATATATATATCCACTCTGTTACCCGGCTCAGTGATCTCAGTTTCTTTGCTCTTATATGTTTGTAAATTTGCAACATTTTTTGCTTTACAAATGATTGAATTATGTTGTTCTTATCTTCCGGTTAAGGTTTTTATGCCTTCAGTAAATCTGTGTGCAATTCGCGACAACAAAGATAAAGCCTTCATTTATTATTGCGAATTAAATCATGCTTAATCCTTTCTGGAATATTTTCGAGGAAATATGTGTTTAAGATTTACTTCGTAATTTTTAATGCAGATATTTTATGTATTTTTGCCTTGTCGCGAAGTGAGAACTGAATTAATTGAATGAGAAATACTGAATCGTCTGTGAAAAACTGTTTCTTTTTTGTTTTGTTTGCTTAATTTCTTTTATACATCGTTCTAGGTTTATTATAGTATTTGAATAGAACCTGTGGCAACGATTAGATAATTCTTTAAATGATATAAATTTTGTGCATTCTGAGTTTTAATATGAACTGTTAAGTGAACCTAGCGCCAGAGTGTCGCTATGGTAAACAAATAGAATTTTAAAGAATGCATTTATTCTATTGTGGTTTATGCGCTGTCGGCGAAGTAGATTTAATTCAATCCAATAAGTTTAAACAAAATGCAAGAAAAAATGCGTATAATTTAATATTCCGTATAAGGAAGTCATGTCTTGTACACATCAGATTTTTTTTAATAGACCAACTACCATTTTTGCATACATTTTGTGTGATCAGATATGTTCAATGATGCTGAAAAGCGAATGAAAATTTGCCGACTAGTGGCTAAGACGCTAAAGCTGCGGAAGGATGGCCGAATTGCATTTCCGCAGTTGAATGCTTTGACTGTATAGAGGAGTCATGGTTTTCCTATATAGTAACGAAGTGCAATGTGGTTTCAAAGGCAGTTAAAACAGTCTCCTTTACTTTGCAATGTATTGGCACTTTTCATCATTCCTGTATCTTTAAAATTTATCAAGTTGAATCTTTCACTCAATCAATTTTAATTAAACGGCAGAATTAAGTGTTCTACAGAAATTATGAATATGTAAATCTCAACAGAAAAATAACAAAAGTCATGTCAAGAGAAAATAACATCGTTATCGTTTCCGGACTCACATTAAATTCAATCACTTTTAGCAGATAAAATTAGAAATATTATAACCCCTGTGTAATGATTATCATAGAACAAATATGTAAACACAAACAGTTGATTATATTATAAGTTAATATCATATCTGTTTAATATATGACACAACTTGTGATTACTTACGTTTAGATATATCACAGTCAGAAACAAAAATTTAAATTATTCTCACTTTTTTAAACCCTTATAATTCTTAAAAGGGTTCTAAAAATTACCTGATAGCATTGATTATTGTAATTAACAAGGTTTAAAAGAAAATATAAATTAGTAAATGTGCTTACAATTTCTTGAAGGTTTAAGCTATCTTAAAGTCGGCAAATGGTAAAAGTGAATGAATGAGCCATTTTCAGTCATTTTAGCTGAAATATCATTTAATGATTTATACTAACTTAACTAAAATTTATACTAAATTAACTAAATAAAAATCATTTTGCTTAAACTTTATTTTAACTAAATTAATCCTTTTTTTAAGGGGTATCAGAAACACCTATACCGACAATGTTAAATTGGCCATTTTCGATGTACCTTTTCTCAAAATCTGCTGTAGATACACGCTGGAAATTTTTTTTGTAATTAAAGTATACCTATCTGATTATACTGAAATGAACTTTTAAAACATTTTGAATTTTAGAGTAATTTACAGAATATTTTGTTATGCATATTAAAATTTAGCACTTTCCTCACACAAATTACTTTTTAAAATTTTTTATTCTAATTTTATCACAGAAAGCTTATTTCAGTAAATATTAGGAAACCGAATAAATAAGCCATAAAAATTTTAGATACCTGTGAGCAGTAGTTCCTGAGAAAAGGTACATCGAATATAAAAAAAAAAAAATCACGTTTGGAGAAAAACGCGTTTTTATACAAAAATCCTCATTGATCAAAGCATTCGATGACATATTAAAACTAGATTTTTTCACAGTTCTAATTTTCATAGAGATTAAAGAATGGTATGTTTAGAAAGATAAGAATATAGAGAATTTGGAAATGCAAAAATCCGAAATCGCAATTTTTTGAAGATTTTGGGGTTCCAACACCCCTTTTAATTAAACTAAATTTTCGTTTATGGTTAAACTTCATTCACTCAAAAATTATACTCTCAGAAATTGGTTTTCTAGCCTCATATGGAATTTATTAAGTAATTCATTAAACGAAATTACGAACCATATAGCTATTTTTTTTTAAGTTCGTTCTTTTATTTTACGTATTTATTAAAGGGGCTGACGGTAGGAAAAGATAGTCTTGTAGAACACGACCCTGAAACACCGATAAAAATAAATCTGGATTTTCTTAGTCACACAGGACTATAAAGTTTACGTGGGCTCAGATTTCTCTGCCATTCGCCTTCGTTTATAAGTCATGTTTCCAAGAGATAACTTTCAACAGTGTTGCTATCAAGATGGTAAGAAATGGTAAGGAAGTTGCGTCCCTGTTAAAAATTGGAGCGAAGGAGGATGTGCAAGAGTCCCTGGCATAGGTGTAATGGGCGCAATGCTCGTGTATGAGTGGGCTGGAAATGCGGTCGAGATGCTGTTGGAGGAAATCGGCAGCTTCCTGTCCGCAGTCCTGGCTGACATGGATGTACTTGCACAACACGAACTCATTGAACGCGCTGTAAAAGAAACACATCTATTATTATTTTCTACAGACTGATTCAATCATATTCATCATTGACATATTACGAGGGTCGATCCCACCCCCAAAAAAATTTTACAAAGGCAATAACAAATTATTTATTTCTAAAAAAAATCTGAAAGGTTTCAGATTTTAAATTATGTTCAAAAGGGTTTTTCTTTAATATTTTGTGTCTTCCCTTTATTAAACTAGCAGCTTCGCTGCCAGCCTTCGTCTGGCTTTTAAATGTACCGAGTGAACACCAAACGTTAAATTTTAAAAACTGCGTAGAATTTTACTCTGCAGAACAACTTCATAAAAAAAAGTTATGACGTATAACAAAATTACAATGAAATAAGCAATATCCCTTAATACAAATATTAATTATTCTAATAAATAAATTAACCAACTTCCGTTTGCAAAATCTTAAGAACTCAAATGGTATAAAGGAGGTTAAGAAATTTGTTTCCTAAAAAAAAATCGCTCAAAACTTTTCAATATCTTAAAAACAGTGAAATGAGCAATAAATAACATAGAAGAATACAAAAAAGAAAAAATTCTGAAAAGCAAAGTATAATTAATGATATTTTATCTTATATTTTCAAGAGAAAAAAATTACAATGAAATAAGCTATATCCCTTAACACAAATATTAATTATCCTAATAAAAAATTAACCAACTTTCCGTTGAAGAAAGAAAATCACGCAAAACTTTTCAATATTTACAAACAGTGATATAAGCAAATAGTAACATGAAAGAAACTCAAAAAACATAAAATTCCGTGCAGAATTTTACTCTGTAGAACAACTTTATCAAAATAAATAAATAAATAAATAAATAAAAATGTACTATACATATATATATATAAATGACAATGAAATATGCCAATCTCTTAAAACAGTGGCATAAGAAATACGATGAAAAATTGTTGCCAAACTAAATATTTCTAAAAGAATGAAACTATTCAAAATGATGCGATTTCATCAAAAGTCTATCAACAACAAGACGGGAAAATTGTTGCCAAAATCACATTTTTAAAGATGTGAGAAGTGTACTCTGAAGCTTCATTAAATTTTTTTTTGAAATACAAAATATCATTTTTCCAAAATTCTTTTTGTAAAAGCAGTCGCAAGGATGAAAGTTTAACGTGTCCAAAAATCAAAGAAAAATAAACTGTACATTTTTAAAAATAAACTATTTTATAAAAAATCCCGTTGAAAAGGTGTTAAGCTCCCTTTGTTAAATAAATTCGTATTTAATCGATTTATTGAAACACGAAACTTATTTTAAGTTCGTGTTTAGGTTTCATGACGATCTTTTTTTTAGGGATAAAATAAATGTTTTTTTTTTAGGGAATGCGAGCCATTGTATCTTTAGTTTTCGAAATGCCCTCGTATATCTAATTTAAAAAATGCACATTTATCTTCGCCAATTCTTATAATAACAAAGTTAAAAGTAATAGTCCCAACCGGGACAGTAGTTACCGACGCTGACCGGCGTAACGAAGGACTCGGGATTGAATCCCGGAGAAGGCTTGGATATTTGTAAATGTACAGTGTCTCTGCGGCATGGGAGGACTCTAAATATGCATCGAGCTGAATGTCCTCTCGAGAGGTTTGTGGTAGGAGAAGAGGGGTGCAAGACCCTAGGACTCGCCCCCTCCAGGATGCTCTTTATCAAAATTGGGGGTGCGGAACTGAGCAAAGCCTTGTTACTTGTATGGTGATCAGGGCTCTTTGCAAACGAAAGCGCAATCGATGAGTTTTGTTGGGTTTGTTCTGATGATACTCTGAGATAAGTCACAAGAAGAACAGATCTTGCACGATGAACGAATGTACGAGCCGCACTAAAAGGTGCTCTGCAAAACGAATTCTTTCTTGCATTATAAAATCCACGCATACATTCTGACGCATAAATTATTAACATATTAAACTTGTAGTTAAATTTTTTAAACAAAAATTATATCTGTTTAAGAAGGCCAAAGGACCAGAAAATACGCACGCTTTTAAGGAAAGACAAAATGGATAAAAGAGCAGGCAAAGTAAATACATTTCTAAATATTATATTATTATTAAAAAATTTGTAAGCCCTGTTTGAATAGAAACTCAATAAATTCTGGAGGAAAGTTGCTTCTCCCGAGAAGGATGGAAACGAACAAGCCTTAGGTTAATTGATTCTAGCAAAATGTATAGAGGTTATCGGCGTGAGCTGAGGGATAAATTCGTGGAGGACATTTTATGGGCAACTTTATCGCATTCGCCTTACCCGTGTAGGCCACCTGATAGTCGACGCAGGAAAATCTGTGAAGCTACTGGCTAGAATCTGTAGTTAGGGAGCTTCGGACATGGGGATCTAAAATGACGAGACTGGCGGTTCCATAACCACGAGGGAAGATCGTTTTATACGATTGGGCCAAGGGGGATTGGCGTCAAGTCACCAAGCTAGGATCTCAGTAGCGAGTTCTTGTGCTTTCAGATGTGCTGTCCACCGTATTCTGTGTACAGCCTAGAGGGCGGGGCAGCCCGCCTAGTACTGGCGGGTAGCACGTTTAGACGACCAGTCTTCGGGCTTATATGGCCGCAGTTTATCACGAAGTTCAAGAACAGGGAGTGGTGATCCCGCGGCCAGGACCACGTTTTGGGTTTAGGACCACGTGTTGGGTAGGGGTACTATAAAAAGGTCTGTCGCGCGGTAAGTGTTGGGCTTTAGAAAATGACACTAACGAACCATTTTAAGATGCTTTTTTGCCTGGATCATGCCTCCCGCCTGTCAGGACTTGTGTTTCTCTTGATTTGCTTTGGAAACATGGTGTGCCCTGAATAAGAACAGGAAGCTTACTCAAGCTATGTTCAAGATTTGTGTGTAACAGACGACACAAGCAGGAAGGGTATACGAAACCCTTTATTTTCGATAATTTACAAGTACTCCCGAACTTCGGGATACAAAGACCAACCACTTGTAGTCTGAACGTAAGAATATAAAACTACTAACTGAAACTCTAACTTAAAGCTAATTTTGAATTAGTATACAAATGCCTAGCACTAAGACTGGCCTTTACTTAAAAGAGTACATATGTAGTACGCCGAGCTGCTGAAACTACAATACGTTCTCAAATATTAAGAGGGCTAAACCTCTGGCCTTAAAGTCAACCAGCAACCGAGTGAAAACTCGTAAAACTGCAGTGGCAAGCGGCTTGCATCTTAAAAATTCCTTCTCTCTCCCTCTTGGCAAAAAGCCACAACTTAAATACTTGGGCGTTAGCAAGACAATTTGCATAAACAAGTTAAAGCATTTAATTTTGGCCAGAAGTAGAAAAGAAGACGTGATAGTACAGTTTTAAAATAAAATAAACGTAAGTAAAACTTAGGATCCTTACATGCCTACTAAGGAGGTTTATGAGAGGGGTCTAGGTCGTGTAGTGATTAATGTGTCGGCACACGTATGCAAGTATTATTACACACGTAGAAAAGCTCGAAAACGCACCTATAGTCAATACGTTCTTTGAGCTATGAGGTCAGGCCGAAATATCGATGTTCAACAGCTTTAGTCAGTCGTTCACTGGTGAATCAAATACATGCCTAGCAAGAACCTTCTGATGAAGTAAAAAATGATCTAGGTCACATGCAGGCGGTCACACATCCAGATCAGGCTGAGTTGAAACGAGTAGCCAATTATTACAGCTGACAATACCCTCAAAACTCATCGCGAGTATGGGAAAGCTCACCGTTTTAGACACATTTATAAAATCAGAACTTCCCAAAATGCGAAACCTAATAGATGGTTGAGAACTGAAAAACAGTGAGCTCTGAACACACGAGTGGTACATACGTTACGGTGAAACACCGAAATCTGGAGAATGTCGACTTTCACCGGTGAATGCCAACATTCACATAGTTGCTTGGTGTATGTCCGAAATATTTTCCAAATACTCTCAATTTCTGACTTACACCATGTACTAATGGTGAATGTTGAGCATGAAAGAATATTATATTTCCTTCTCCGTAATTCATTCGCGAAAAAACGCACTTGAGACTTAGAATAAGAACTCAAGAATATAAGAACTTAAAACACACAGTAGATTCAAAATGAGAAAGGAAAATAATAGAAGTTCTAAACTTAACAAATTATGTGATTCAAATCTTATTTATTGCAACAACTTAAACTATTATGACACTTTGAATTGCACAAGAGGCCCTTGCTATTACAACTGCATTTATTTGTGGAACACTTCCTTTTGGAATGGCAGCGTGTACATATATTCCTCTCTTTTCGACATACACCGGTGAGGGGCCGAATGTAAAAGAATGTAAAGAAATATTCGATCTTTCACCGACGTATTTGGTGAATGTTGACATTCTCCGGTGAAAGTCAACATTCTCCAATTTCGGTCTTTCACGGTAACATATATAAATATCGAATACGATTAATAAATAAGTAAATTTCTAAATATTCCAACATTGATGGAGCTTTTTACCCTTTCCAATTTACTTTTTGATGTTTCACAATTCATTGCTGACCTTATTTCCTTCATGAAATTATGAAATTCTTCCCCCCCTTTCCCTCGTTGGTTGGAAATTCCCTTCTCTCTGAAAACACTTATTCAAGTGTCACCCTGAGAATGAATGCTGCGTTTTAACTGATTTTTAACGTATAAACTAGAATTTATGAAATCGCTTATAGCACCTCGGAGGCGGAGGAAAGATTTAGATTTTCACACATGATCACTTAAGAATGTACCATGACTGCATGAATTGTTATTTGGAATATAAACTTGGAATGTGATAAACCTAAATGACATAGTTTTTACTTCCTGAAAAATTTGCGCGAAATTAATCGTTTCTTTTTTTTCCCTTAATTTTATTATTTATAAATATTTTTAAGTTTATTTTTTTCTTTTATTCCTCCTAAAATTACATTTGTATATGTTTTTTGTACCTTCATCTTATACTCTTGAGACGTTACATTCTGAAAATTGAAACCTCCGTAAGATTGAAATTAAGAAAAAAATCTTACAATCTTACCAGCAGGATTCTCGCAGACCTTCGTCAATGTTTCTCTGCTCATCGACATTCTCAGACAAGTGAATTAAATGTCTGTACTTCGGAGCACATTTTTCTTCGGATAATGAGACATTCTTGTAGCAAGGGGAATGTCTCAGATATGCTGTAAAGGAAAAAAGGAATAATTCACGAGGAAAGACTGCACATTGCGCTTTTTGCTAAAAATAATGAAACTTCACCTATTTCTCTTTGAATATTTGCATATGTATATAAGACAGAGTTCCAGACTAGGACTCCGACTCATTTACATCAGGCATTTACATCAACATTTATGTGTAGATGAGGAAAAACAATCAAAAACACGGGTAGAGTAGACTTTAAGGTACCCCTTATATTATGGCGAAGTTGTTGTTTGATTTATCGCCAAGTTGTTTCATTTATGGTAGCCTGACTAGTTGAATGTTATAGAAACCCTATTGTGACGTAATCGGGTGCATGATTCTGGGAAATTTTGAATCATGGGATGTTTTGTAAGCGTTTTTGTGGTGTGTGTTAAAACCGTTTAGATGGATTTGAATGGGTTTGTAGGAAGAAAGGTTCAGATGTCACTATGTGAAGCGTTCGATCAGAAAGAGTACCTGGTTTGAAAAAAGTCATTTGAGTATGATTGATATTTTGATTTTTACGTGGCTCTGGTGTACGAAGCGAACTCGAAAATCATGGTAAGTGAATGGTGAATCATGGTAAGCTTTTGGTAGTGCTTAAATGTATAACATGTTTTTCCTTTTTTATGTTATTTTATTGTTTGGTTTAAAATGTATTTTATTGAGATTATGTATTTTGTTTTTGCCTATATTGTAGACTTCGATCCTCCTTTGACGTTTTAAGAGAAAATATATCCATGTGTACATGGACAAAGTAAAGGGAGTGCGCAATGAAAGTTTGTGCAATTATGGGATTTTTTTTAAGTGAAAATAGGTCGACGTGTACATGGATAAAGTTAAAAGAGTGCGCAATGCCATTTTTGTGCAATTCGGGGATTTTGTTTTAAGTGAAAATAAGTCGATGTGTACATGGATACCGAGTTTGTGCAATTGTTTGAACTTGTTATTTTGGCTTTGTGTAGCGGCGATTTTTGGCGAAAAAATCGCCGCTTCGCAAGCCAAAATAACGAGTCAAAGAATTGCACAAAATCGGTATCCATGTACCTCCAAAAATCGCCAAGGGGTACCCTAAACTATACTTTTACCAAAAATACATTTATGCATTACTTTTGCGGAAATAAAACATAAAAAATAGACTAGAACCTCAATGATCCGATGTAATTGGGACTTCATCACCTTAGATTGACGAAAACGCGGTTTGAGACTGAGTTTTTAATCATGCCAGTTTTCTTTCGATAAGAATATTTGAAACTGTATATTTGAAATTCTAAAAAGAAGTGCATAAGGGCAACTATTAATGTATAACAATATGTATTTTTTTATTACACTATGTGTATACTTTTATTATTGCTACTTACTACTTTATTACTATCTTTTTATTTTCAGTTACCAAAAATTCTGTACAAAATTTTAATTTGTGACAAATATTTATGAAAAAATGCAATAAACAAACTGCATCAAAATTGACACAAACTGTGAAATGCTATCAAGTTTCGTCGTACATTTATAGAATAAAATTTTGTTTTGAAAATTTTAATAATTTTTTTTTGTGATAAATCTAAAAACTATCAGGTACCATTTCTTGACGAAGAAAGATCTATAGGAGAAGAATTCATAGAATGGCTCCTTAAATTTTAGAAAATTTTATTCAAGAAAATTTTATTGTCTATTAATGGCCCCAATGGCAAAACCATTGAATACTGATAGTTCGACTCGATCTCAGATACCGAAGAATTGGCTCTTTGTACGGAAGCTCTCGTGGTTTTTCGCAAATAAAACTTCGATAAGAGTGAACTCCGTTGAAAATCTCTTACGAGGAATTGCCTTTCTTTAGGGAGACATCCCTCGTCTGCTTTCCATAATGAAAATAAACCAAGACTTCAGCCTGGCTAATTTTCATTTTTCTAGTTTCATGCTCATCCTCAGCATCGCCACAACGTTTTGTTTCCCCGGAACTAAACCTCAAATGATTTCTTAGTGTCTAATAGCTTGGAAATTCGCTGTTTCTTACATTACCCATTCAAAAACATCATTCTTTTATCCTTGAAACTCATCTTTGAATGTCGCCCAGACGGTATAGTGGTTAGGGCAGCCTACTGCGAAACCGAGTTTGGTGGAAAGGGAGAGGGATGGGAATTCCCCAGGGAAATCTTCCTCAAAATTGGAATGAAAAATAGAAGTCCAACCTCTCCTTGGAGTAGGCTGTGGCAACCATTTTTCCATGCAACACGGACACGACAGCAACAACTCATCTTTGAATCAAATGCCGGTTAGCGATCTTTTTATTTATAACAGCTGCAGACTAGATTTTTTATGGTAATATGCAATAGACAGATTGTTAAATGATCGTAAGAAAGGCCAAACAATCCATCACTAACAAAATTAGCTAATACTACTAAAGTTTCCAAATTATTTCTTTAAAATAGCTCAGTTAACAGAGGTGTTGGCGATGCGACGGAACAGAGATGCAATAGGAACATCCTTAAATGATCCATCTCTACATATAATAAAAGAGTATGTGTGTGTAAATAAAATTGTCGTTAAGTTTCTTAATCAAAAATTAATTAAAGTTTAAAAAATGTGAAATAGATAATAAAACAAATTCAAAATTCAATATTCAGTCTTCCAGGTGCGGGTGGAGGACTACGTTATTGTAAATTTGATGGCTTTAGGTATCGTTGTTTTCCCACAATAACTCGATGATTTAAAAGAAATGCCGTGTTTACTCGCGTAATAGTCAATATTTGGTGGCAACAGTTTGAAAATTAAATCAACGCAGAAAAAGAATCGACGCAAAATGCCGAAACGAAATTAATAACCCTTCTGTGATAACGCCCTTAGGGCCAAAAAGAAAGAAAAAACTTCAAAAACACAAATATAAAATGTGTGTTACATATATAAATTAACCGAGAAGTTATGCATTTATCCTAAAACTGTAGATGTACAGAAAATATTATGTTTCCTCTACACGTTCCAACGAGTTGTTTAAGATGTAAAAAGCAGTATTTAAATATATTGTACTTTCGTGGATATTATGAAACTTACTATTTTAATGATTACAAGAAATTAGGTAACTACGCGCAGAAACGTAAGAAGCTCACACTGAAACAATTTATTAAAAAGATGTTTGTTGTAATATTTTCCGTAGATGTTTCAAGCATTCACATATTTTAGGAAATCTCTAGACTCATATTATATCTGAAAGTAATTATTCGGCAGAATTACAAGTGAAATTAAGGAGTTTTTTTCAGAAAAATCCCAAAACGCTGTGCGGTTGGACAAAAAATTCCACAGTAATATTTAGTTGAAAAACTCGCGCATTACTAAAATCTCACAGAAATTGTTGATGATGATTTTAGACGTTTGTTAAAAAATTTCAGTGTTTCAAAAAGAACTTTATTTACTTTCATTTTGAAAACACTAATGACACATTTTAACTCTATTCAGTCAAACCGTTAGAAACCAAAATCTAAAAATAAAAAGTCGTCTGCAGTTTCCTTGGTAACTTAAAAAATAGTTTTATTTTCTTCATCGCGCTGCCACAATAGCGCTTATAATTAGGTACGAAACAATTGTTTTGTATTGAAGTTATCCCAAAAATTGTGTAAATTTTGTAACTAATGTAAAAACTGTGGTAAAGATATATGGTCTACTTTGATCAAATTCGTTTTATTGTCTATTTTCATATTATTTTAAGCTTTAATGGATTTTTGATTAACAAACTCAAAGATAGCAAAGCGAGCATTCATAACAGTGTACGGAAAAATAATCTAGCCGGCGGTGCTGTCTTTCGAAAATTCTAAAGATATTCAGATTTCAACGGTTGCCCAAAAGGGTTTGCTAAGGATTTTCTACGCTCTCGCTGAGCTCGCAGTCTACCAGACTGCGTTTGCACTCATTCCTGTTAATTTATCTCTTTTTGTCCTTTTAGCTTTATTATTAAAAATAATTTTCTTCGCACTTACGCCATATACAGTTCAATACCCGCTACGTATTTATTTTATAATTTGGTAAAAAATTTGCATTGATATTTAAACCTGTCCCTGAGTGATACGAAAATCTTATATAAATATTAAAAGAAGACACATTTTCGTCAAAATATGCCGTCTTGTGACATGTTTCTGCTGCACTTTTACAGGACCTTCCTTCCTTAGATGTTATGACAAAGGGCTACCAGGAGCAGTCATTAAAGTGCCATTTTACGTTATAGAACTGTAGCATCCAGACGTATTTTAAGAACGTTCTAAAGTTTCCGATGAATTTTTTCTTGTAGAACACGTCGCCTTTCCTCATTTTGTGGAAGTCAAGCTAGGTTAAGTTTAAAAATATAATTTGCTAGACCCAGTCGAACAGGTTCGGAGATCAGTGGCATTTATTAAAAATTTTAAGTAATTCCAATCTTTAAATTATTCCAATTAACATTAAGAAAAAACCACGAAAACGCCGATGCTGCCAGCCCGTTCGGCCGGAATTCTAATTTAAAGTACAATACCACAATACCTGACCTGCAAATATTATTTTCATGGAAACTTACAAATTTTGCAGACCATGTACTGTATTAATACACATTTAATAAAAGAACATTTTTCTTCAGAAAAGTTTTTAAACACTTGACGCAGTATTTACATGATAGAACTTTTTTAGGCTGATGAGCAAAGCACTCTTATAATATCGAATGTAATGAAATCAATACCTGGAGTCACTAAGACAGTAAAATGCCGTCGATTATAAGGTCAGTCTACTGTCAAATTTCTCCGGGCTTTTTACATTTTTTTCTGCTTAAAAAATTATAAAACATATTTTATTTCCCATTCTTTTCGGGTTGCCTTTATTATAACTCACTGAAGAGCTTTCCTGTTTCTTCGATTTACCGCCTGGGAAATTTAACGAATGCAAAATATAATACATAGAATAATAGTTAAGATAGGTAGGCACAAAAAGAAAAATAAGTATAATCTCTTACCTCAAGACGAGCTCAGTCTGGTACTCCAAACGTGTTTGACCATCTTAACATTTTACTGGTAACAGCATTCCTTAATCCATACCAGCATTTTCACTCGTAAAATGGATATTATTTTACTTTGATATAAAATATCACATGAATATAAATGCTGTCACGAACCGTTGAAAACAGCACCATCCACAACATTCTTTTAATCACTCTTATATATTTTATCATTTTCTTCGCACGTCTCTGTTTTTCTGCTTTGAAGAAAATGTGGCTTTGTTATTGGAATGGAAACGGTCGATTAAAAAAACGTTGTACTGGTTTTGTAATAATTACCGAAAATTTTCATTTTTAGTAAACTTTTCATGTTTCAATGATTTCTTATTTCAGAAAATTCCACTATATCCACAATTCTATGCGACCATGCATGCGAAAATATTTCATGGGTGGCGGGAGGGACCGGGACCCCTCTAAATCTTCCGTTAATTCCAGTGCATCCACGATTCTATTCGACGTTAGAGAGGTACTGGAACACGGGAAAATATTTCATCGGTGGCAGAAGGGATCTACGTTTGTATGCGATAACAAGAGAAAGGTATTGAAACACGGGAAAATATTCCATCGGTCGCGGAAGGTTCCGGGACCCTTTCAAGCTTTCCGGTAAAATCCGACGGCAGGATACGCGCATCCTTTGCCGCTCTGGCGGAAGGTTCCGGGACGCCTCTAAGCTTTCCGGTAATTCCAGTGCATCCACGTTTTGTCTGCGACGACGGGAGAAAGGTATGGAAGCACGCAAAAATATTTTCTCGGTCTGCGGAAGCTTCGCAACGCCTCTAAGCTTCCCGGTAATTCCGCTGCGACGACGGGCATCCGTCGCGGAAGGTTCCGTGGCACCATCGAAGCATTCGCGTATTCCGACCGGTTTCCATGGCTCAATCCCCGAAAAGAAACCCCGATGCTTCTCGGCGCTCCTCCAAAAGCTCGCCAAAATATACGCCAAAAGCAAGCTCGCCAACTCGCCAATGCGAAAACAAAAACAAAAAAAAAAGCACATATGTTACTATCCTATATTTCTCTCTATACTAAGGTAACATGTAACTTTCGTAAGATGTGACAATCTCTTTTTAAAAGATTTTGGGTAAAAAAGGATAGGTTTATAGAAATAGGATAAGTATACAGTTTCTCTTCGAATCTAGTGGATATATATTAGATAAATATATAAGTCTGCTGATCCTTGCTCTTTTATTTTTTCTTCTACTTCCCTGTTCTCGCCTCGCCTCTTCGACGTCATGGTGGACGTAAGCGAATCAGCGGTTTCTAATTTTTATGCGCATGTCTTTTCTGCCATGCTCTTTTTTTTTTATTATTATTATTTGGGAAAAGCATTCTATACTTTGCTGGCTGCTTTGAAAACATTCCTTATGGGGATTTTTATTCCTCTTTAAGGAGTTTTAAGGATTTTTTGGTAAATCTTTAAGGATTTGTAGGGATTTTTATTGTAATGAAAAACACTTTCATGAGTAAATTTAACGATAAAAACATTTTTAGGGATTTTGGATGAACGCATTTCTTAGAGGGATACTTGAAGCGGTGGAAAGCGCTTCCCTTTCCCTCCGCTGAAAAGGAGGGATACTCATGCTGGAGATCTTGAGAAAATCTGGGGATCGTTTAAACATTTAACTTCTCTACATTCAGTTTTATACAGAGGAAAGTACAAATTGTATTCTTGGAATGAATGCAATTTTGTACAATGAAAATGTATTATTGAACGAAAAACTGTAAGGTAAATAACATCTTTTTTTAAAGCCATAGGAGTAGAAAGACAGATATTTGTTACATCAATGAATTTGTAGTAAATATCGAGTTTTTCATTTCGAATGCTATGTTCCATGTATGCGAAGTAGCTGTGTATGTGAGATAATAGTCATAACCGTATGGCTTTCAACCTTTTCACGTCTAAGGACTGTTTTTCAATTACATTGTTGTCCCTGCCTTTTTGGTTAATTTTCTAATGACATATAAGGAATAATTGTTTTTATTTGAGACTTATGAATAAAATAACGCAAACTAGACTGCAGAAAATTCTTCAGAATGAAGTTAATACTGAAAAATACAATATTGATGCACTTTTTGGTTTTATATATAGTAGTTAATATGGAATCCTTAAAAATTTGTCCAGCAACTTTACCGCCCGGCTGATGGTGGCGTTTATAAGTTGAAAGCTAGAAATAGGGTTGTGCAACTTCAGACGATATTTTGTAAGAACTAGTTATAAGCTAGATTACGTGTGGATTGAATTAAGTACCATGATAATTCTAAAAATGGTTTTGTAGCACTAAAATGCATGCCATGCCAAGCCAAATGGGTGATAAATGCCCAATTGCCGTAAGGTATCACAGTGCAAAAGTCCAAAATAATTTCGGAAACTGAGAAAAATGTATTAAATTTAATTGTGTGCTAAAATTCTGTAATACTAGAATCATACACTTATATCGAAAAACATTTAAATTTTATAACGTAGGATTTGATTCTCTTTCACAATTGGGATGGAGCTGAAGTTATCTTGTCTATTAGGATGATGTCCAATAACAGACACTTTTGCTTTTGAGCGTGATGAATTTTTGCACTTGAATAACATTATAATGATGGTAAGTTATATACTATATTTCCTATATTTTGCAGAGTATATTTACTGAGGCCAGTAAATGCTTTTACCGATTTCTACTCTACTTCTACTATTTCTACCATGTTATCTGCCGACTTACCGGAACAGGCTTGCTACTTACATTTCATTGCTACTAATTTTGCTTATTTTCATTACACACACACATATAGAGAGAGAGAGAGAGTAGTCGCACTTTTTTAATTGTCTTTATCTTCTTGCGTCAAGCTGAAACATTACTGCATTCTAGTAATGAATAACTAGAATGCAGTAAGTTATTTTGATGTAAATATTAGAATAGGACATTCATTCCTGAGTTGTTTGCTTTCTGCATTGGTAGCCTGGTCTAAACCGCTCCACCTATCTGTATAATTATCTGCTTTATAGCCTGGTTTACAGCAACTGTGTAAGTTTATATTTTAGGAAAGCATTTTTTTAGGTTTTCATTCTCGTAATGTTGCATACTACATATCTGGATTTATCATTTATCCACAAAGTTATTGGGGTGTTACATTTTCACATTTTAGAAGCGCTTCAATTTAAAATATGTTTCTAAATTTTATAAATTTCATTTAGTGTTACTTCCATGTAGTAAAAATCACCACTGAGTATATTCTTTCATTATAATTTATAAGTATTTTCGCAACCCATAAATAAATAACTTTCATGTATTTGTGACAGTTTTTGAAATTCGCTGTAAATGAATTAAACCAAAAAGTATTTTTCTATTAAAAGAGACCGCACATCTCTAACACAATTTTTACATTAGTTAAATTTTTAGATTCCTTTAATAATACAAAGCAATTGTTCCTTTCCTAATTGTAAGCGCTATTGTGGCAGTGCGATCAAGGAAAAGAAAATGATTTCCGTTGCCATGGAAATCGCAGACTATTTTTTATTTTTAGATATTGGATGAGAGAAGAGTTAAAAAGAGTTGCGAGTGTTTTCGAAATGAAAGTAAACCATTTTAAAATACACTCCACTGAAAGTTTTGTAACAAGTGTCTATAATCCGCAATTGTGTGATTTATTGTGAAATTCCTTGTCTAACCATACAGCGTTTTACGATTTTTTTGGAAAAAAGAAACCCTCCTCCTGTTGTAATACAGTCGAATAATTATTTTGAGATATAATAATACGAGTCTGAAGACTTCACCAATTATTGCTGCGACGTATAAGAAATAAATAAAAAAAATATTTCTATGTAGGATTTCATCAAGGATCATGTGCTTATAAGCGCTTGTGGCAGTGCGATCAAGGAAATGAAAATGCCTTTGCATCGCTGCCGACGACTTTTTATTTTTAGATTTTGAATGAGAGAATAGAGTTAAAACGATTGCGAGTGTTTTCGAAATGAAAGTAAATAATATGTATTTACGCCTTGGATTAATTTGTTTCTGTTTGTACTTGGAAATATATTAATTATCAGTTCCGTAGAAAATAGCCATGAAATATAGTCATTTCAGACATCAAAAACATAACGGAAATTACATTTATAGTTTTTGAATCATCAAGTTGTTTCAGTGAAGGAAACTGGACTATCAAATGTGTTTTCGACGGAATATGAACACGAGACTTTCCGATTCCGATCTGTAGCCGGACGTGTGATTCTAACTATAAGGTTAAAAACGAGCAATTTTATTTATTATGTGAAAATGCTATTTAAAACAAGATTGAACATTTCAAATGATATATAAATATACCGGCTACGTATAATATCACGAAAAAAATCACTGAAAGGGTCTTGTCACTTTTCAAATTGCTGCCACTATGTGTTTCTCGCATTCAGAAGTAACAACGGTATCCAAATTTCTCAAAATCTGAATAACCGAATATGGGCAATTGTAAGCTGCCTCATTCTCTGAGTAAATGCTGATTAGGTTCACGTTTCGCTATGTTGCCCAGCTAATTGCTCGTTTTATAGCATCAGCTCGCCTCCGAACATGCTGTTATATTCATGCAGGTGGCTTTTCAATATTTTTTCTTCATATTCTGAAATTAGAATAACATGAGCACTCCCGACTTTGTTTTTCATTTTCGACTCGTCCCTACAAGGCCATGAGGCATTTGTTCCCCCCAATTATTCTGAATAGAAAACGCTACTTTTCTTACGTAACTGCATGTTGAGGGGAAGTTTATTGTGAGTTGGTAGAGGGTAGGTATTCTCCGTTCACTTGGCAAAAAATTTTGTTATGCAAAAATAAAATTCTTAGCTAACATGTTTATGAAGTTCCTGTTAAGATAAAACAGATATATCTACATTTTAATGCATTATATTATTATATTTATCCCGGAAAAAAAGATATAATATGACAGTTCAACCAAAGAATGATACAAAGGTTTATGACTGAATATTGGAAAATGAAATTCTTCGTTTGTTTATATATAAATCTTTTCAAAGTGGTTCCAAAAATGTGTGAACACTCTGAGCAGTATGTAGGTAGTAATAAAAGGACGAGCAATTGGCTAGAAAGAATTCTATTTACTGTAAATGTGTTTCACTGCATTACAAAGCTACAGGCAGGAAAACTGTCCATTGCTAAACTAACTATGGTTGGGGATATAATTCATGAAGTCATTATATACATGCGCGGTTGATTAGTTATACAATTCTCTGTTTAGAATTAATCTTCAATTTATACATTTAAATTTTATTACGCTAAAATTTATTAAACTACTAAATTTATTACGTTAAAATTTGCGTTATTTCGATTTATACGTTTTAGAATTAATTTTGGAGTTATAAGTTTAAATCTCCTGAACTGCAGAATATTTTAAAGATACGGTTTATTATTTTCGAAATTGTATATGTCATAAAATTAATATCTGCCATTATGCTTTGATTTTGAATGCATGAATATCTAGAAATTTTTAAAAATACACTGTTAAAACAGGAAATGAAAATGTCGTGAAAACCCTATCACAGAAGGAAAGTTTTATTTTTTGACAGGATGAAATTAAAAATGCTGATCAGCAATTAAATTCATCTCTAATAAAAATTAACTAAATATTAAATATATGTATGAAATCTTTTAGAGTAAAAACTGAAGACAACACAATTACAATAATGAAATAAAAAATTTATTTATATGAAAACAATTGGATATTGAATACACACAATTTTTATATCGTGACAAAAACAGAATTAACACATTCATGACATGTAAGCAATGAATAAATCATGCGTCAAGCGTTCAATATTTCTGAAACAAAATCGATTGTATATTTAACTATTACATATAATTGCATAAAAAATTTATCTATAAGACTGCTGAATATAATTTAAAATAATTTATTCCTTTATGATTTATAATAAATAAAAAAGGTTTATAGACGCTTTTATTTGTGATTTATGAAGTGAAAACGCATCGGTGGGTAAGAGCCCAATAAAGACTCTTACCTACTGATGCGTTTTCACTTCATAGATCACAAATAAAAGCGTCTATAAACCATTAAAGATATTTGGGCAATTTAAGATAAAATATCAGAATCAGCATGTAATCCATAATAAACAGGTTCATTTTCTGATAATTTACAGAATAAAGGAAAAAATAAATTTATATTATAATATATTCTTAAATAATATACTGGTTTCTAGTAAAACAGTTCAACTTGTGCACTGGTGTGAAAAATTAGCTTATCAGTGGAACGAAGAACGTAGAGCGGACTGAGAGACTAATCAGGAGTTCCACGCATGTGTGGTACATGCAAGCACAGATCAGCTGCTGTCGTCTTTATGCACGAAAAAAATGTTATTTAAAAAAAAATTAAACTGATTGTAAATAAGTAAATTTTTTTAAAGGAGGCATAATAGGCTATATTTTAAATGATTTTTCCTCTTTGGTTTGGTTTGGAAAATTTAATATAGAATTTCAGGCATTCTGCAGAAATAAAATTCTCATAAAAATTTGCTATTTCATTTTATTTTGCTTCATATTTATTGCTTCATATTTTTTAACTATTAAGTGCATACACATATTCCATGAAATGGAAGATTTTCAAACATTTTCCTGTTTAGAGAAATTTATCGGGAAAGTCTCAAGACATATGGAACAAGCGTGTTACCATAGCCAGGAGGCTGCACAATGGTGGTCTGTTTGTACGACGATCCGTAAGGTGTATACCATTAACGCCTGCTCGTCGGGGAAGTTTTGGACAGATCAAAAAATGCATATTTCTCTTCGGAAAGAGCGTCAATGTAGCCTTCGAACCACTGCTTTGTTAAATTCGCCATTTTGAATAAAAACAAAACTTTGAAGCCACAGACGATAATTTTGACTTTTAAAAACGTAGTACAATTGCAATTACATCTTTGCAGCAAACAATCTTTTATTACCGCTTACCGAAATCGTCTAAAAAATGTCCGAACAGCCTCTGTAGATATTTGACTTGGATGTCTTGAATCATAAATTGTGATGAAAAAATAGGATAAAAATAAATTATTTTTTTTATTTAAACGCATAGTACATTTCGCCTATAAAGCGCACCGAGGCTTAAAGCGGGCCTATAATTTCAAACTACATTTTTAATTTTTTATAAACTCCAGTAATGCTTGATGTGATAGGAAATGAAACAGTTGATGTGAAACGAAAAATTTAGTTTATATAAAAACAGCAGGTCACGTAAAATCTGCTTAACAGAAGGTACAAAATTAAAGCCTATTAGCAGGTTGCAACCAAAGCAAAATTTTCAAGTTCTACGTACATCTGAAAAGCAAATGTATGAAAACATTTCATTATTAAAGAAATTAGTTCATTCTTTCCGAGCAACAATTAAATTCATAAATATATTTTTTTATTGCTGGAACAGGAAACAAAAACTTTTGACACCAAGTTAATACGTATGACCTCATGATTTAAATTTAATGTAATACGACAACATTTTCTCAGAATTAACGAAGCACTAACGTGGCAATAATATATCGTTTCAATTGTACTAACCGGAAACAAAAAGTTGTGAACAGTAGCTATTTATTTAAAATGCTAACATTAGCGAACAATTTTCGACATACAGTAGAGTCACATGCAATCGCTTGCTTTCTTTAGCGTCCGAATATGACCTTCTATAATAATACTAATATGCTTAATGCTTGGCAATGTTATTTTTATTTCATATTTTGTAAAACTTACAAATTTTTTAGTAACAACCTCTACGATGTGAAAGCGAGCAATGGCGACACTTCTCGAAGTAAAGCAGATTTTTATCTCCAGCGTGGAAGACTCTTGCCACTCGGAAAAATGAGGGCGAAAATTGT
Source organism: Stegodyphus dumicola (assembly GCF_044657685.1). Taxonomy (NCBI): domain Eukaryota; kingdom Metazoa; phylum Arthropoda; class Arachnida; order Araneae; family Eresidae; genus Stegodyphus; species Stegodyphus dumicola. The sequence continues at coordinate 205,786,228 of NC_140781.1, forward strand.
CGTTTTCACAGTTTTTAAAAACCTGATGTGTACACCACATGACTTCCTTGCACGGAATATTAAATTATACGCATTTGTTCTTGTATTTCAAATTGGATTGAATTAAATTTACTTCGTCGATAGTGCATAAACCACAATAGAATAACCGCACTCTTTAAAATTCACTATATTTGTTTACCATTGCGACACTCTGGCGCTAGGTACACTTAACAGTGTTACATTTCGTCCACATTATAATTCAGAATACATATAAATTTATATCATTTGAAGAATAATCTAATCGTTGCCACATGTTCTATTCGAATACCATAATAAATTTAAAACGATGTGTAAAAGAAATTAAGCAAACAAAACGAAAAAGAAACAGTTGTTCACAGACGATTCGGTATTTCTCATTCAATTAATTCAGTTCTGACTTCCCCACAAGGCAAAAATACATAAATACTCAAAATATCTTTATTAAAAATTACGAAGTAAATATGAAACACTTATTTCCTCGAATAAATTCCAGAATGGATTAAGCATGATTTAATTCGCAATAATAAAAGGTGATGTTGCTTTATTGTTTCGAAGCTTAGTTTATCTAGATTGGCAACAAGTCCACTAGTCTGCTAAGTTTCAAATGTAAATAAATATGGCTGCTATATTTAAAAAATTAGGCTTAGCTGAACTTAAACAACTTTTAAATTGTTGATTGATAACTCCACAAATATTGCATGCAGATTTACTAAATGCATAAAAACCCTTAACAGGAAGATAAAAACAACATAATTCTATCATTTTTAAAGCAAAAGATGCGCAATTTACAAATATATAAGAATAAAGAAACTGAGATCACTGAGCCGGGTAACAGAGTATATATATACATATATTTATATACTTTTGGTGCGGCCGATTGCAACCAAAATTCGAGGTGCACATCTACATGTTATAATAGTCCTACGTACAAAATTTCACCGCTCTGAGGCTACTCGTTTTAGAGTTATGCGAGATACGTATGCACTCTTCAGAATTCATTTTCAATCAGTTTTATAATTTTTTTTTGGGGGGGAAAGAGTCCTTTATTCTGTCCTCGCTTGTGGATGTCACGCAAAAACATCATTAAATTGCATTGGATAGCGATCAAAATCGGTATTTTCGTTGAACTATGATACCCGAAATTTTTCGCGATTACAATACTTCCTTTTTACTTCGTACAAGGAAATGAAAACATCTCTGCTAATTAAAGTCGTACGAAGATGAGAATAGTCGAACTGGCTTGCCACGATTTTTTTTTTTTTTTTTTTGTAATCCGAGAGTAGTTCTCTCGCAATTCAACTCCCCGCCGTCCGGAGGAGATAATGCCACAAACAAGCAAGCAAACAAACGTGCATAGCTTTTAATAGTACAGACGATTACTTTTAAAAGAAGGTAGATACCGATGTTAAATATGTAGTACATCTAACAATATAGGAGGAGCGAAAGATGATTATACAATATTTATGAATCAGAGTAAAATTACAGTGAAAATGCAACAGAATTCGATGATGTGCATGAAGATATAATGGAAGACAAATATGACGAATATGCTGCAGTTACAGAAATTTAGCAGCCATGTTACTTCGAATTTCACTCATGCTTTTTATTCATACTCCTAAGACGTAAAATTAGAGAGCGCATTAAATTGGACACGAATATTTTCACATTGTAACCAATCATTTAATATAAACTCTGCTGCTAATACTGTTGGACTAATTCCAACAACAAGGCTGCCCTCTGGTAAGTTGGAAGAGAAGGACTTCAGGAAAAAGCCAAATGTTTAACCTGATAGGTTGTTTCAGACTCCTGCTCTGTAATTTTATTAAAGTTAAATGTAATGTCCGTGTCTAACTTGAACCTGCTAATAAATAAATGTTACACTATAAAGCACTCTTACCTCTCTGACCCTATCCAGAACGACCTTGTGCCTCTTTAAGTAAATAAAAGTAGTTCTTAATTTTGAATACCTATTACAAAATCGTTTTTACAGTTTCCTAGTTTTAAATAATACCTAGCTTAAACGGAAGGGTGAATAAATTTCTTACTTTTTTTTTCAATTTTCCATTTTTTAATCCAAACCAACAATGTAGTCGATATAGATATCATACTCACAGCATTTATTACAGTTTGTCTTTCAGTTCATAAATAAAGAAATGCTTTAAGCTGGATAATTCTTAGCAAAAAATACAAATAAATGTCATTTATTAAAAATTATTTTTAAATAATTTTTAATAAATGACATTTTAATAATGACATTTTTAATAATGACATTTTTTATTTATTAAAAATTATTAATAAAAATTAATTTTTCTTTAATTTTTTCGAGGAAATAAGTGTTTAAGATTTACTTCGTAATTTTTACTATAAATACTTTGAGTTTTTATGTATTTTTGCCTTCTCGCGAAGTGAGAACTGAATTAATTGAATGAGAAATACTCAAAAACTGTTTCTTTTTTGTTTTGTTTGCTTAATTTCGTGTATACATCACTCTAGCTTTATTATAGTATTTGAATAGAACACGTGGCAACGATTAGATAATTCTATTCTTTAAATGATATCAATTTTGTGCATTATGAGTTATAATATGAACGAAATTTAATAGTGTTAAGTGAATCTAGCGCCAGAATATCGCTATGGTAAACAAATACTAGAGTGAATTTTAAAGAATGCATTTACTCTATTGTGGTTTATGCGCTGTCGGCGAAGCAGATTTAATTCAATCCAATAAGTTTGAATGAAATGCAAGAAAAAATGCCTATAATTTAATATTCCGTACAGGGAAGTCGTGTGGTGTACACATCAGATTTTTTATAATGTAAACTTTTCATTTTCCTCGCTTTGCACATGACGCTGTCATTCCGTCTGTTACGTATTTAAAATTTTTTATTTTTTTTCGTCTGTTACTTATTAAAATTTTTTTTGTATGTCTTAAAATTAGAAATTAAAGTTAATGACCGAAATCTGCCGTACAGGTGAAAAATTGACAGTTTCACTCACGCGTGTGTCAGATTTGCGCCATACTTATGGGGTCTTACAAAATTTTATGTTGGTACTGGGGGTCGAGAAAAATTCTCAGTCATAAAAAAGGGTCGCGACTGAAAAAAAGTTTAAGAAACTCAGCTATACGGCAAATTTCTGCGAAGGTTTTAAATAAACAATTTTATTTAAAAGTGATTTTAAACAATGCATACTACAAAACTCTGCCGTTTACAGGTAGTAAACTAATATGAAATTACAACGCCCATGCAGCCATAGCCAACGCATCATAGATACACCCTACACATATTTGGCTAGCAGTATTTACGCGTTATTGCCCACACCCGAGAAGAAGTCGCCAAATGTTCAGAATGTGCCAATTTCTGGTAACCATGTGCAAAACCATTCTTCAAACAAACATGCTGATTACAGATCTTCAGTCAAGCAATGTCGACACTTTCGTATGCGTTCTTTTTCATTTATTGTATTCCAGGTTCCAGTGGTTCTTACAAATAAATGATGATATTTTCTGCCTCCAACTTAACACACTTCTGGAATTTGCTAGTGTCTACAGTTCTGTGAAGATTTTTAAACGAAACAGATAACTGCGAGCTTCGAGCGAAGATTTACGGAGAAGAATGACAGATTTGCAGAGGAACGTAAGTGTTTTATTCTTTATAATGTAGTATTGCTAAAGCAGGTTTTTTTTCTTCATATGTTGATCATGTTTACAAACTTCGATAAGTATGGGCGGTTTGGGAACCTTTATAAAAAAAAGGCGCGAAAACTACCAACTTGCCACCGTTAAGTTCGTACCTTTAGTTAATACGTAAGCACCGACATTACTAAGCTGGTTCAAAATTTAATGGCGCCTTTTAACTTCGGTTAGAAAATGGTTGTGCAAGTCTAAGCACCCAATGTTAAGTTTAGGATTGTGTATCCATAGATCGCCAATAGATGGCGGTAGTGTTTGTTTGTAAAAGGAAACTGTGATGTCAATTATGTATATGTATCAGTTCGTCTTTGGTGTTTGTGAATAAATGTTGTGTGGTAGAACACTCCTCTGTTTATTACTTTAACTGCGATCCAGTCTGTTTATTAGAGATTTACACATATTTTGTTTATGGTGCCTGCAAACCGAGATTATTACGAGCCAGAAAATCGACAGACTGAATATTTCGAAAATGGAGGGCGTTCTTGAAAATTTGAAAAAGAAACGATCGGTTGTTAGACAATTAACTACGAAACTGATAACCAAAGTCGAATCGAATTTAGCAAATAATATTCCGCTAAATGAGAAAATTGAGATAATCGAGGATTTATATGAACAGTTAATTGAGAAAATCAATGAACTGAAAAGTTTAGATTCAGAAATAGAAACGAAAGTAACTTCGGAGGAGATTGAAAATGAAGTTACCTCAAGTCAAGAATACCAGGATAAAACTGTTATATGGAGAGGAAGAATGCAACGATTTTTGAAGAAGAATTCGGAATCTTCTAGAACAGTTCATCAGAACCAAACGGCTAATGTTGCACTTCCAGTTGAAATAAAACCAGTGAAGTTACCACGTCTGCAAATAGGAACTTATTACGGAGATTCGTGTAAATGGTTAGACTTCTGGAACTAGTTCGAAAATACAATTCATAATCATAGTGGATTGAGAAAAACTGAAAAATTTGCGTACCTAAAATCCTTACTTGGAGGTAATGCTTTAGCTGCCATTTCCGGTTTCGCTTTAAGTGACCAGAATTATGATTCCGCAGTAGAAATATTGAAAGAACGTTTTGGAAGACAAGATGTTGTTATCACCTCGCATATGAATAAATTATTATCCCTTGAACCAGTGGGAAACATTTCAAATGTTAAAGCACTGCGTAAGCTGTACGATGAATGCGAAGTCAACATTCGAAGTTTAGAATCGTTAAACGTTACTTCTGGAAGTTATGGAAATATTCTCTGTCCTATCATTTTGCAGAAACTTCCAGAGGAATTAAATTTGGAATTTAATCGAAGTCGAAATATGGAAGCAGGATTTGATATAAAGGAACTTATAGAATTCTTAAAAAAGGAAGTTAATTGTCGAGAAGCTGCAAGTTTAATGAACTCTACGAAAACGAATCAGAAACCATACTTTCGTCAAAATGAACAACGCACGAAAGTTTATCCTAATTATAAACCGAAAGTTCCGACTGCTTCAGCTTTATCAACAATTGGATATAAATGTATATTTTGTGACAAAGAAGATCATACGAAATATAAATGTACTGAGGTGAACGCTGATGAGAAACGCAACATTTTGAAACGTACAGGAAAATGTTTTATGTGTTTTGGATGTAAACATTTAGCTATCAACTGTAAGAACAAACAGTTTTCCTGCAAAAGGTGCCGCGGTAAACATCATGAAAGTGTGTGTGTAAATCCCACATCAGCTGTCACCAGTGAAAAACATAAGGAAACCGAGACATCGGCGGAAATTGTTCAAAATTCTTCTGCCAAAACTGGATCTAATATTATGCTTCAAACAGTGTATGCTGTGGCTGAGGGCAGAAATAAGAACTGTATTGTGAGATGTCTTCTTGACGGCGGTAGCCAAATCTCTGCAATTCGAGAAGATTTATCAAGAAAATTACAATTACCAGTGAAAGGAGAAACTGTTTTAAATCTGCATACCTTCGGTGAAAAGAACGGGAAACATTGGCGGCGAAAGAAAGTTGAACTTACGCTCCGGAATATTAATGACCCTGAAAAATCCATAAATCTCGAAGTCATTGAAGTACCAGTCATAACAAATGCCGATATACGAGTACCAGATGTAGAAATCAAATCCAACCTCCAAGCATTCGGCATCACTTTGACAGACTGTGGTGGCGCCGATGGAGTGAGTCATATTTCCGTTTTAATCGGCGCGGACATTATGTGGAAAATAGCAAGCGAAGAAATAAAAAGGATAAACAGAAATGCCGTAGCTATGAAAACCTTGTTTGGGTGGTGTATACAAGGCAAATTTCCTTCATCAGACTTTGAAATCCATGATGCGTGTTTAAACGTAAGTGTAGAAGAGAAACTTCTAAAAAGTGTCGAATCGTTTTGGGATATTGAATCTATAGGAATTAAAAATGTTTCTGACGAAGAACAAAATGAAATGGCCATGCAAATATTTAACAACTCGATTACACAAAAGGGTAATAGATACGAAGTTAGACTTCCATGGAAAGATCAGAATGTGACTTTAAGAGACAATTTTAAGAATGCTGAAAGACGATTTTTGAATCTGATCGAACAATTTAAATCAAACTTGAACTTTTATGCGCAATATAAAGAAGTGATTGACTATCAGCTTAAGGAAGAAATCATAGAAAAGGTCAATCTTGGTACTCCATCTGGGAGACGAACTTACTACATACCTCACCGTGCTGTCATCCGTGAAGATCATAATTCTACAAAGCTTCGCATTGTTTATGATGCTTCTTCAAAGGAAAAAAATCATGAATCTCTAAATGATAATTTACTACAAGGACCAAATCTTCTTCCTGAACTTTTGAAAGTTTTAATAAATTTTCGACTTCATCGAATTGCATTTACGTCAGATATTGAGAAAGCGTTTTTACAAATTTCTGTTGCACCTGAAGATCGGGATTCAATGCGATTTTTGTGGATTGATGAGAATTCAAGTTTGAGCAATCCGAAAATTCAAGTTTATCGGATGTGTCGTGTAATTTTTGGAGCAAAATCAAGTCCATTTTTGCTGAGCGCTTGCATTAAGCATCATATAAAGAAATTTGAAGACATCCATCCCAGAACTGTAGAAATGTTAGAAAACTTCATGTATGTTGACGATTTTATTTGTGGATCAGATACGGAGGAGGAAGCTATACAGATATATCATGAAGCCAATGATATAATGAAAAAGGCATCAATGACTTTGACCAAATGGAATTCTAATTCGGATACTGTAAAAAACCAGTATAAATCAAGTGACAACTTCGTTAGCTTTAAATTGCCTGACTGTGATTCCCCCTCAAAGATTCTTGGACTTCAATGGGATACAATTAAGGATATCTTCTGTTTTAATGCACAAGACGTTATTGATTTCATCCAGTCAAATGACCAAACAAAACGTTGTGTTTTAAAAGCTGCTTCAAAAATCTTCGATCCTGTTGGGTTTCTTACTCCATATGTTATTCAAGCAAAAGTTCTGTTTCAGGATTTATGGCTGAAAGGTGTTGAGTGGGATGAAATTATCCCACCAGAATTGCAAGACAAGTGGAATAAATGGTATAGGCAACTATGTGATCTACCTAATATCCAGATACCTCGGTGGTATTTTCGTGATGTTGATGAAACACCTGAAACACTAGAACTACATTGTTTTTGTGATTCATCTCAAAGTGCTTACGGAGCAGCAGTGTACGTGAAATTCCGTAGCTTAAAATATTGTGGAACAAGTTTAGTGATAGCCAAGAGCAGGGTGACACCCCTGAAAAAATTATCTTTACCAAGACTCGAGCTCATGGCAGCAGTGTTAGGTGCAAGACTTGTAACTACAGTCCGTGTGCATTTTCCTCAAGCTAAGATTCATTTATGGACAGATTCTCTTATTGTGCTTCATTGGATAAAAAACTCACCGCGGCGATGGAAAACATTCGTACAAAATCGAGTGTCTGAAATTCAAGACAAAACATCCCCGAGCATGTGGCATCATTGTCCTGGCTCAGATAATCCAGCCGATAAAATCACACGTGGTGTTAAAGTGAGTGATCTTGTAGTAGATCAAGTGTGGTGGCATGGACCTCCATGGCTTCATCAAGATGAAATAAATTGGCCTAAAGTGAACGAGCATTGTAACATAGTAGATAGTGCAGAAGAAAGAGTTGTGACTCAAGTTACTAGCAGTGTTCAACCTTTACAACCTGTGTTAAAAATAGAAAACTTTAGTGACTTAGGTAAACTTTTAAGAGTCACGTCATATTTATTTAGATTCATTAATAATTTAAAATCACAGAATGGAGTGATTGGTCCTGTGACCAAAAATGAAATATGTAATGCTATGTGTTATTGGATTATCTTATCACAAGGTGAGTATTTTTTTGAAGAGTTGAATGATGTTAAATGTAAAAAACCATTGTCTCATAATTCCAAATTGTTTGGGTTAAATCCAATAATGGATGAAAAGGGTTGTTTAAGAGTTGGAAGTAGATTAGTAAAATCATCATTAGATGTCGATGAAATTCAGCCTATAATATTACCAAATAATTATTTTTCTCGTTTAATTATTTTGAATTGTCATGAAAAGGTACTTCATAGTGGTGTAAATGAAACTTTAGTGCAAGTAAGAGGGAAATTTTGGATTTTAAAAGCCAGACGTTTTGTAAAATCTGTGTTACATGATTGTAGATTTTGTAAAAAATATAATGCTAAAGCTGGACACGAGATATCGGCTCCTCTTCCAGCTGACCGAGTGGAGAAAGCTCAACCATTTGAGGTAAGTGGCATAGATTTCGCTGGCCCTTTGTATTTAAAGGATGGTACAAAAGTGTATATTTCATTGTTTACCTGTGCAGTGACTCGAGGAGTCCATTTAGAATTGTTATCAAATTTAAGTGCAGAGTGTTTCATTCAAGCCTTACGTAGATTTTTTGCACGTAGGGGTATTTGTAGAGTTATATATTCTGATAATGCTAAAACCTTTAAGACTGCTGATCGTGAATTAAAATATTTGTATAAATTATGTAAAGATGAAAAGGTTCTAAATTTTCTTGGTAAAAATGGGTTTGAATGGAAATTTATTGTAGAAGGTGCTCCTTGGTGGGGCGGATTCTGGGAACGTTTGGTAAGATCTGTAAAAACTTGTTTAAAACGTATCTTAGGTAAAGCTTCTTTATATTATGAAGAACTGTATACTGTTTTAGTTGAAGTTGAAGCTGTTATTAATTCTAGACCTATAACGTATGTATACAATGAACCAAATGAACCTGATCCTCTTTCACCATCTCATTTTATAACTGGATCTAGATTGACTGTTTTACCTTCACCTGAATCTAAATTAGAATCTACAAGATCTCAATTGATTAAAAGATGGAAGCATAGGCAATTAATATTAGAGCATTTTTGGAAAAGGTTTTATAAAGAATATTTGTTAGAATTAAGATCAGTCATGTTTTCAAAAACTCCAAAGAATTCTCCCGTGTTTAAAATTAATGATGTTGTACTTGTACGAGAAGATAATGTGAAACGCTGTAACTGGAAGATAGGTAGGATTAAGGAATTATTTCATGGAAGAGATGATAGAATTAGATCTTGTGAGATTCAGTTGGATAAGGGTGTTGTTAGAAGACCAATTGAAAGACTTTATAATCTTGAAGTTCAATAAAATTGATGCATCCGTAGACGGATGCATGGGGGGGGGAGTGTTAAGTTTAGGATTGTGTATCCATAGATCGCCAATAGATGGCGGTAGTGTTTGTTTGTAAAAGGAAACTGTGATGTCAATTATGTATATGTATCAGTTCGTCTTTGGTGTTTGTGAATAAATGTTGTGTGGTAGAACGCTCCTCTGTTTATTACTTTAACTGCGATCCAGTCTGTTTATTAGAGATTTACACACCCAAGCTGGAATATCAAATGGGCGGCAGAAAAGTAAAGCTGCAAGCGTCGCTGCCCAAAGCTGGACATGTAAAATATTCAAAACCCTTTATTATTTTTCATTCGTTCTCTTATTTCTTTAGTAATTCGTTTAATAATCGTATATTTATTTTGTTTACAGATTCGGCTTTTTGTAAATTGAAGTAAAAGAGCATATTCGCATAAAAGCATATTGTGCTAATCCTTGGAATATGGTAACAGGTAGTTTGGCGACATTTTGGTAAGGCGATAAAGTTTACTAGCTAGGACTTCAGCAATAATCTGAGAAGTACACAGTTCGAATCGCAGATTATTTTGTCTCCGAGAAATGAGAGATCATGAGACATGTCATTTGATATTTTCCGGAAAATTCCGATCGGGATTTTAGCTAATAAGCACTTAGAAACAATTTCGCTGCTAAAGTGCAGAATCGCCCACTTATTTGTTTGGCGCTTTTTACAAGAGTAAGAAGAATTGGATTTTTGTCAATTTTCTTTGACTTTTTAAGTGAAAATAGGTCGATGTGTACATGGATAAAGTCAAGAGTGTGCGCAATGCCATTTTTGTGCAATTCTAGGATGTTTTTTTTTAAGTGAAAATAGATCTACGTGTACATGGATACCGTGTATATGCAATTCTTAAAGACGCGGCTAGCAGTGGACGATTCTACTCTTTCTCCCAATTTCGCGCCTAATCTTTGTCATGATTAAGCACTTTTGTTCCATAAAAGTTCTAGCATAAGCGTAATTCGGTTAGCAGATTGTTGGAAAAAATGTTCAGTTAAAAAAAAAATAATAAAAAACTTTACTTCGTGAAAACAAAATTGCGTCCGAGAAAAAAAAAAAAAAAAAAAAAAAAAAAACTTGCAGATTGCTGTAGCAGGGTTGGTCGCCATAGTTTCGCCAAAAAATCGCCAAATTACCATAATTTGAAGATTTACCGCATATTGCATATAGTCTACGAGTCCATGAAATAAAAACCCATCGCTGTTATTTAATATTTAATCGTTTAATGCATGGGTTTGGCCTATGACCGTTTGAGAGTCGCATTGCAAAGGAAAACATTTGCGAAGCCCCACATACAGCAAACAACAAATTCAAATAAAAATTAACTCTGTGGTGTTTTTATTAGAAAGTCCTCCACGAAGGCATCCCTCCGTTTAGGCAGATAGCCCTCGTGTGCTTTGCCGTAATTGAATAACCCATTAAACTATGGTGTTTTATTAAAATAAATTAACTTCTTTCATTCTTATATTTTAAAATTTGAGTTAGATATGTATAGGTACATATTTATCATTAAATTGTAAAAGTTTAGTTTAATTTAGTTTGGATTTCATTAAAATGGAAAAAATTCAAATTAATGAGATGGATGAATTTGCTTTTGTTGAACAAGCAAATCGATATCGGGTTCAATGGACGAGGTTGCAATTCTGAATGCATTTTCAAGATGTTTGTCAGTGATCTTCGTCGTATTTTAGTTTTTTGTATGCTTCATTTTTGAAAACAATTGTTCACAAATATAGGTACTGCCAAAAGCTGAAGACATTAATAAAACATGATTGTGAAAATTAGGATATTTATCGCGGGGTAGGTAATTTTGTTAAAACTCCAATAAAGAAACATTTTCAAATTTTTCTTTCAGTTGAATGGGACTTTGCAATTAATACATCATGACATACTAAGATGTTTTTATTTATATTTTTAATTTAAAATAAATGCCAACGAATCGATTATATATGAATCAAATTCAAACATTTATTTTTTAAACAAAAATGGGTACTATTCGGTTTCGAGGGCCAAACTATTGTTGATACCAATGCTGCCAAAATTAATTGCGGCAACCCTAATAATTGCGGCAAGAAAGGAAGTATAATAGTAAATAACTATTTAAGATTGATGTTTTAATTTAGATGAAAGGTTAATTTCATATAATACTTTTTTGTTATTATAATTTATAAGAAAAAGGCTAAACGTGACTGAATGGAAGCATAAGAGTAAATAACTATTTCAGATCATTATTATAATTTATATAAAAATTGCTAAACATAACTGAATGGATGCCTGCATCGCTATTTCGCTAAAAACGCGTGAAGCAGTGTGTGATTCTGCACTTTATCCAAAATTCTATTGCCGAGTTTTCGTCATGGGAAATTCCCAAATTGTTAAATCCATAGGATATCAAAAAAGGATTTAAAATCAAAAAAGGATTTGAAAATTAAACTGGTATTTCAATGGCATCTTAAGAAATATAGAACTATGTAAACTTCAGAACGCAATCTGAAATCAGCGCGTACGCTAGATTTGGCGCGCTGTTAAATGGGCGCGTATGCTAGAATTGGCGCTTTTGCGCGTACATTTTCGCTGCAATGTTTTTACGGCCCTCGAAACCGAATAGTACCCAAAAAGGTGTAAATTTGAATAATTTCATAATTTGCGTTTTGGCCGTATTTTAAAGACTTTTGGGCCGCACTTCAGGCACCTTTGTTTTAATGCCTTACTTTTTTTTATACGAGTGACTTTGTTTTTCTTTCAACACCACGTAAATTTAAAATTGCCTTCAATTTATTAAATCAATTTTATATTTTCCATTATATAATGCCAAAACGATAAGACTAAAGTATATTTCTGTGAATTATTGAATAAATTTAAACGATAGCGCTGAACATACTTTTTGAGCAAATTCGTTTCATTAAATGTAATCACACAGCATCATATATCAATAATACGTCACAGCAAGTCGTTTGCTAAAGATGAAGGTTTTCAGTACGATGTCATCACGGTCTTACCAGCAGCAGAGCGGTAAAGTCGCTGAACACTGGTAGTTCTGACCTAGATTCGATTCCAGGCAAACGGGCTGGCTGCATTGGCGTTTTCGTGGTTTTCCCCATGTGTAACATATATTTCTTTTTTATCTTAGAAAATCCTACATGTAGGCAATTGTCGCCTTAGGCAGATAGCTTTCGAGTGCTTTGCCGTAATCACATAAACCAAGCCAATATATCGCCACGTATCGTTTGACAAATATGTAATTTATAAACATTTGTGGTTCTTTATATAATGCTTCTTTTCTACAAATATATTACAAAATATGAACAGACAATTTGACTTTAATGAAACAGAAAAATATGCTTCATTAAAGTATATATATATATTATGTAAATATATCTAATAATTAACTTCTTTAATTTTAGTATAATACTTGCAATAACAAGCCGTGTTTCATTTTATGGGGTATCAGAAACCCCTATACCGACAATGTTAAATTGGCGATTTTCGATGTACCTTTTCTCACAATTTGCTGTAGATACAAGCTTGAAACTTTTTCTGTAATTAAAGTATACCTATCTGATTATACTTAAATGAGCTTTTGGAACATTTTGAATTTTAGAGTAAATTACAGGATATTTTGTTAGGCATAGTAAAATTTAGCACTTTTCTCACACAAAAAATTAAAAAAAAAAATTTTTTTTTCTAAGTTTATTACAAAAATCTCATTTCAGTAAATCTTAGGGAACCTAATAAATAAGCAATAAAAAGTTTAGATACCTGTGAGCAGTAGTTCCTGAGAAAAGGTACATCGAGTACAAAAAAATAACGTTTGGAGAAAAACGCGTTTTTATGTAAAAATCCTCATTGATCAAAGCAGTAGATGACAAATTAAAAGTAGATTGTTTTACAGTTCTAATTTTCATAGAGATAAGAGAATGGTATTTTTAGAAAGATTAAAATTATACAAAATATCAAATTAAAAATTATACAAAATACACTCATACACAAATCTTAAGGGGTATCAGAAACCCCTATACCGACAATGTTAAATTGGCCATTTTCAATGTATCTTTTCTCAAGATCTGGTGTAGATACAGGCTTGAAATTTTTTCTGTAATTAAAGTATACCTATTTGATTATACCGAAATGAGCTTTTGAAGCATTTTGAATTTTAGAGTAAATTACAGAATATTTTGTTAGGCATAGTAAAATTTAGCACTTTTCTCACACAAAAAAAAAAAAATTTCTAAGTTTATTACAAAAAGCTAATTTCAGTAAATATTACGGAACCTAATAAATAAGCCATAAAAAGTTTAGATACCTGTGAGCAGTAGTTCCTGAGAAAAGGTACATCGAGTATAAAAAAAATCACATTTGGAGAAAAACGCGTTTTTATGTAAAAATCCTCATTGATCAAAGCAGTAGATGACAAATTAAAACTAGATTTTGTTACAGTTCTAATTTTCATAGAGATTAAAGAAAGGTATTTTCAGAAAGATAAAAGTGTAGAGAATTTGAAAATGCAAAAATCCGAAATCACAATTTTTTGAAGATTTTGGGGTTCCAACTCCCCTTAAGACCCAGTTAGATAAAATTCGATTGTTTTGCTATATTTTACTTGAAATTCCGTGTGCTTAGGCAAACAAAAATATTTTTATTCTCCAATATGCTTCAAATACTTGTTTCATGGTAATTAAATAACTGTTTATTTAGGAAAACGTTTTATTACCTATAACTATATAAACTCCAATGAAGTCAATGAAGATAAACAAAACGCCAAATTCCTTCCAAATCGCTTACCAGATGAGCTGTAATCATAGTAAATCTAGAATACTAGGGTGTACCATTTGCTCGTCCCACAGATTTGTAGCAGTGCGCGTTTATTTGAATGCCAAAAGAATCATCACTCGAGGCAAATTTATTTAGGGGAAGGTAGCCTAATTTGGAGCTGTATGATACACAAAGACTAATGATATCTGCGAGATTTGACATAGGCATTTTGTTATACTGTGGGTAAAAAAAGTATTTGCACACCTACATTTTTGTTTGCAATTCATAAAAAGAAGCATTGAGAAATAAAAAAAAATTGTATTGCCAAATCAGAATAAGTCTAATCATCCAAAACAAACAGAAAAATTACAATAATATAAATAACAATGCTTTTTTGTAACAAAATTAAAATATCTCGTATCAAAAGAGTATTTGCACACCTGCATGAATACAAAAGAAATAAAATATATAAGCAAATTTCAAATAACTAACATTTAGTATGCATTCCTTTAGCATCTATTACTGCTTGTAATCTTGCTGGCATTGATTTAATTATATTTTTGTAACAGTAGGGTCAGTATTCGACTATTCTTCAATAAAGGCTTGTTTAAGGGCAGATTTGCTTGAAATCTTCCTTTTTCTTATTTTTAAATCCAAAGAATCAAATTTTCCAAAGGATTTAAGTCTAGTGATTGTGGTGGAGTGGCAAGTTTTCTGGGTACATTATAAAGCAACCACATTCGTGTGTGTGTGTGTGTGATTATGGCAAAGCCTCGAGGGCTATCTGCCTACGGGGAGGAGTGCCTTCGTGGAGGACTTTCTAAGGGAAACTGGCTCGTATACGCGTTACACATGGGGAAAACCACGAAAACACCCATGCAGCCAGCCCCTTTCGCGGGATTCGAACCTCGGACCGAACTACCAGTGTTCAGCGTCTTTACCGCTCGGCCGCTAGTGGGCTTTGCAACCACATTCGTGTTATACCGGTAGTGTGCTTGGGATCGCTGTCTTGCTGAAAATAGAACGAATTACTGATACCCAATTTTATTGCACTTTGTGGCAAGTTATCTCGCAACACATCAATATGTCATATTCCCATCAATGAAACACAAATTACCAACTCCTTTGCTAGCCATGCACCCCCAAATCATAACAGAACCTCCTCCACGTTTAACTGTGGGTAACACATTTTTGGTATGAAAAGCAGTACAAGTACTCCAAACTAATTTCCTGCCATCTGATTTAAAGATATTGAACTTACTCTCGTCGGAGAGTATGACATTTTTCCAAAAATCAATTGGCATATTGATATATTCCTTAGCGAATTCAAGTCTCTTCAGTCTATTTAGTTCAGTTATGAGAGGTTTTTTCCCTTGGAGATCTCCCATAAATGTGTGCATCGTGCAGAACATTTCGAACACTTTGGGCACAGATTTGAACTCCAGATGTTGAAGCGACATCATTGGCTAAAGTAATTGCACTAACAAATGGATTTTTCGATGCTTCTCTTATGATTTTTCGCTTTATTCGCAGTGAAAGTTTCTTTGAGCGTCCACAGCACAAGTTATTTGATGTAGATCCTCTTTCTTAATGATGTTTTATAATATACCGAACAGTAGAGGAGCAAACATTTACTTTTTTACCTATTACCACTACAATTTGAATTATACCATTACAATTTGAAATCGACAATCAACTAATAACGTTTCGACAACACCTCCTTTTATAGTCGTCTTACGTATGTTATTTACTGCGGGATGACTGTCAAATAATAGCATAAAAATGCAAATTTGCTAAAGTTGAGTGTGCAAATACTTTTTTGACATAAGCTATTTTAATATTGTTGCAAAAAATGTTTTTTTATTAATATTATTGTATTTTTTGTAATTAATTTAAATGAATAAGCTTATTCTATTTTTTAAATGCCAATTTCTGTATTTCTTAATGCATTTTCTTATAAATTGTGAACAAAAATGTATGTGTGCAAATACATTTTGTACCCACTGTATGTAGATGTAGAAGAGGTTAATGAAATTGTCTTTGTAAAGAAACGCTTCTTGGTTACATTGAGAGAAGTGTTATTCGCTTGGCTAAGAAGAAAATCTCTTATTTCGACATAAGTGTGAAAGCAATTAAACGTAAGTAATTGCATGCCTTATTATACCATCACAAAACTTGCTTACTTAGCTACAATTTTCAATTATAATTTTGGAAGGCTATGTTAGTTTGACGTTTCTGTATAATATTAAGCATTAAATATTCAAGTTTCCCAAGTTGGACCGAAAACAGTTGCCGAAATTGAACCGGTCCGATTTCGGCAACGACATGTTTTCATGGATAAATTATAATTAACCCTAGAATGCTACCCTTCGAAGAAATTACGGGAATGGCAACCATTCGTCTCCGAGACGAAGTTCACCTTCTAGTAGTGATGATGATGAAGATAGAAGTGATAACGAAAATAAACGATTTAGGACAGTTCTTGAAAAAATATCACCACGAGCCAAAAAAAAAAAAAAAAAAAAAAAAAAAAAAAAAAAAAAAAAAAAAAAAAAAATCCAAATCCAACTGGCCCTTCGTCTTCTCGCAGTGCAGAAAGCAGTGGAAAACCCAGAAAGCAGTGGAAATAACAAGCAGCCCATACAAATAGCGGTTATACGAAAACCAAAGTTTAACAAAATGCAGAAACATAAAAAAGAAACTGATTCATGGTTTTGTATATTATGTGAAGAAACTAAGGAAGAAATGATACAATGCATGAAATCTCACGCTTGAATACATACTCGGTGTGCTGGAGTTTGTGCTGCAATTAAAAGGTTCTTTTGTTGTAAATTGCCGTTAAGAAAGTTTATGGTCCAATTTAGGAAACTAGCGGTCCAAATAAGGAAACCGGTTTCCTAAATTGAACCGATGACACGATTTTTTGAATTCATTTTTAACTGTTATAAATAATTTTGGTACTATTCGGTTTCGAGGGCCGTAAAAAAAGTGCAGCGAAAATGTACGCGCAAAAGCGCCAAATCTAGCAAACGCTCCCATTTAACAGCGTGCCAAATCTAGTGTACGCGCTGATTTCAGATTGCGTAAGTTTATATAGTTCTATATTTCTTAAGACGCCATTGAAATACTATTTTAATTTTTAAATCCTTTTTTTTGATATCCTATGGATTTAACAATTTGGGAATTGCTCATAACGAAAACTCGGCAATAGAATTTTGAGTAAAGTGCAGAATCACCGACTGCTTGACGAGTTTTTAAGAATTGCACATACTCGGTATCCATGTGCACATCGACCTATTTTCACTTAAAAAAATATCCTAGAATTGCACAAAATGGCACTGCGCACACCCTTGACTTTATCTATGTACACATCGACCAATTTTCACTTAAAAAGTAACAGAATATTGACAAAAATCCAATTGTTTTTACCCTTGTAAAAAGCGGCAAACAAATAAGTGAGCGATTCTGCACTTTACCGAGAATATTTTCAAAGAAAAGGAATCATTCATTATAGAAAATTACGTTTGAACAACCAACGAGATGAAATTATGCTTTAGCGGTAAGTCGAGAGCGAAATAGCGATGCAGGCATCCATTCAGTTATGTTTAGCAATTTTTATATAAATTATAATAATGAGCTGAAATAATTTACTCTTATGCTACCATTCAATCATGTTTAGCCTTTTCGTATAAATTATAATAATAAAAAAGTATTACTATGTGAAATTAACCTTTCATCTAAATTAAAACATCAATCTTAAATAGTTATTTACTATTATACTTCCTTTCTTGCCGCAATTATTAGGGTTGCCGCAATTATTTTTGGCAGCATTGGCATCAACAATAGTTTGGCGATTTTTTACGGCCCTCGAAACCGAATAGTACCATAATTTTTAAAATTTAATAAATGGTTCTATTTTGAAGGTACACTTAGTGAGTTTTTTTTTTCTACTACCTAATTTTTATTGGCACTTCTTCCGTCCTTCTATATAGTGAAAAATACAAAATTGGTGCAAATTAGGCTACTCTCCCCTATGTTTTGATGCCATTTAATGTGTTTGGGATTTTATATAAATTTTTACTGTATTTTGATTTGAATAACTATAACTTTGAATTAAACATTTATACGTCATGGCTCAATTTTCTGTCTTCTGGGAGAGACACTTCTTTCCAGGGGTTTAAAAAAATTGTTGCGTTAAAATATTCATGGCCTTGCTATGGCGATAAGTAATGAGACTACTTTGTTTTCATGTACTCTGTTATATACCTTATTAGATCAAAGGGACTCTGTCCCTGAGCGACTATAGTTTTCGTTTTGCGATTTTGCGTGGAATTACTCTGAATGTCTGTTTCACTTTTCAAAGTGTTGCCACCGAATATTATCGCCTTCTATTATATTTGAAGTAGCGCATCGCGCAGGAGCACCATAGGTCCGGAGTTCGATTCCCGGTCTGGGCAGGGTCTGATCAACCTTTCATCCCTTGATTTCTATCACTTGGGTCGATAAAAGGAGTATCAAGTTCGCTTGGAGACTAAACACTGGAGATTTTTGCGACAAGCTGACCATTTGCTTAGAGCATATGCTTTTACGCCCCCGGGGCCCACAGTCAAGAAAGCAGATTTCCGGCCACTGCAGATCTTGGCCCATTAGGGCTGTTACGCTACAGAGTTTAGTTTAATTTAGTTTATTATATTTGAGGAAATTAAATAATAAAGATCGGCATAAATGTATGTATATTTCTCGCATTTTGGTAAAACAACGGTAACTAGAGCCATACAATTTGGATAACGTAATCTTACTGCGAATATGGACATCTAGAAGCCCAAATTTCAAATTGGGAATTTGTTTTATTCTCGATTTCATATTCTGTAAAACTTTAATGAATTTCTCATTAACAAACTCGAGGAGTTCAAAGCGAGCCATGGCAAAGTTGTACAGAAAAAAAAAAAATTTATCTCCAGCGCGCGAGACTGTGTATCGGAAATTCTAAGGATATGCCCAATTTAAAATTATTTTGTGATATTGCTGTTGAACTGAATTTTATGGTTTATGTGCGAAGAACGTGATATTTAATAAATAAAGGTAAAACACAAAATGTTAAAAAAACGCCGCTTTGGACGTAATTTAAAATTTGAAACTTTTCAGATTTCTTATTTTTTTTTTTCTTTTATTTTCTTTCTGGCTGCCCATACAGTATTGTGGTTAGAGGAGGCAAACCGCTGATTTCGCTTCCGACCCAGGTATAGGTATATCCATGCAGAATTGGTTACCAACTCGGCGGGAGTCAATCACTAGCTACCAGGCCGCAGCCCTGGGCAGCCCCGGCTGAGCAGACGACATTTATAAAATGCAAAAAAGAGATATACACGTGCTTACAAGGCACTTGAAGAAGAAGAGTACGTTAAAGCTCCTAAAGAAAATATACATAATCTGCTTCCCATGCCCCCTGGAGTTTTAGAGCCATCAGTGAAAAACGCCATTTGCAAATCCCGAGTCCTGTGTTCTATGAAAGTAGATTGTGTCCACAAGGTTATTTTTAGCAGGGTGGCAGGGAGCTTGCGGTATGTGATGCTCATAATCAGTATGAATATAGATTTGTCCCCAGAGACTCATGGAGTGTCGTAGCCTGCTTACGTTAACCACTGCAGCCTTTCGTTCAACTCACAAGTCCAGAGGCGGTGTGCCTGCGATAATTTATAAGGCTGCCGTGGACGTGGTACTATAAGCCTTGCAAATGAGAAAAAGCTGGTATCGCTGTATAGAGAGTAGTGAACGTCTCATTTGGAAACAGATGTTAGTTCCCCAAATAGCAGCGGCATACAGAATAATTCTTTCCACCAGTCTATTGATTCTTAACTTTAAAGAAGAGATGTGTAGTTGCTAGGAAAGAGTGTTTAGGGGAGCCTGACTGCGATACCCAAGGGCCCAGGTTCGAATCCCGGAGAAGGCATGGATATAAAATTGCCTGTCCCTTCATAGGAGGTGCTGGTGGCCTCCTGTTAGGTGCCTCCATAATAAAATGGTCAATGCCGTTAATAGGCAAGTGCCCGCCACTGGGAAAAAATTGCTTTCATAAGTTAAAAAGATTTCTTCCATGCTTTTAATACACTTGTGTTTAATTCCTTTCAATTACGTTTCTTTCTCGGTTAACAATTTTACTTGAATTTTTGTTTTTTCATGGTTACAGCTGTCTAGGTATGTAAGTTATCTGTCTATCCTATCCACCCTTTCTACCTATTTAGCTATCATTTATATTATATTCATAAAAATTAAAATCATTCCTAATTTTTATGAACAGAAAGATATTTAAATCCGGAAAATGATTAAAAACTCTGTAAATTTCCCAAAACGGAAATGTTTAAATAGCTGGCAAATCTCTTCACATTTTTTTTTCTCTTCTGATTTAGTAAATATAACTAGTCTTAAATTATTTATGTGCTGATCTTAAAGTATTTACTCTCAATTGATGTGGAAATAATTAGTTTATGCCTTCTTCCTCACATGGGGTGGTGGTGGTGGTGTATTGAGAATACGGCAAAGCACACTAGGGCTATCTGCCTAAGGGGTGGGATGCCTTCGTGGACAACTTTCTAAGGTAAACTGGCTCGTATACACGCTACACATGGGGAAAACCACGAAAACGCCCATGCAGCCAGCTCGTTCGCGGGATTCGAACCTCGGATCGAACTTACAGTGTTCAGCGAAGTCCCCGTTCGGCCGCTGGTGGGCCTCTTCCACACCCAGGATTTGGCGATTGGGTCCCCTAAAAACCCGAGTCGCTCTTTAAAAGGGGGAGTATATAAGACATTTCTCCCGCCTTCCTAACGTGCCTTTGTGGTGTAGTGGTTCTGCACGCTGGGCCGGTATTCCAGAGGTCCGCGGTTCGATTCCCGGCGAAGGCGCTTGCTATTTTCCATCTTTCCTGCTTCCAAAAATATACCTAATGTCTCTACAGAGTATAGCCTCTTCTACGATGCTTTCCTTTGCCCATGGGGTTGCTTTGCTAAGAGTTCTTTGGAACTCCGGCTGGAAAACAGTAGCATGATTTCTTAGTTTAAATTCTACGTGCCGCTCAATCGGTATAGTCGTAAGCGTCGTTGACTACCGTGTGGGAGGTCCCGGGTTCGAATCCCGGGAAAGTCATGAATGTTTGCAAATGTATGGTGTCGGTGCGGCATGGCGACACTCCAAATATGCGGCGAGCTGAAAGAGTCCTTTCGTGTGGTGGTGACCTTCGGACCCTTCCTCCCCCCGGGGTATTCTCCATCAAAATTCGGAGCGGTTCTTTTCCAATTAACCTAATGTCTATAAAATGCCAAAAATTTAATGGCCCTTATGGGCTAAAAAAAAACTGAAAGTTTTCAGGATTGGATTATTAAATTACAGCAAAGCACACGAGGGCTATCTGCCTAAAGGGAGGGATGCCTTCGTAGAGGACTGTCGAAGGGAAACTGGCTCGTATACACGTTACACATGGGGAAAACCACGAAAACACCCATGCAGCCAGCCCGTTCGCGGCATCCGAACCTCGGACCGAACTACCAGTATTTAGCGATTTTACCGCTCGGCCGCTGGTGGGGCTCCTCGCATGGGGAAAACAGAGCATAAATGTCTAATATTGTTTTTCCTTATATTTTATTTCAAATATGATTATGTACCACTCGAAATATTCTTACGCATTTTCCTTGGTCAAATCTTAAGATGTATAAATCTCAATCTGTAGTTTTAATGCTGACGTAAAGCACATTTTTTTCCAGAAACACTTTCGTGATGCGGCAGCCCAAAATTTTTCAAAAATGTTTAAGGGGGCTCATATACCTTAAACCCCTTATGAGCTTCGAATTATGTGACTGTTGCAAGAATTGAGATATTTTATTTATTTTGAAAGTAATGACCTCCAGCTTTTTACAGCTGACTACATAATATAGCTGCTTTGGAAACTAGTAACCAGAAAGTTTGTGTTGCCAGAAATATTTTTGTAATTTTATCTGCTCTGTGGCAAAATATTTCTTCATTTTTCCAACTTGCGCGCTTGATATTTTAAAAATGACTAATGGTATATACTAGAAATTAGATGTAATTTCATTGGGGCTATATGGCAGGGGGTTTCACTGGGGTATGGGCACTATTTTCTAACTGAACCAAAAATATGATGAATATTTTAATATTAAAAAATTTTATGCACGAAAATATTACAGATATTTTTAAGAAAATACATTTTATAAACTCAACTCCCAAATAAAATAAAAATTTAACATGAAATTCTCAGTTTTTTTGGGTTTACAGTAGTTTACAAATGTTATAAAAGCTATATATAAACTATGGAATTAAATAATGCAACAGATAATTTTAAACTGTGCGCGCAACCTGGAAACATGACGAAAATTTTTGTCACAAAGCGGATTAAATTATAACAATATTTGTGGCAACACAACCTTTCTGATTACGATTTCAGAGAGCAGCTGTATTATGTAGTGAGCCATAAAAAGTTGGAAGTAATTGCTTTTAAAATAAATAAGTTATCTCAAGTCTTGCAACAGTCGCATATTCAAAGATCATAAGTGTTTAAGGTGTATGACTCCCCTTAACTACTTTGAACACTTTAATCTCAATATGTGATATATTTCACTACAAACATCTACTATATCTGTTACACAGGAGTATCCTAAAGATTGATACTTCTAATGACATCGAAACGTTAACAAACTTCAAAGGTCGCAACAGATTGGTCCAGGTACTCGTAATCCCATTGTTCTAAAGAGGCTTGTACCATTGATGGAAAGAGGGAATACTTTACGTCTCAAAGCCAGATGAATTGCAGTTATGTAGTAGTTTTGGTTTGTTTCCAGTTCATTTCCCTCAACCCATTGCTATCACTTTTCTGTCTATATATGCTGCTTATTATGGTTTCAACAAATAAATAAAAAATCTGATGTGTACACCACATGACTTCATTAAATATCTTCGTTAAAATTTGAAATATATAGAACAACATAAAACACTAAATACAGTTAAAACAATTAAAAAGAATTAGTGTTAAAATTACAGTTTCTACGCAAAAACGAGCCGTTCGGCGAAAAGGCAAAAAAGCACATTTTTCGGTGCCCAAACTAAAAGTTTCTGTTTGGTTCCGCTCGGCAAAATGACATTGAAGGTGCAGAAAGTATTAATTTACTATTTTGTTAAGTTTCAAATGTAAACAAATATGGCTGCTATGGTAAAAGAAAATTAGGCCTAGCCGCACTTAAACAATTATTAAATCGTTGATAGTTCTACAAATATTGCATGCAGATTAACTAAGGCCATAAACATCGTAGCAGGACGATAAGAACAATATAATTCAATCATTTTTAAAGGAATTGCGCATTTTACCGACATATAAGAATAAAAAAAAAACTGAGCTCACGGAGCCAAGTAACAGAGTGGGTATATATATATATATACACTGATAAGAAAAGGAGAGGTAAAAAATAAATGTATATCAATATATATATATATATATATATATATTGATATACATTTATTTATATATATATATATATATATATATATATATATATATGTAATAATAAAATTCCATAGTAAAATAAATTTCTAACTGTATGTTCTTTTCATTTTTAATGGCGACGTTCTCTTATTTGAAAGTACGTGGAATTAAATCCACAACCCCGTAGTCAAGTTGTTTTTCCCGCCTTTTCTACACGTACAGTTTTAGAATGTTCTGGAGATATTTAAAGCGAACTGGATTGGCTGACGTCATTTCTTGGAAGCTCCGCCTTTCCAGAGGCTATAAAAAGACTCGCAAAAGAGAATCGGGGCTTTTTCTTAAATGTCACGATGCAGTAAACTTCATACAAAATGTTATTAGTAGTTCTTTTTTATTTACTCCGGATATATCAGATTTTTGTAATTGCTATTTTCTCCTGAAATATAATAAATGGATCCTGTTTTTTAAAACTATCGTCTGATAATTTAAGCTACGACTACATTGATGATTCTTAAACAATCTATTTATTCCTGACAAAAGCTGGTACATCACATATATGTACATTTATTTACTTCTGGTGCGGCCGATTGCCACCAAAACGGGAGGTGCACAACTATATCTATAGCAGTCCTTATTCGTTTTTGAGTTATGTGAGATACGTACACGAAAAAATCTCTTCTGAATCCAGCGGCCGAGCAGTAAAATCGCTGAACACTGGTAGTTCGGTCCGAGGTTCGAATCCCGTGAACAGGTTGGCTACATGAGTGTTTTCGTGTTTTTCCCCATGTGTAACGTGTATACGAGCCAGTTTCCCTTAGAAAGTCCGTCACGAAGGCATCCCTCCCCTTAGGAGATAGCCTTCGAGGCTTTGCCGTAATTAAATAACCTAACCATACGTACAGATGTCACGCAAAATCATCGTTAAATTGTATTCGATAGAGGTCTTTCGTTGAGATATGTTACCCGGAATTCTTCTGATAACAAAATTACTGATTCTTTACTGATTCAATTTCTGATTACTTTACTTCGTACAAGGAAGTGAAAACAGCCCAATAGCATTTTTGCTACTTCGGAAAGCCAAGTAATTGAAAATAATGTAAGCAAAATAAACTCGTAAGGAATTAATTCTTAAATTGATTGCATGAGGGAATTTAATTATCTGTTAACGTTACATGCTTTGATTTTAAATTTAAGTGAAATAAATATGCGACACAATGTATGATATTATACTCCAAATTTTAGTTCCTGAGTCTAAATAGATGTTACTTTAAGCCTTGTTACTTTAAGTCGGCAAAATTTGGCAGCAGCTTTGCTGAACTGGTACAGAATAATCACAAAACAAAGTAATTCAATAAATTTGTTGCTTTTACGAATGGGTCCACAGCAAGGCTCAAATTGATAGGGTGAATAATTGTCATCGGAGAGCTGATGCCCGAAGCAACGCGGAGTGTCACTGTTGACACCGTGTCATCGGTTCCCATCACCGTTTAGAGCTTTGTTGCCTCACCTTCAGCTTACCGAGAGGAAATCTGCGGAAACTCCGACGCAATTAATCTGCATTTCTGGCAGTCAAACATTGAATTGACATTATTAACCTTCCATGGATTTACCCACTTGTTCTTGAGGGTTTCTTTTAACCTTCCTAGAGTGTTCGGGGTCTTTTTGAACCATATCAAAATGTATTTCGTATAGAACGTATAGAAATTTATTTCGTTATATTATATTGTAAGAATCTCACTAGTGTATTTCTCAATTACTGTAGAAATTGACGAATCTTAAGAACTAGTTAGCGAATAATCGCTCAAGTTCGTGTGACAAGAAACGGCAAGAGAGGAAGGGTAACTAAACCTTTATTATTTCAATAAGATTTAACAAAGCTCCGTCTTGGAGTGTACAATCAAAGCCGACACTTGGGCTTGAACTTAAGGGGACTCATACACCTTAAACCCCTTATTATCTTCGAATATGTGACTGTTGCAAGAATTGAGATAACTTATTTACTTTAAAAGCAATTACTTCAAAATTTTTATGGCTCACTACATAATATAGCTGCTCTCTGAAATCGTAATCAGAAAGTTTGTGTTGCCACAAATATTGTTATAATTTAATTCGCTTTGTGACAAAACGTTTCGTCATGTTTCCAGCTTGCGCGCACAGTTTAAAATTATCTGTTGCATTATTTAATTCCATAGTTTATATATAGCTTTTATAACATTTGTAAACTACTGTAAACCCAAAAAAACTGAGAATTTCATGTTAAATTTTTATTTTATTTGGGAGTTGAGTTTATAAAATGTATTTTCTTAAAAATATCTGTAATATTTTCGTGCATAAAATTTTTTAATATTAAAATATTCATCATATTTTTGGTTCAGTTAGAAAATAGTGCCCATATAAAGAATTACATCCAATTTCAAGTATATACCATTAGTCATTTTTAAAATATCAAACGCGCAAGGTGGAAAAATGACGAAAAATTTTGTCGCAGAGCAGATTAAATTACAAAAATATTTGTGGTAACTAGTTTCCAAAGCAGCTATATTATGTAATCAGCTGTAAAAAGCTGGAGGTCATTACTTTTAAAATAAATAAAATATCTCAATTCTTGCAAGAGTCACATAATTCGAAGCTCATAAGGGGTTTAAGGTGTATGAGCCCCCTTAAGAGGCTAAAAATTAAACTAAAACTAAGATTAACTAAAGAGATATAGCCGAAGCTATCAACATCCTAATCGAGTTGGCCTCCTCACTCTATTTAACTACAAGCTTATCAAGAGCCTGGGTACGGCCGAGCGTAATAACAGCTTTGAGAGAGAGAGTAGCCCATAAGGCAGACGCGCGCAAATCAGAAACTCTGATTCTGTCTAGCTCTGCAAGTTGACTTCGCGGTTAAATACCACTCCTCCTCATTAAGTATTCACAATGTTTCCAAAACTACGTTCTGGCCGGAAGTAGTAAGTTAAAGTTAAGAATTTGACAGGAAAGGAACTTTAACTTAAAATTTAACTGTTAATTAAATTAACATAATCCTTACAAAATCGATAGCAGTAATTGGAGACATTATTATTTAACACATTATGATCGAATGAATATAATTGTGAAGTTCTATCATTGATAAACACCTGTTAATTTATCTGTTAATAAAATTAAAATAATCCTTACAATATCTTTGGCAATTTTTCAAAAAGACTTTTTTACTTGCTTTCACAGCCATATTAAATATTCAACCATTTTTAAATTCTTTTTCAAACAGTAGTTTAACCAGTGTAAAAAAAAACTGCAACACATAAGACATTCAGGTCACTTTTTACCCTTGTGGAACACATTTGTTACAAAAAAGGAGGAGAACCTCAATTTGCAACATATTTTAAATTATTATTGTTATGACAACCAATTCATGCTGCTATTATTATTGTCCATTTTGTAATTTTTCCCTCTTGGCACAACAGATGGCGCTATCCTCAACACTCGCTAGTTTCTGTGACCGTAATGACTTTCGTGCATTTCTTCCCAGCTTCCTTAGAGTATATAAAGTGGCGTTGTTATTTTCACAATTCATTTTTATATATTTTGTTAGAAACTTTGCAAACCCTTCATGGCTAACCGTGGGCTCACTAATGTCGAAATCGACCAGTTATCCTTCTTTCCATCTTGCATCTTCAACTGTCAGACGACAAAAAAATTCGTCGTCTAAAATATCTTGGTAAAAAATAAAGTACCTACAAAATCGTCGCATGATGATAACATCGCAGACATGCGTTTTTAAGGCTTTAATATTTGTAAACGGATACTCGCATAAGGATTTGTGAGCGCAAGATGGAAGGAAGGATAATTTTTACTTTCATGTTTTTTTATTAACTAATAAATATTTGCTGAAAATATAAATTGGAAACTATTGGAATACGAACAAAAGGGCATTTTTTAACGTTTTGCGTGTTACCTTTACTGATTAAATAACATTTTCTCCCTACATAAAACGCATAAAATTCAATTCAACAGCAATATAATAAAATATTTAAAAACAGCATATCTTTAGAATTTCCGATACGCACTCTCACGCGCTATATATAAAAATGTCTTTTTCGTGCAGTTTTCCCGTTGTTCGCTTTAAAATCGTTGAGTCTGTTAATTAAAAATTCGTTAAAAGTTTCCGAAATTTTAAACAGATAATAAAAACATATCCGAAATTCAGAATTTGGGCTTCTAAGTGCCTATGTTCGGTTGGAGAAGTAAGTTATTCAAAATTGGACTACTCTACATACCATTGTTTCTTCACAATGCGAGAAACATTCATGCAGATTCTTCATTATTTATTTTCTTTAAATATAATACAAGGCGATAATATTCGATGTCAACAATTCGAAAAGTGAAGCGACGCAAAATGCCGTTTTGGAAATTAATAGCTCTTCTGGACTACAAAATTCTAGGTTACAATAGGACCAAATGAGGAGTAGACTCGAGTAAAAATCCTTTCCTTCTTTCAATATAATGGATATTGAACCTGTAGGAAGAACAAAGCTAAATTTTCAGAATGAACAAAATACTTTTATTTGAATTTTAAAACAGAACCAAAAAAATAAATGTTGCAGCTCTTAACTTTCAAAATTTTAAACTCTTAACTACTACAGTTAAACTCTTACAACTATTAAAATACTAAACATTAAACTCTCTAAACAAAATATATAAAAATCTTCCGAATCCCTTCTTGTTGCCACACCGTAAAATGCAAGTTCTTGTCCTATTATTTATATTTCACGTTCTCTTTAAGTCACGATCTCCACAAGTCATAATCTTTACAAGTCACGATCTTTACAACTCGCTTAATAAACTGGCCTCCCACTATTCCTGCCGAAGAAAGCCAAACAGAAGGCTGATCGTAGTTTTTTCCAACATACGAGATTTTTCTGCGTAGATGCATCCTTATTGTTAATTAAGATCAATCCAGCATGGAAGAGGAACTCATTTCATAAAAAAAGAAAATTTACCGAAAGATTGGTTTGACCTTTTTTACCCAACATACTGAAAGGAAGAAAACATCAGCCAAGAGCAAGTGTCCGAGAAATGACTGTGAGTATTCAAAATTCAGGACAAGTTTAACCTAACCTGAATCATCTAGAAGTCTATCAGTTACTGCCAAAGGAGGAAGATGAAGACTGACAATAAAAGTTCTGTAAAATGGTTTCATATGTAGACAGTTAACCTTTAACTTCTGTGATCGGTCTGAGAGACCGCTGAAGATTTTATTACCGTTGTTTCCACCTCTAAAAACGGAGAATGTCCCTGTCCTTCCTTCTACCTTCCCAAACCCGTCTCACAAGGTCACATATCCACACCAGTTTCGGTTCTAGGAAAAATCCCCACAGGGAAAAAGCCCACAGGAATAATGCTCACAGAATAATGCTCACAGGTATAAATGCTCACAGGAAAAAAGCCTACACAGAAATACGCTCACATAGAAAAAAGCTCACATGGAAAAATGCTCACTTAGACATATGCTCACACGGAAAAAAGCT
Source organism: Stegodyphus dumicola (assembly GCF_044657685.1). Taxonomy (NCBI): domain Eukaryota; kingdom Metazoa; phylum Arthropoda; class Arachnida; order Araneae; family Eresidae; genus Stegodyphus; species Stegodyphus dumicola. Next base: position 205,815,381 of record NC_140781.1, read on the forward strand.
CACATAGAAGTAAGCTCACATGGAAATAAGCCCACTGATAAATAATTCACATTATGTGTAGATTCAGTTTCTATGTAAGATTAACAAATGGGCCATTTTGAATTACGAAAAGGACAGCAGAAAGGAAGTAAGAATGAAACAGAATTATGCAGTGAAAAATTATTACAATTTTAATTGTTAAAAAATAATAAATATAAGTTACACATTTTATAATATAAACATTTAGAAGAATAACGAATGAGAATTTAGAATGAATATTTTGTTTAAATTACGTAAAATATTTAATTTTATCATCGATTTCATCATAGTTTCGTACCCGATTCGTAATTACCAAATGTAAGTTTTCATGTTTTCTTTTTTTTTTTTTTTTTTTACTTCAGTACATCCTGTATTTACATTAGCTAATAACAAACGTTGAGAGGCTAAATCTTTTTTCATCCCGTCAAATAAAAACCACATACTGGGATGGCTACAATTAAATAATGAATTTAGTGCGTTATGAGAGCCTTGGCAACAATTTGTGATTTTAGGAGAGATTTCTCGAAGGCTGCTTCATAATGTTCAACTGAGAGGTGTCATCAAAGTGCCTAAAAATGTTAATTTTATTTCTAAAATTTTAAATTTCTGCAGAAATTTTACAACTTTTTGGCTTTGAACTTGAATAAATAAATTCAAACATCGATTTCTATCGATACACATCAAAAGTATGCAAAAATAGAGCGAAGAAACAAAAATTAATTATTGGAAGTTACAGGAAAAAAAATGTCGTACAGGGGCAGTGGTATAAAATATTACAGTACATGCAAAATTTTACTACAGTTTTCATGCTTTGATTTACCACCCCTGAAAAGGTTAATGTGAGCATTTGTCCATGTGAACATATTTCATGTGAGCTTTTTTCCGTGTGAGTATATTTCTAAGTGAGCATTTTTCCATGTGAGCTTTTTTCTATGTGGGCATATTTCCTTGTGGGCTTTTCTCCTGTGAGCTTTTATACCTGTGAGCATTACTCTGTGAGCATTTTTCCTGTGAGCTTTTTTCCTGTGGGCATTTTTTCCGGTCACCCTAGTTTCACACTTCTAGCTTTATTATGGTTTCAGTTACCACATTTTTTACTTTTTAAGTGGTCTAGGAGACCGTTCACAGCTGATGCGTACCAGTTTTAGTGGACGATATACGTTATGTACTGGATGCTTGTTTGTCGCAAAAGTGATAAATATGGCTTCATAATTCACAAGAAAACGTCCCGTATATCTCCCTCAAAAAGAAATTGATTATCTTGTCAAAAATATTTTTTATGAAGAATACTCTGATTCTGAAGACTCTTGTAGTATTCACAGCGAAAGCAAAAGTGAATGTGAGCTTTCTGTAGATGAATATAATAATTTTTCTTACGACTGTGACTGTGACTAAAATGATAATTTTTATGGAAAAAAGCACTTCAAATGGTGCAAAAAAGAACCAAATCGGGTGGTACGAACAACAAAGCATAACACAATAATTCAGCTCTTTGGTCTGAAAAATCCTGCAAAAATAGAGCCCGAAGATACTTAGAATTTATGTTCATACATATTGTTCCAATCATATCCTGATGCTCCAAAACTGAAAAGAAAATATTCTGTGCTTTTATTAGCTAGTAAGTCTTAAACACTTATTTCCTCGAAAAATTTCCAGAAAGGATTAAGCATGATTTAATTCGCAATAATAAATGAAGGCGTTATCTTTGTTGTTTCTCTAGATTCTCTAGAAACGTAGGTACGTTTCTTCAGATTAGCAACAAATCCACTAGTCTGCTGTTTCAAATGTAAACAAGCAATGGCCACCATCAAAAAAATTATTAGGCTTAGCGGCACTTAAACAACTTTAAAATTGTTGATAATTCTAAAAGTATCGCATTCAGATTTACTAAAGGCATAAAAGCCTCAATCGGAAGATAAGAACAGCATAATTCAATCATTTTGAAAGCAAAAAATGTACAATTTACAAACATATAAGAGTAAAGAAACTGAGATCGCTGAGCCGGGTAACAGAGTGGATATATATATAAATATATTTATATACGTTTGGGGCGGCCGATTGCAACCAAAAACACGAGGTGCACATCTACATGTTATAGCAGTCCTTATATACAAATTTTCAACGTTCTGAGGCTACTCGTTTTTGAGTTATGCGAGATACGTACGTACGTTCGTACAGACGTCTCGAAAAATTCTCTTCAGAATTCATTTTAAAGCAGTTTTATAATTTTGTTGGAGGTAAAGGGTCTTCTATTCTATCCTTACGTACAGATATCACGCAAATACTTCGTTAAATTTCATTCGATAGCGGTCCAAATGGATATTTTCGTTGAAATATGCTGCCTGAAACTTTTCGCGATTACAATACTTCCTTTTTACTTCGTACAAGGAAGTAAAATTAGAAGAAAGGAAAACATGTAGTCTGTGCTCACCTTGTAAGAAGAGAAATACAGCATACAAATGCTTGGATTGCAGGGAACCAGTGTGTCTTCAGTGCTCTTTCTTAAAAAATGTTTTTGACTGTGTACTATCTTACGATTCATCTTTGTAAACAAAGATATACTAAACTATTAATTTTTAATAATTCATTGTTGTAGAATTATGATTTAATTGACAGTAATGCTTAATAAAGTCGCATATTTTCATGCATGTATAATAAAATATTTTATTCTTTAAAAGCTATGTTCTTTAAAACGAAGAAAATAGTCATTTTTTATATGAATTTACCTGCGTAAAATTAAATGATTTATGTTTAAAATATATTGAGTTAAATGAATTAGAATTCTATAAATATGCATAAAGTATCTATAATATTCCTTAAAAAAGTAAAGATGTATTTTTACGCGTTTCTTTAAAGCGGTCTGTGAGACCGCTTACAGTAATTATGCCGAAAGATTGTCACAGCAGTTAAAGGTTAACTTGCAAGAAACATTTCATTCCAGTATGTAACAATTATATATGAACAGAACATATTGTGCTTAAATTGGGTGAAGGTACAAGTTGGACATTTTGGAAATGAGAGGGCGGACGCACTGGCCAAGGAGGCAATTACTGATGTTAATGCTCGTGATATTGATGTACAGGGATCAACAACGAAAGCTGTGACTATTATAAAAAATTATATTTATGATAAATGGAGGGAGAAGTGGGAAAGGTCTGATCGAAATAACGGTTATATGAAATTTGTTAAACTTAAAAAAGGTTTATGCTATTCAGACATTGACGTTAACCAAATCATTACAGGTCATGGCCGTTTTCCTTTCTAGTTTAAAAGGTTTAAATTACAAGAGTCTGCCCTCTGTAATATGTGTAAAGAACCGGGCACTACAGAGCATTATGTGGAAATATGCAAATATTTTACTGATATCACAAACGAGTTTAAGAAAAATGATGCTTTTAATATACCGGGTGATCAAAAAGTCAGTATAAATTTGAAAACTTAGTTAATCACGGAATAATGTAGATAGAGAGGTAAAAATTGACACACATACTTAGAATGACATGGGGTTTTATTAGAAAAGCAATAATTAGAAAAGCAATAATCTGATCAGAAAAGCAATAATTAGCATAACAAATTAAGACAAAGCAAAGATGATGTTCTTTACAGGAAATGCTCAATATGTTCACCATCATTCCTCAACAATAGCTGTAGTCGAGGAATAATGTTGTGAACAGCACTGTAAAGCATGTCCGGAGTTATGTTGAGGCATTCGCGTGGGATGTTATCTTTCAGCATCCCTAGAGATGTCGGTCGATCACGATACACTTGCGACTTCAGGTAACCCCAAAGCCAATAATCGCACGGACTGAGGTCTGGGGACCTGGGAGGCCAAGCACGACGAAAGTGGCTGCTGAGCACACGATCATCAACAAACGACGCGCGCAAGAGATCTTTCACGCGTCTAACAATATGGGGTGGAGCGCCATCCTGCATAAAAACGTACGTTCCAGCAGGTGTTTATCAGCCAGGCTGGGGACGATACGATTCTGTAACATATCGGCGTACCTCTCACTCGTCACGGTAGCAGTTACAAAACCAGAATCACGCATTTCCTCGAAGGCCCACCAGCGGCCGAGCGGTAAAGACGCTGAACACTGGTAGTTCGGTCTGAGGTTCGAATTCCGCGAACGGGCTGGTTGCATGGGCGTTTTCGTGGTTTTCCCCATGTGTAACGTGTATACGAGCCAGTTTCCCTTAGAAAGTCCTCCACGAAAGGCATCCTTCCCTTTAGGCAGATAGCCCTCGTGTGCTTTGCCATAACTGAAGAATCCATTTCCTCGAAGAAAAAAGCCCCGATAACAGTAATCTGTCGGACATTTTTTGAACTTTTGTTTTTGGTTCTAATAAAACCCCATGTCATTCTAAGTATGTGTGTCAATTTTTACCTCTCTATCTATACATTATTCCGTGATTTATTAAGTTTTCAAATTTATACTGACTTTTTGATCACCCTGTATATAATATTTTGAATGATTTTAAAAGACTGAAAAAATTTGCCAGAAAAATGATGGGCAGGATTAATCACAATAAGCTTGCAGTAGGGATTTAAATCTGAATTATGTTTTTTAGTTATGTTCTTTATGTCTGTTGAAGGTGCTGTTTCTGGCTTGCTCTGGCGCAACCCGCAAAAAAGCCATAGGGCGACGTAAAGGCTGCCAGGACAGTCTGGCTGCGTCCTTTATATCATATCATCATATGAACGAAACAATACATAAACTACTTCTGCCTTCCGTTCATTGATTGTTCAATCAACCAAATTTGCATTGTTGGAGGATAAATTGAATTTTCCACAATTATTATTCGTAATGTGTAATTTTAGCATCCGTAATTTATAATCCGTTGCCACTGTAAAAAAATGGAATTCGGAGTGAAAAATATGATTGCTTGCTTTCACAAGGGCCAGCCCGTTCGGCAGGATTCAAACCACGAACCGAACTATCAGTGTTCAACGACTTCATCGCTCGACCGCTGGGGGGGCTTATTTGCAAAACAGCCATAACGGTACGCATATTATAGTTGCTTAGAACATATTTAATATGTAACATTATAATATATATAACGTTATAATATGTAATAGCATTATTAATTATAAGGTATTTTCTTCCTCTTTTCTGCATGCCTTCGTGGTGTAATTGAGAGCATATTCAATCCGAAAGGAAACTATAATATGTACAAATCTGAAATATGTAGATTAAAGAATTTTTTTGTGTTACGACAATGTAATTAAGTTAAAAATATTGCTATGATCTCTACATATAATAAAAGAGTCTGTGTGTGTGTGTGTGTGTGTGTGTGTGTGTCTTTCGTTCGCGCTGCGAGTAAGCTAATAGACACACGGCTACGAAATTGGGTACATAGGTGCACTTAGACAAAAGCCAAGCACCTCGAAGCGATTTTTTCAAAATTCGAATTCGAATGTTTTTTATTTTATGTTTTGTGACGAAATCGCGTCATTTTGAGACATAATGGGCTATAGGAAAGCGAGATTTTACTCTACACACTCCATTTTCACATCGTCAAGAAACGTAGGCACTTAGCTATTTTACGAACTTAAAAATTTCGTGTTTCAATAAATCGATTCAATACGAATTTATTTAACAAAGGGAGCTTAACACCTTTTCAACGGGGTTTTTTTCTAAAAAGTTTATTTTTAAAAATGTACAGTATATTTTTCTTTGATTTTTGGACACCTTAAACTTTTATCCTTACGACTGCTTTTACAAAACGGATTTTGTAAAAATGATAATATTTTGTATTTTAAAATTTTTTTTAAAATGAAGCTTTCGAGTACACTTCTCACATCTTTAAAAATGTGATTTTGGCAACAATTTTCCTGTCTTATTGTTGTTGATAGATTTTTGATGAAATCGCATCATTTTGAATAGTTTCATTCTTTTAGAAATATGGGTTTGGCAACAATTTTTCATCGTATTTCTTATGTCACTATTTTTAAGGGATTGGAATATTTCATTGTCATTTATATATATATATATATATATATAATACATTTTTATTGATTTTTTTTTGATAAAGTTTTTCTGCAGAGTAAAATTCTGCGCGGAATTTTACGTTTTTTGAGTTGCTTTCATGTTAGTTTTTGCTTATTTCACTGTTTGTAAGATATTGAAAAATGTTGCATGATTTTTGTTTTCTTCAACGGAAAGTTGGGTCATTTTTTAATTAGGATTTTGAGTGATTTTTTTTAGGAAACGTAGTTCTTAACCTCCTTTATACAATTTGTGTTCTTAAGATTTTGCAAAGGGAAGTTGGTTAATTTATTTATTAGGATAATTAATAGTTGTATTAAGGACTATTGCTTATTTCATTGTAATTTTGTCATACGTAATAAATTTTCTGAATGAAGTTGTTCTGCAGAGTAAAATTCTACGCAGTTTTTAAATTTAACGTTTGCTGTTCCCTTCAGCCATTTTCCCGGTACAATTAAAAGCCAGGCTGGCAGCGAAGCTGCAAGTATTTTATATAAGTTTAAGAAATATTTGTTGCTAACGCCCGTTTTGCATTTGTGCTTCAGTTTAAGTGCGAGCAACCTTTTTTCCCATCATGAACACAAATTATGTTTATAATTTACAATGGTAATTGACGCGTTAAATTCTGTTAAAGATTTTATTCCCTTTTCTTAAAAAAAAATTCTAAAGTAATATAATTAAGGACTGAAATCCATTTAATTCTATTAGAACATTTATTTAAAATAATTTGCAGTTAAATATAATATGATTATGGATAAAAGGCAAGGACTTTTTCTTTTAGTTTAATATATTTATTTTTTAATAAAGAAAATCTCAAATAAAAGTTCTGCGCCGTTCCAAAGACGGTGTTCTACAGTCTTGTGAAAAATAAATGAGCAGATTTACTTCAACAGTTCTTAAATTCTAGGATCGAATGCCATTTAATAGTTATTTACATAACTGTTGTTGACGTGGGTTTAATCACTGGCTTCATTATTTATGCATTTAATTATTCCGTATTTTTAAGATTTATTTTCTCATTAATATGATTGGTCCTCTCTTCCTTCGTTTCTGAAAACATTTAATATCAGCTTTAATTTATCTTTAGTTTGAGGGATTTAATGAGATACGTATGTGGTTAAATATTTTAGGCACATTCATTTTCTTTGTGGAAAAGCAAAAACGAAAACCAAACAAATACGTGTAGGCAGTAAGTAATATTTTAATTTTTATGTCCGTTCTATAGAGTAATATTTTTTGTTTGGCTGCAGTTACAAATTCAAAATTCATTACGTAAATTCATTCTTGTAAGAAATAAAGGCGGTATTATAATTTCGGGAACTTTCTGGAACTATATTTTAACGAAAATATCCATTTTGGCCGTTATCGAATCCGTATGTACGATGTTTTTGTGCAACATCTGTACGTACGGACAGGTGAATGCAGGGCCCGGACACCCGGACGGCTTAATATGACAAATCGGGTGTCGTCCGGTACCTATTTAGAACAACACAACCCTGGCGACTTCCTGAGAGAGCTGCATTGGAAATATATTAATGGAGAATATGTGGTATTGACGTGGCCAAACAAGGGCGTGTGCATATATATGCTTCAGTATACAATTAATAAAAAGTTTCATACACAGGTACATTGGTGGTATAGGTACATTGGATACATATGTATATTGGTCTAAGGGGTTAATGAGGTAGGCAAACAATAAACACTTATACAATAAAAGAAATGAAACACTGACGCAACTGGCGCAATAATGCAGAAGATGACAATTAATTAATACACGTAATCGTGTGTCATCCTATATGACTATACATAAACTACTAGAAATGATATACATAAACACATATGAATGATGGCGATAAATGAAAACACATAGTCATACATTATTCTACTGGACTATACACACATCAATAAAAATGATACAGACACACCTATACGTTGACAGAAATGATACACTGAGAATGAAAATTGTGTATCAGTGTGAACGATGACAATTAATGGCTACACATATTCGTGTATTACCTTACTTGGCTATACATTTATATTAGTACAAATGATACACTTAAATGCTTATACATTAAAGGAAATGAAATACTGAAAATGGTACTTATACATTAATGGAAATGAAATACTGAAAATGGCACTTATACATTAATGGAAATGAAATACTGAAAATGGCACTTATACATTAATGGAAATGAAATACTGAAAATGGCATTTGTACATTATACGATAGATGAAGAATAATGGTAACACGTAATCGTGTATCCTCTTAAGTGGCTATACATACAGTAATCGAAATGATACACTTATACATTAATATACATTTATAACATGGTAAATGATGCATTTATACATTAATAGAAATGGTACACATGTGAAAACCGTGGCTTGGTCAGATGAGTCACGATTTCAGTTGGTAAGAGCTGATGGTAGGCATCGAGTGTGGCGCAGACACCACGAAGCCATGGACCCAAGTTGTCAACAAGGCACTGTTCAAGCTGGTGGTGGTTCCATAATGGTCTGGGCTGTTTTTACATGGCATGGACTCTGTTCTCTGGTGCAACTGAACCGATCATTGACTGGAAATGGATACTTTCAGCTACTTGGAGATCACTTACAGTCATTCATGGACTTCACGTACTCAAACAACGTTGGGATTTTTATGGATGACAATGCGTCATGTCACCGGGCCACAATTCCTCGCGATTGGTTAGAAGAACATTCTGGACAATTCCAGCGAATGGTTTGGCCACCTAGATCGCCCTACATGAATCCCATCGAACATTTATGGGACAGCATCGAGAGGTCAGTTCGTGCCCAAAACCCTGCGCCGTCAACACTTTCACAATTATGGATGTCTATAGAGGCAGCATGGCTCAATATTCCTGCAGGGGACTTCCAACGACTGACTTGTTGAGTCCATGCCACGTCGAGTTGCTGCACTTCGCCGGGCAAAAGGAGGACCGACAAAATATTAGGAGGTATCCCATGACTTTTGTCACTTCAGTTTGTAAGTAGAAGTTTCATACGCTGTATTGCTGCTTGCTGTAAAGGTTGGTTAGGGTTAGGGTTAGGTTAGCTTGATTGATCAAGGCAAAACAACTCGAGGCCTATCTGCGTACGAGGAGGAATGCCTTCTTGGAGAACTTGAGCCACCTATCAAAGTGCAGAGTTTGAACGCCAACACCTACTTATAAATTGATCGAAGATTTTGTGTGCCACTTTCAATGAAGGGTTTTTCTCATGCGTCGTGACATAAAGTAGTTTTATCACAGGCCAATGATTCACTGAAGGCAGTAGGAATTTACTGTTTAATAAAACCAAAGAATTTTATAATTATGTTTTTATTGTTTCGTTTCACTTTTATAAAATCATGGATTAATGTTTTTTTTTTCATACAATATTATGGTTGTGTAACAGAAAAAATACAAATTTTCAGTAGTTTAAATATTTGATCTGTAAAATTTATTGCCGGACTAAGAATAATTTCAAACCTATAATTAAAAAGAAAAAATACTGAAAGCTTTGAACTTTTACATTACGCGCAAAGGGACTTTTTTTAACGTTTTGTGTGTTACCTTTATTTATTAAATATCATATTCTTCGCCCTTAAACCATAAAATTCAGTTGAACGGTAATATCGCAAAATAATTTTAAAATGAGCCTATCTTTGGAATTTCCGATACACAGTCTCGCGCGCTAGAGATAAAAATGTTGTTTTTTTCGTACATTGTTGCCATTGCTCGCTTTGAAATCGTCGAGTTCGTTAATCAAAAATCCGTTGAAGTGTTACAAAATATGAAATTGATAATAAAACAAATTTCAAATTCCAAGTTAGGGCTTCCAGATGACCCTGTTCGGTGGAAGATTACGTTATTCAAAATTGGATGGCTCTAGATACCGTTGTTTTATCACAATGCGAGAAAAGTGTACATTTATGCAGATTCTTCATTATTTAATTTTAATATGACACAGGGCTCTAATATTTGGTGGCAACAGTTTGAAAAGTGAACCGACATTTACAGTGAAACAACGCAAAATGCGAAAATATCCCTTCTGAGCCAACGCTCCTTTGGCCTAATAATGTCGGTTCACATTATTAGGCCAAAGGATTAATTATAAGGATTATAATTATTATAAGGATTATAATAAGGCCATTATTAGGCCTCATTATTAAGTCAAAATTTTATTTAAATATATTAAAAGGTGTATTGTTTTGTTACTAACGTTTCAAATGAATGACAAGAAATTAAAAATACTCCAGTGTGGGGCCTTTTTCGAAACAATCCGGAGTATATAACATTTTGAATTTCAACTCTGTTTCACTGTGTGTCTTTGCTAAAACTTAACAAATCTTTGCTGGTTTTTGTTTTGATGGCGTTTAAGCAATATGTTTTGACAAATAACCCCAATTTCGTTTTCCAATCTCTCTCTGGTGTGTCTCCAATGAGTATCTGATAATACTGCAACAACTGAAAATCAATATTAGAACAATAACTCTCCTCGTAGAATAGTAACTAGACTATAAGAGCAAAAAGTATTGTAACGTAAGCTTATTACTGTCTATTTTTGCATGTACTTGTTAAAAATAATGTAGTAAAGCAGTTAAAAAATGACACAAAAAATCCAGTCAATGCGTAACTGGATTACGAGTTTGCTTTGATTAATTTAGTTAAAGTACTGTAAACATGAAATCAGATAATGTTTAAATGTGCACATAACTGTCATGATTATATCTAACTATCTCATGTAACTTATACAAGACAATATCTGTAATTAACCTTTAAAAGAAGGGTGGCCTAAATATCGGCCAGAGTTGCAGTGTCTCAAAAAGACGGCTGTGGCCGAAATATCGGCTAGCGAATTCCTCTTCTCCCAGCCTTCAGGGTGCGGAGATAGTCATTGTCTGAATAACCTCCCTTGCCACTTATGCCAGATGACCTTCGCGCCTCCCAACTGTGGGGTTTCGTAAATTCCCTTTCGTTTCCCTCAGCAGTGAAATCTTAGCAATTTGACATTAGTATTAATTTCACCAACTTTTCAGTGTCATTAAAAATGTATTTTCTTTATATTTCCCCTTTTTATTGTAATTTTTGTATTTAATATTGCTAAGACACAATAACACGCCGAATAAATACTAATTCAGAAGTCAAACAACAAAAATCAGCGTTATATTTTCAAAATTTTCACAGGACTAGTTTCGATGGTTTTGCAGCTGAGGATGATGGTTCGTTAAAACCATTCAAACTAGTCATGTGAAAATTTTGAAAATATAACGCTGATTTTTGTTGTTTGACTTCTGAATTAGTTTAATATTGCTGTTTGAAAAATGCAAAATGCAATGGAGTGCATTGCAGTGAAAATATAATCAATAAAACCTGTTTTTAAAGTAAAGGAAAATAATTTTAAAAAATGCTTAAGGATAAAAAAGCTTTTATCACAAAACTGCAAGAAAGGACAATGAACAATAATGTAGTTGAAAGATGAAATAACTTACGATACAATGGGGGAGGAATAAATTAAACTGAATAAGAAAGACTACTAATGAAAAAGGTAAACTAAACTAATATAAGAAAAATACAACGGGATTTGTTTGATACATAAATAAATATAAGCTTTTACACAATGTTTGGAAACAAATCAAAGCGAACTGCCGATTTATACGAGAAACAAATAGTTAAACATCATTTTTTAGTATAAATTAAAAATGTTAATTAGTACATGTAATTCTAAACTAAATTCAGTTTGGAAACAAATAAAAACGGAATAAACTATAGGCGTGCATTTGCTGCTAAGGAATAAATTATAGGCGTGCATTTGCTGCTAAGTCGTATTTTTGTTATGACGCAATGTCAAAAGTTAATATTCCAACATACGACAATTATTTAGCTACGAAATCTCATTATAATATGTTTCTCTAGTTTAAGGAAAAGAAACAGCAGAAAAGAGAACAAATTCAACAAATTCTTTTATATTATTCCCTAGTCTCTCATCTGAAAATTAACAAAGGCGACCTACAGGAAAAATTGCAGAAGAGTAGTAGTTTCCCTTTACAATGGCAGCTAAAAGGGGGGGTGGAAATTCAACAAATTCAACAAAACAAATTCAACAAATTCTTTTATATTATTCCCTAGTCCCTTATCTGAAGATTAACAAAGCGACCCCCAAAGGCGACCCTACAGGAAAAGTTGCAAAAGAGTAGTAGTTTCCCTTTACAATGGCAGCTAAAAGGGGGTGGAAATGCATTTGGATTTCCCGTCTTTTTAAGTGAAACCTTTCCAAACTGCCCCGTCTCTTAAAGGTTAACATATGTTATAAAGGTATTTCTTCGCCTTCCTAGCGTGCCTTCGTGGAGTGACATGTGTACGTAAGGACGGTATAAAGGACACTTGTTTCCCCAAAAAATGATAAAACTGATTTAAAATGGATTCAGAATAAATTTTTTCGTGGATGCTGTACGTACGTACGAACGTGTTTATGTATGGATGTATCTCGCATATAACTCAAAGACGAGTACCCTCGGAACATTAAAATTTTCTGTATAGGACAGCTGTGGGATGTAGTTGCGCAACACTTTTTCTGGTGGCAATTGGCCCCGTCAAACGTAAATAAATATATAGATACTTATAATTGCTTTTTTACTCTGCTCCGTGAACTCGGTTTTTTTTTACTTCCTTGTACGAAGTAAAAAGGAAGTATTGTAATCGCGAAATATCTCAGGCAGCATATTTCAACGAAAATATCCATTTTGACTGCTATCGATTGCAATTTAATGAAGTTTTTGCGTGATATCTGTACGAAAGGACAGAATAAAATACTCTTTTCCTTCAAAAAATTATAAAACTGCTTTAAAATTAATTCTGAAGACAATTTTTCGTGGCGTCTGTACGAACGTATATACGTACATATCTCGCATCTCAAAAACGAGTAGCCACAGAACGTTGAAATTTTGTATATAGGACTGCTATAACATGTAGATGTGCACCTCGTATTTTGGTTGCAATCGGCAGCACCAAACGTATATAAATATATTTATATATATATCCACTCTGTTACCCGGCTCAGTGATCTCAGTTTCTTTACTCTTAAATATTTGTAAATTGTACATATTTTGCTTTAAAAATGATTGAATTATGTTGTTTTTATCTTCCGGTTAAGGATTTTATGCCTTTAGTAAATTTGTGTGCAATATTTTTAGAATTATCAGCAATTTTAAAGTTGTTTAATTGCCGCTAAGCCTTTTTTTAATGGTGGCCATTGATGTTTACATTTGAAACAGGAGACTAGTGGATTTGTTGCCACTCTAGAGAAACTTAGCTTCGCAACAACAAAGATAACGCATTCATTTATTATTGCGAATTAAATCATGCTTAATCTTTCTGGAATTTTTTCGAGGAAATAAGTGTTTGAGATTTACTTCGTAATTTTTAATATAGATATTTTGGGTTTTTATGTATTTTTGCCTTCTCGCGAAGTGAGAACTGAATTACTTAAATGAGAAATACTAAATTGTCTGTGAAAAACTGGTTCTTTTTTGTTTTGTTTGCTTAATTTCTTTTATACATCATTCTAGCTTTATTATAGTATTTGAATAGAACATGTGGCAACGATTAGATAATTCTATTCTTTAAATGATATAAATTTTGTGCATTATGAGTTATAATATGAACGAAACATATACGTTAACTGTTATATAATTATTGGATTATATAACACTTAACTTCGTTTCCGTTATATAATTATTATATAAGTCAACTGTTATATAATTATTAATACTGTTAAGTTAATCTAGCTCCAGAGTGTCGCTATGGTAAACAAATACTAGAGTGAATTTTAAAGAATGCATTTATTCTATTGTGGTTTATGCGCTGTCTGCGAACTAGATTTAATTCAATCCAATAAGTTTAAATGAAATGCAAGAAAAAATGCGTATAATTTAGTATTCCAATTTAATATTCTCATACAAGGAAGTCATGTGGTGTACACATCAGATTTTTATTCGTATATGTTGGTAAATTGTACATTTTTTGCTTTCAAAATGATTGAATTATGTTGCTCTTATCTTCCGGTTAAGGTTTTTATGCCTTTAGTTAACCTGCACGCAATAGTTTTAGAATAATCAACAATTTAAAAGTTGTTTAAGGGGACTCATACACCTTAAACCCCTCATGATCTTCGAATATGTGACTGTTGCAAGAATTCGGGTATTTTATTTACTTTAAAAGCAATTACTTCCAACTTTTTACAGCTGATTACATAATATAGCTGCTTTGGAAACTAGTAACCAGAAAGTTTGTGTTGCCACAAATATCTTTATAATTTAATCCTCTTTGTGACAAAATATTTCGCCATGTTTCCACCTTGCGCGCATGATATTTTAAAAATGGCTAACGGTACGTACTTGAAATTTGATGGAATTCTTTATATGGGCACTATTTTCTAATTGAACCAACAATCTGATGAATATTTTAATACTGAAAAATTTTGTGGACGAAAACACTAAAAAACTTTTTAATAAAATACATTTTATAAATTCAACTCAACATAAAATAAAAATTTAACATGAAATTTTTAGAATTTTCGGTTCACAGTAATTTCCGAATGTTATAAAAGATATATATTAAATATGGAATTAAATTATGCAACAGAATGTTTTAAACTGTGCGCGCAAGGTGGAAATATGACGAAATATTTTGTCACAAAGCGGATTAAATTATCAAAATATTTTTGGCAACACAAACTTTCTGATCACTATTTCCGAAAGCAGCTATATTATGTAGTCAGCTGCAAAAAGTTGGTAGTAAGTGCTTTTAAAATAAATAAGTTATCCCAATTCTTGCAACAGTCACCTATTCGAACATCTTATGGGTTTTAAGGTGTATGAGTCCTCTTAAGTGCGCCTCAGCGTATTTCTTTACCGTAGTGACCATATCTTTTACATTTGAGTAGCGGATTTGTTGCCAATCTAAAGAAACTAAGCTTCGTAAAAACAACTGTTTCTTTTTTATTTGTCTAATTATTTTTATTCGTTTTAGATTTATTATAATATTCGAATAGGAAATGTGGCAACGATTAGATAATTCTTCAGATGATATAATTTTTAAGCATTCTGAGTTATAAAATTAATGAGATATAACGATGTTAAGTGAAAGAGCTAGAGTGTCGCTATGGTAAATATTTAAAGCGAATGCTAAAGAATGAATTTATTTTATTGTGGTTTATGTGCTATTGACGAAGTAGATTTAATTCAATTCAGCAAATTTAAATGGAAGCCAGGAAAAATGCGCATAATTTAATATTCCGTGCAAGGAAGTCGTGGTGTACACACCAGACATTTTAAGTATGTATTACATCTACTTCCCTCCAATTTCTCAAAATTTCAAAGAAAGGTAGAATTGGCAAAACACTATATAACTTTGAATGCAGGTGGGTACATTTATGACATCTTACGTCCAGTGGTTGTGCCCTATCTTCGAGGCCTTCCAAATGCCATCATCTAACAAGATAGTGCAAGACCAAATGTTGCACGTCGTCTTATACCTTCCACGATACACAGGATATTCAAGTGCTGCGCTGCCCTACACAATCTCCAGATCTCTCACCCGCTGGAAACCTCTGGTCATGCGTTACTGAGAGAGTGGTCCACCACCCCTCTCCAACTAATACGGTTTATGAAGTGTCGCATAGATTTCAAGCAGCATGGAATGAATTTCCAGTTTCTGTCATCCAAGTCCAGTTCGACTCCATGCCTAACTGGGTAAGGGCTGCTTTTGCTGTCAAGGGTGGCAGCTGTTTCTACTAATTACGCACCTTGTAAACCCCAAACTGCTTACAAATTTAATCATTTTGTCTTCATGCCATGCTGTTTACGTACGATAAATATCAGTTTTTAGTATTTGCTTTCCTTTATAGTTTTGGCCCACCAGCGGCCGAGCGGTAAAGTCGCTGAACAGTGGTAGTTCGGTCCGAAGTTCGAATCTCGCCAACGGGCTGGCTGCATGGGTGTTTTCGTGGTTTTTCCCATGTGTAACGTGTATACGAGCCTGCTTCCGTTAGAAAGTCCTCCACGAAGGCATCCTCCCCTTAGGCAGATAGCCCTCGAGACTTTGCCGTAATTAAATAACCTAACCTAACCTAACCTAACCTAACGTTCCTAGTTTTGCGATTTGAGAGGCCAGCAGTGCATTATCATTTTTGTATTTAATGTATTTGTCTATACATTAGAGGTACGATAATATTGGATATAATGTTGTTTAAATGATATACTTTAACATTGCGTGGATAATATATGAAACGTAATATGTTTATACCGCATTGTTTTTCATATGTTATCCATCGCAAAGTTAAGAAATACCACTGCGATCATCTGAAGTGACTATTCCTTCCATGATCTCAAATTTATGTATTTATAAACACACACACACACACACCATATATATGCGCACACGCAGATGCTGTCATAGGATATTCTCCTCCAGTAAGTTGACAGTGATGTACGTGGATAGAGTGGAAATTATATATATTTTATTGTATATTCATGAGAAATAGGAGAATATAATATTAGGTTATCGATCTGTTTTATTTTTAACAGCCGTTATTTACGGCCAAATGTTAAGGGAATAGTTTTGAAACGAAATCTGATGTTCCATGAAAGATAAAAAATCCATTTACAAATTGAGAATAAAATGATAGGAATTTAAGTTTCGAATAAGAGCACTTTTAATACCGATGGCATTTCCTTCGACACTAAACGAAAGAAATGATGTTTCATAATCATAAAGCAAAGTGATTCTGCAATTAAATTTAATTGCAACAAAACTAGTTTCTGGCAGACATTAAAAAAAATTGATAGAAACGGTTTAACCCACTTAGGCATAATGCTGTACTCGGAATATTACTCCAGAGTGTAACTTTATTCTTTCTGTTTTTAACTGAAAATATTTATCGGCAAATTAAAAAAAATATAATGTTATCTGTTTATTCGGAAGAATCAAATATGGAAGCTGTTAATATGCGCACTTCATCAACTTCTGACTCTGAAGTTAAGATATAACATAATTACGCCATCCACCAAACTTTCGCTTCTGCTGCGAATTTAAATCCCCTGACTCATTTATAATTAACACAGCTAATTTAATCTAGAGTGTTTCATTTGCCCGTCATTTAAACACACTTATCATTTAATAAATATTGTTCAGTTCGAATCTATTTCTGCTTCGACGGACGCATTAAGCAGAGATCCGAACGTGAATTCCTTTGCGAGTAGCTGCTTCGTTTCTCCAAACTGTCAACTTCGACATTCCATTCCATTCCATTGACGGAAGACACGAGCACTAATGGAATGTCGAAGTTGACAGTTTGGAGAAACGAAGCATCTACTCGCAAAGGAATTCACGTTCGGATCTCTGCTTAATGCGTCCGTCGAAGCAGAAATAGATTCGAACTGAACAATATTTATTAAATGATAAGTGTGTTTAAATGACGGGCAAATGAAACAAGTGAATTTCACCATTCTTTATTGGCTCTTTCGTAAAACTGTTTATTTGTAAACTTTCACAGTAGCGAGATATGTAACTATTGGATATTTCATTCGAACAATCTGCAAAGAGTTCTATTAAGGGGACTCATACACCTTTAAAGCCCATAAGATCTTCAAATATGTAACTGTTGCAAGAATTGAGATAACGTATTTATTTTAAAAGCAATTACTTCCAACTTTTTTATAATATAACTGTTTTCTGAAATAGTGATCAGAAAGTTTGTGTTGCCACAAATGTTTTTATAATTTAATCCGCTTTGTGACAAAAGTTTTCGTCATGTTTCCACCTTGCGCGCACACTTTAAAACATTCTGTTGCATACCTTAATTCCATGTTTAATATATAGCTTTTATAACATTTGGAAACTACCGGGAACCAAAAGTTCTAAGAATTTCATCTTAAATTTTTATTTTATTTGGAGTTGAGTTTATAAAATGTATTTTATTAAAAAAATCTGTAATGCTTGCGTCCATAAATATTTTTAATAATAAAATATTCATCAGATTTTTGGTTCAGTTAGAAAATAGTGACCATATAAAGAATTCCATGAAATTTCAAGTATGTACCATTAGCCATTTTTAATATATCGTGCGCGCAGGGTAGAAACATGACGAAAATTTTGTCACAAAGCGAATTAAATTACAGAAGTATTTGTGGCAACATAAACTTTCTGATTACTAGTTTCCAAAGCAGCTATATTATGTAGTCAGCTGTAAAAAGATGGAAGTAATTGTTTTTTAAATAAATAAGTTAGCCCAATTCTTGCAACAGTCACATATTCGAAGATCATAAGGGGTTTAAGGTGTATGAGCCCCCTTAGGCAATGATCATCCGTATCCCTACCCTTTATTCGCGTTAGTTTATAAGGTATTTCTCCCTGCTTGTTAGTATGCCTTCATAGTGTAACGGCCAGCACACTCGGCACGTATTCGAGAGGTCCGAGGTTCGAGTCCCGGTGAGGACATTGCACATTTCTTCAGCTTCCTGCTTTAAAAATCTTCTACAGTGGCGCCCGAAGTAAAAAAAGTGGTGGATGATGATTCTGCACCACCAGGATGTGTCAGTTGGGTCTCCTAATCCCCAGTCGCCCTTTAAAAGAGGGAGTGTATAAGGTATTTCTCTCGCGTTTTTAGCATGCCTTAGGGATATAGTGGTCAGCACACTCGGCGCGTATTCGAGAGGTCCAAGGTTTGAGTCCAGGCGAGGGCATTGTTCATTTTCCCCTTCTCTCAGTATAGTTTCATAAGGTATTTTCTTCCTCTTTAACGCTTGCCTTCGTGGTGTAATTCGAAGCACGTTCGGCTAGCATTCGGGACGTCCGAAGTTCAAATCTCATCGGCTGCATTGCACATTTTTTATGTCTGCGGCTCCGAAATAAAAATGATTAATGTTGTCTACACTTTTATTACTAGTTCGAAATACTTTCGCACCCTTTCGCCGGCGACCCACGAGGTTTGTAATCAACTTGACATTATAACGCTGTATTTTATTAATATCTCTTAATGTTTAATCTGGTCATCGAGTTGGGGACTCATTTTGAAGGACGGAAAATAGTATTTAAGAACAGAAAATGTGTGCAGAACGACAATTGTAAAGCTAATTCTGAAAAACCCAGGATTTCTGTCGGGTAAGGATTCACGATGCACTTACTTAACCCGGCGGAAGTCGCACCAAGAAAAGTTACTAGAGTGGGCGCGTTGGGTATCACATACCCCAGTATTTAAAATACGATAAAAAATAGTTTTATTTTGTTTTAAAGCTGTTTTTCTTGTTCTCGTGTATTATAAATACGTGAATAATAATTGGGTTTCAAAAAATTAATTTTCAAAATAATCTTAGAGTTAAAATTAAGATAAATTAAGATAAATGAAAATAATAAAAAAATAAACATCATGCCTCTAAGTCTCATTGCATCTCTAATACACAATGTTTATTTTATTTCTTTACACTTTGAACAAATACATTCATGTGTTCTTGGCACAGAATGTTTTCACATTTTAAACATTGAATTCACGTTCTTCTGTCCTTGGCGCGAGGGCAATTTCTCACATCTTTCATACTTAGTTGTTTCAAATTTCATGTATTCGTTTTAATTCTTCGTCGAAACTTGTGCTTTTGTTTTGCATGCAGTACGTCAGTTTCTTGGTGAAGTATTCATCTCTGATTTTTGTTCATTACTTTTTTTCATTACTTGTAATGCTAAGTCCTTGAAAAACAGACCTCTGTTTCTGGTTGGTGGATTAGCAGTTCAATGTAATATAATTCAAGCATTTATTACAGCAATATTCAGTGCAGGAAAGAAAATGACCATTGGCTACCTCCTTGTTATACAGGCAATTGAATAATTGGCTAGCATTTCATTCTCCTTATCCACAGCTTCTTTAGTCATATTATAAAAACATATAATTCCTGATGTTTTATTTTCTCCAATAGTATCATCTTTAGTACGATCGTTATGCAATGTTGAAAGCATAAGAACAGTTTTTCCTTTTTTAGGAACATTAGGAATTAATGTTTTATCTTTTGCGAAACCAAAAACAGTGTAGAAAATATTACTAGGTTCATTTTCAGTTTCCAGAATGCAATCTTCATCGCTTTTATATATTTCTAATAAATCTCACCTGCGTTGCATCTCCAGTTGATAGGGACTCATTCTTTTTACCATAATGCGGTTAGAAATTTTTAAGAATTTAATGTCAAGTACTTTAAAATCACTTGCGAGTAGAAATATTTACTGTTACACTCTAGAAATAAATTTCTGAACTAAGTATTCCGTCAGAAAAACACTTACACGGACAGGCGCGTGAGGTGTGTCATACCCCAGTTCCAACAAAATACCGATAAATCTTTTTCTGAAACACACAGGCAAAGAAAAAGCGGTTCTGAAAGTGAACCACAACTAGAAACTCAGCTACTGAATGCAGCACAGAATTTTAGTTTCACAAATTAGGAATATTCCACTTTTATGTAGGGGTGGGGTATGATACACCCCACGCGCTTTCCCGCGGGTTAAGAACATGCTGATATTATATTCTCAATTTTACAGACAAATTTGTTTATTTCAATGGTAAATGTTGCCATGGTTTATTGGACAAATTATAAAGTTTGAAAATGTAAGTGAGGAAAAATGAAAATACTGTATTTTTTTTGAATGGTTACATTATTACTTCCCATTTCCTTAGTTGTTTTAAACGTTTGTCTTGCAAAGATCAGTAGCCTTTTTCGAAAGGTTTTATTTTCATATTTATATCAATCAGAAGGATGCCCACGAGATTTATTTGTATAAAAACAGCATAAACACATCTTTAACAATGAAGTCATTGGAAATCCAGTCTTCCAGAGTATCGGATACAATCTGTTGTTTGATGTAATTCAGTGGTGCGAGTATGCTTTCGCTGCGTAATTCATTCATGGGGTCGTTAATGATAGGACTATCCTGTTGTGCTTTTATTAATACAAACGGACATAAAGCCCCAAATGTAAAGGTACAGTCTCATGTAGCTCTACATTTGTAGAGCTCTACAGTAGCTACAGGTAGCTCTACAGTAGAGCTAGTCTTTGAAATAAGTCTTTTAAAATTTTCTTGTAGCAAAGGAAACATTTTGCATTTTAGCGAAAATCATGGAAAAAGTAAAGTTGATGAGAGTACATGATGTTGCGTACGTTACAAGAATACAGTAGCTATTCCAATAGAGATGCACTTTATACCAGTATTTATGCAATGTTTTATGTATTGGGTCAGTCCATAAATCCGTGCGCATTTTTTTTTGGTAAATTTTTAAACAATGTAAAAAAACACAATTTAACACTTTAAGTGAGAAAGAAGTGAGAAAAGTAAGAATAAAGAACAATTGTGTTACACAATTAACTCTTTGCAAGGTTTCCAGTTCATACAGTTTATCGTCAGATCAGATCCAGTTTATTCGCTTTTCTGACTTCCAATATCAAATTAGGTCTCTTTGGTCTTCACGCACGAAGGCAACACAATTAAGTTGATGTTGCACAGTGGCTTCATGGATTTTACACTTGGTACAAGTTGAGAATGGTTTATTACCACGGAAAAGTCTGAGGGTTCTTAAGTGTCCTGACGTCAACCGTGCGAGAGCCGTTTGGGCCTTCCTTTCACCACTGAAGCCAATTGCAGAACCAGGACTTGCACTTCGATACCATGAATGTGCCGGTAGTTGTCTCCAATAAATGTTAACCTTTAACTACTGTGACTTAAATTGTCGCATAACTACTGTGAGCGGTCTCTCAGACCGCTTTTGCTGAAAACAAAAGACGATATTGTTTTATTTTTCTTATTTGAATAAATGTTTTTTAATTTCATATATTTAACTTTTTCATGAAGCTATAAAGTAATTTTTATACTTAGATCAGTTCATTAAAATAAAATATATATTATGATAATAATTCCTTCGCTTACGTATCTGGATGGAAGATGTAAAGTTTAAAATTCAACTTTTTCATTTTACATTAAAATTTGCGATAAGAATGCTTTTATAAGAATATAGAAAATAAATTTTTATTTAAAAAATTATAATTCGAGCTGCATTTTATACATGCTTTTCTACTACATTGTAGACACACTGGTTCTTTGCATGCTATACATTTGTAAGCTGTTTTCCTTTTTTTTTTTTTTGCTCGGTGGAGAAATATTGCACGTTCTTTTTTTTATATAATTTATCGTCTTCGATCGCAGTATTTCCTTCATCATCATTTATTCCGAAAACTCTTCTTATTGTAAGTTTGAGTTCTTTAGGTAAAAACCATGAAGTTATCCTCCGTTTTACATGAGACTACACCAACTGAATTGTTAATGAAATCTTTTCGTTTCATTTTCGAAGCCAATGGGATAAGATTTAAATAATACGAGTGCATTTAATGCACAGATATCCAAGTTTCTGAAGAATATTGCCATAGGCCAACGTCGGGTTCTACGAGCAGTTGTATAGATTGAACGAAGAATAATATTGTGACTACGAGTTCGAACACCCTTGTTGGGTTCTTGAATAGACCATTTGAACTCATTTTTTCCAATAAAAAATCTCTTGTAGAAGGAGAACATGGATTTTCATTTTCATCGGCAGATATTTCTGAATTTGTGTCGTGGTCGCTTTCAATAACTGCATCGTAGGAACTTTCATCAGATAACTCTAAATTAGACCAATTTCGGACTATTTATTAAATTTGGTCTTGGGTAAGATATATAGAACGTTTCCTGCACGCATTTGAAGCAATTTCAAGGATATTTATAAAAAAGTAAAATATGTAACAACAACGAAAAGTGAACTTTATCGGGCCGAAATTTGAATTGTATTTGCTGTTATCAGTCCCACAGACCGCTGAGGGGGAAAATTTAAAAAAAATAAAACAAGAAACAGAGCTAGCCAAATGCAACTTGGTATGTGACCTTGGACAACTGTTTTAGGAAGGTACTAAGAATGGCAATACCCATTAATTATTCTAAGAGGTGGAAGCATTTAATGGAAAATGTCGCGCTGTCTGAGAGACCGCTCACAGCAGTTAAAGGTTAATTAAAGGTTTTCTTCTCTAGTATAGATCAAGGTAGGTCAAAGTTTCAGCATATACCTGAGGCATGGAAGGCCTATGTAAAGCATAGAACTGCTTTACTAGTTTCTTAGCTATATCAGTTATATTTTAGACTTACATGAGATGGTATCCATGGTAGATGGAGGACAGAAGAGCTGGACAAGCTCTTGAGTCTTTCAATAACTTTAATTCCTCTCGGGTCCCTAATACTTCTAGATATCAAAATACTGAATACCAATACTGCTGTCCATAAGAATCCAAGAAATTATATGTAGCCAAACGGATACAGTTGAGCCAGAAATTACATTTTGTCTTAATACTGTATCATTAATACGCACTAATATGACATTTAATGAAAGTTTATGAAGCATAAAAGGTGAAACTTGATATAATGGATATGCTATAGAAAATAAGTATGCTGGTTTAATGTAATGTTTATTTCGTCATCATATCTCTGCGTCTACATTTCTTTATGCATGCATGGATGTTAAATGCATTAAATCTTAATAGTTCCCAAACTGCTCATATTCACAAATTCAACAACAAAATTCAAATAGCACAACAAATTCAAGCTTGTAAGGTATCAAGAGTGAAAAAATCAAGGAGTGAAAGTGTCAAGGAGTGAAAATGTCAGAGTGAAAATATCAGAGTGAAAATGTCAAGGAGTGAAAATATCAGAGCGAAAATGTCAAGGAGTGAAAATGTCAAAGACTGTCAAAGTGAGTCAAGGAGTGAAAGTTTCAAAGAGTAAAAAGGTCACGAGTGAAAATGTCAAGGAGTGAAAATATCGGAGTGAAAATGTCAAGGAGTGAAAATATTAGAGTGAAAATGTCAAGGAGTGAAAATGTCAAGGAGTGAAAATATTAAGGAGTGAAAATATTAGAATGAAAATATCAAGGAGTAAAAATGTCAAGAGTGAAAATATCAGAGTGAAAATGTCAGAGTGAAAAAATCAGAGCGAAAATGTCAAGGAGTGAAAATGTCAAAGACTGTCAAAGTGAGTCAAGGAGTGAAAGTTTCAAGGAGTAAAAAGGTCACGAGTGAAAATATCAGAGTGAAAATGTCAAGGAGTGAAAATATCAGAGTGAAAATATTAGAATGAAAATGTCAAGGAGTAAAAATGTCAAGAGTGAAAATATCAGAGTCAAAATGTCAGAGTGAAAAAATCAAGGAGTGAAAGTGTTAAGGAGTGAAAATGTCAACGAGTGAAAATATCAGAGTGAAAATGTCAAGGAGTGAAAATATCAGAGCGAAAATTTCATGGAGTGAAAATGTCAAGAGTGAAAATGTCAAGAGTGAAAATATCAGAGTGAAAATGTCAAGGAGTGAAAATGTCAAGGAGTGAAAATATCAAGGAGTGAAAATGTCAAAGAGTGAAAAAATCAAGGAGTTTTAAGTGAAAATGTCAAGTGAGAAAATGTCAAAGAATCAAATGATCACCTGGAAAAATCTATTAAAATCTATTAATTAGCTACATCGAAGTGTACTCAATGTCAGTGAGAATGTCTGTGAAAAATGTCATGGTCGATTAAATGTGGCGAAATATACATCATAATTGATCAGAAATCAGTAATGAAAAAAACCCACAACCCACTTCGGAATATAGCATTTTTATGTCTAATGCGCTAAACTGTTGCCACTCGGAAAAATGCGTGCAAAATTGAGTGCTTTCAGCGTTTTTATTAATTTTTTCACTCGTTTCATTTTCATTAATATCTCGGCGGAGTGGAAATTTTAAGGAGTGAAAATGTCAAGGAGTGAAAATATCAAAGAATGAAAATGTCAGAGTGAAAAAATCAAGGAGTGAAAATAAAGAGTAAAAATGTCAAGGAGTGAAATTGTCAAGTGTGAAAATATCAGAGTGAAAATATCAAAAAGTGAAAATGTCAGAGTAAAAATGTCAAAAAGTGAAGGAGTGAAAATATCAAAGAGTGAAAATGTCACGAGTGAAAATATCAGAGTGAAAATGTCAAGGAGTGAAAATATTAAGGAGTGAAAATATCAAGGAGTAAAAATATCAAGGAGTGAAAATGTCAAAGAGTGAAAAAATCAAGGAGTGAAAGTGTCAAGGAGTGAAAATATCAGAGTGAAAATGTCAAGAGTGAAGATATCAAAGAGTGAAAATATCAAGGAGTGAAAAATGTCAAGGAGTGAAAGTTTTAAGGACCGAAAATGTCAAGTGAGAAAATGTCAAAGAATCAAATGATCACCTGGAAAAATCTATTAAAGGATATCTTAGCTACATCGAAGTGTACTCAATGTCAGTGAGAATGTCTGTGAAAAATGTCATAGTCGATTAAATGTGGCGATTATATTAATGTAATATAATCGCCACATTTAGTACGATTATATTAATATACTAACGATACTATCGTACTATCTTTATTTTAGTACCTGCATAACACTATGATACCTAAATATTCTTACTTCATAACAGCACAGGGTGAGTTATTAAGTTTATAGAATCAGGAAGTAAAAAATAAGCAATGCTGTAGAGGGAATTCGTATTTCGTACCTAGCCATTTACTAGTCGGACGTGCTTTCCAGTTCATATTATAACTCAGAATGCATATAAATTTATGTCATTTGAAGAATAATCCAATCGTTGCCACATGTTCTATTCAAATACTGTAATAAATCTAAAACAATGTATAATAGAAACTTCTATTATACATAATACTGAATCGTCTGTGAAAACTGTTTCTTTTTTTATTTTGTTTGTTTAGTTAAACAAACAAAATAAAAAAGAAACAGTTTTCACAGACGATTCAGTATTTCTCATTCATTTAATTCAGTTCTCCCTTCCCGACAGGGCAAAAATACATAAAAACTCAAAATATCTATATTAAAAATTACGAAGTAAATCTTAAACAGTTATTTCCTCGAAAAAATTCCAGAAAGGATTAACCATGATTTAATTCGCAATAATAAATGGAGGCGTTATCTTTGTATTGCGAAGCTATGTTTCTCTAGATTGGCAACAAATCTACTATCCTGCTGTTTCAAATGTAAACAAGCAATGGCCGCCATCAAAAAATTATTAGTCTTAGCGGCACTAACAACTTTAAAATTGTTGATAATTCTAAAAATATTGCATATAGATTTACTAAAGGCATAAAAACCTTAACCGGAAGATAAGAACAGCATAATTCAATCTCCTTCAGTAGAACGGGAGAGAAAGAACGGGTAAGTTCTATTTCTCCCGTTCTACTGAGGCGATTGACGAAATTCAAACTGTGTTTTTCATGTCTCAATAGCGCGACTTACGCCATGTATTAGATTTATATACAGCATTGTTCTAATATAGGTATCCTGACACAAAAGTTGTTTTTCTGAAGTGTTCAATTTGTTTTGCATATTTCGATTCTACGAATCAAATTACTTATGCCTAAATATTAAAATTTGCAAAACGTGATGAGGAATTTAAGGAGAATTACAAAAATTTATCTTAGCGCATTTTTCTGTTTACGCCAAGGATAATTTACTTGGGGCAAAATTCCTAATTTATAGAAATCAAAACTTTCCATTTTTTATTTCCTTGTACGAAGAAAAAAGGAAGTATTGTAATCGCGAAAAGTTTCAGGCAGCATATTTCAACGAAAATATCCATTTTGACCGCTATCGAATGCAATTTAACGATGTTTTTTGCGTGATATCTGTGCGTAAGGAGAGAATAAAATACTCTTTTCCTTCAAAAAAAAAAAAAAAAATTATAAAACTACTTTAAAATGAATTCTGAAGAGAATTTTTCGTGGCGTCTGTACGAACGTATGTACGTAAGTACGTATCTCGCATAACTCAAAAACGAGTAGCCTCATAACGTTGAAATTTTGTATATAGGACTGCTATAACATGTAGATGTGCACCTCGTATTTTGGTTGCAATCGGCCGCACCAAACATATATAAATATATTTATATACATATCCAATCTGTTACCCGGCTCAGTGATCTCAGTTTCTTTACTCTCATATGTTTGTAAATTATACATTTTTTGCTTGTATTATGTTGATTATATCTTCCGGTTAAGGATTTTATGCCTTTAGTAAATCTGTGTGCAATATTTTTAGAATTATCAGCAATTTTAAAGTTGTTTAATTGCCGCTAAACTTGTTTTTGAAGGCGGTCATTGCTTGTTTACATTTGAAACAGGAGACTAGTGGATTTGTTGCCAATCTAGAGAAACTTAGCTTCGCAACAACAAATATAACGCAGCGTTTAAGATTTACTTCGTAATTTTGAATATAGATATTTTGAGTTTTTATGTATTTTTGCCTTCTCGCGAAGTGAGAACTGAATTAATTAAATGAGAAATACTCAGTCGTCTGTGAAAAACTGTTTCTTTTTTGTTTCGTTTGCTTAATTTCTTTTATACATCGTTCTAGCTTTATTATAGTATTTGAATAGAATATGTGGCAACGATTAGATAATTCTATTCTTTAAATGATATAAATTTTGGGCATTATGAGTTATAATATGAACGAAATATATAAGTTAACTGTTATATAATTATTGGATTATATAACAACAGTTAACTTAGTTTCCGTTATAAAATTATTATATAAGTTAACTGTTATATAATTATTAATACTGGTAAGTGAATTTAGCGCCAGAGTGTCGCTATGGTATACAAATACTAGAGTGAATTTTAAAGAATGCATTTATTCTATTGTGGTTTATGCGCTGTCGGCGAAGTAGATTTAATTCAGTCTAATAAGTTTAAATGAAATGCAAGAAAAAATGCGTATAATTTAATATTCCAATACAAGGATGCAAGGAAGTCATGGTGTGTACACATCAGATTTTTTTCTTTATATTTCCCCTTTACAATGTAATTTTTGTATTTAATATTGCTGTTTGAAACATGCAAAATGCAATGGAATGCAAATGCAATGAAAATATAATGAATAAAATCTGTTTTTAAAGTAAAGGAAAATAATTTAAAAAAAACGTTAAAGAGTAAAAGAAAGCTTTTATCACAAAATTGCAAGAAAGAACAATGAACAATAATGTAGTTGAAAGATGAAATATGGGGGGGGGGAAGAAATGAATAAATTAAACTGAATAAGAATACTAATGAAAAAAATAAACGAAACTCATTTAAGAAAAATACAACGGGATTTGTTTGATATATAAATATAAGGTGTTACACAATACTTGGAAACAAATAAAAGCGAACTGCCGATGTTTACGAGAAACAAATAGTTAAACATCAATTTCGAGTATAAATTAAAAATGTTAATTAGTATATGTAATTCTAAACTAAATTCGGTTTGGAAACAAATAAAAACTGAATAGACTATGAACTGATTATAGGCGTGCATTTGCTGCTAAGGCGTATTTTCATTATGACGCAAAAGTTAATATTCCAACATACAACAATTATTTTTAGCTACGAAATCTCATCATAATATGTTTCCCTAGTTTAGGGAAAAGAAACGACAGAAAAGAGAACAAATTCAACAAATTCTTTTATATTATTCCCTAGTCTCTTATCTGAAAATTAACAAAGGCGACCTACAGGAAAAATTGCAGAAGAGTAGTAGTTTCCCTTTACAATGGCAGCTAAAAGGGGGGGTGGAAATGCATTTGGATTTCCCGCCTTTTTAAGGTGAAATCTTTCCAATCTGCCCCATCTCTTAAAGGTTAACAAATGGCATTAAATGTCAAACAATAATCCAAAACTTCCACGCCTCATCGTGAGCAGAAAACGAACTACTGAAATTTTCCGCTTCACTGGCGGACCGTCTATTTTCTTCAGGTTTATGTTAAGCCTATGTTTCCGTGTATAAACTCATGCCCAGCGGTTCTAATTACATCTTAGGGAAGTCTCAGTGCTACTGTAAGGATCACTGGAGCAGGGGCCCACCAGCGGCCGAGCGGTAAAGTCGCTGAACACTAGTAGTTCGGTCCGAGGCTCGAATCCCGCAAACGGGCTGGCTGCATGGGTGTTTTCGTGGTTTTCCCCATGTGTAACGTGTATACGAGCCAGTTGAAAGTCCTCAACGAAGGCATCCCTCCCCTTAGGCAGATAGCCCTAGTGTGCTTTGCCATAATTAAATACACACCACCACCGCTAGAGCAGGAATGCTGCAACGTATAGGGACCAATATCAATTATCACTTTAACACGCATGTGCGACATGACTTTAACACGCATGACTTTAACGCGACATGACTTTAACACGCATGTGCAAGGAACAATTAATTAGCTTTCCATACTTTATATATATTATTTATTATTACACTAGCAGCTTCGCTGCCAGCCTTCGTCTGGCTTTTAAATGTACCGGAAAAATGGCTGAAGAGAACACCAAACATTAAATTTAAAAACTGCGAAGAATTTTACTCTACAGAACAAATTCTTAAGAAAAGGTATTACGTATAACAAAATTACAATGAAATAAGCATTATCCCTCAATACAAATATTAATTATCCTAATAAATAAATTAACCAACTTCCCTTTGCAAAATCTTAAGAACTCAAATGGTATAAAGGAGGTTAAGAACAATGTTTCCTAAAAAAATCACTCAAAACTTTTCAATATCTTAAAAGCAGTGAAATGAGCAATAAATAACATAAAAGAATACAAAAAAAAAAAAAAAAAAAAAAAACAGAAAATTCTGAAAAGCAAAGTATAATTAATGATATTTTATCTTGTATTTTCAAGATAAAAAACGTAATATGTTTATACCGCATTGTTTTTCATATGTTATCCATCGCAAAGTTAAGAAATACCACTGCGATCATCTGAAGTGACTATTCCTTCCATGATCTCAAATTTATGTATTTATAAACACACACACACACACACCATATATATGCGCACACGCAGATGCTGTCATAGGATATTCTCCTCCAGTAAGTTGACAGTGATGTACGTGGATAGAGTGGAAATTATATATATTTTATTGTATATTCATGAGAAATAGGAGAATATAATATTAGGTTATCGATCTGTTTTATTTTTAACAGCCGTTATTTACGGCCAAATGTTAAGGGAATAGTTTTGAAACGAAATCTGATGTTCCATGAAAGATAAAAAATCCATTTACAAATTGAGAATAAAATGATAGGAATTTAAGTTTCGAATAAGAGCACTTTTAATACCGATGGCATTTCCTTCGACACTAAACGAAAGAAATGATGTTTCATAATCATAAAGCAAAGTGATTCTGCAATTAAATTTAATTGCAACAAAACTAGTTTCTGGCAGACATTAAAAAAAATTGATAGAAACGGTTTAACCCACTTAGGCATAATGCTGTACTCGGAATATTACTCCAGAGTGTAACTTTATTCTTTCTGTTTTTAACTGAAAATATTTATCGGCAAATTAAAAAAAATATAATGTTATCTGTTTATTCGGAAGAATCAAATATGGAAGCTGTTAATATGCGCACTTCATCAACTTCTGACTCTGAAGTTAAGATATAACATAATTACGCCATCCACCAAACTTTCGCTTCTGCTGCGAATTTAAATCCCCTGACTCATTTATAATTAACACAGCTAATTTAATCTAGAGTGTTTCATTTGCCCGTCATTTAAACACACTTATCATTTAATAAATATTGTTCAGTTCGAATCTATTTCTGCTTCGACGGACGCATTAAGCAGAGATCCGAACGTGAATTCCTTTGCGAGTAGCTGCTTCGTTTCTCCAAACTGTCAACTTCGACATTCCATTCCATTCCATTGACGGAAGACACGAGCACTAATGGAATGTCGAAGTTGACAGTTTGGAGAAACGAAGCATCTACTCGCAAAGGAATTCACGTTCGGATCTCTGCTTAATGCGTCCGTCGAAGCAGAAATAGATTCGAACTGAACAATATTTATTAAATGATAAGTGTGTTTAAATGACGGGCAAATGAAACAAGTGAATTTCACCATTCTTTATTGGCTCTTTCGTAAAACTGTTTATTTGTAAACTTTCACAGTAGCGAGATATGTAACTATTGGATATTTCATTCGAACAATCTGCAAAGAGTTCTATTAAGGGGACTCATACACCTTTAAAGCCCATAAGATCTTCAAATATGTAACTGTTGCAAGAATTGAGATAACGTATTTATTTTAAAAGCAATTACTTCCAACTTTTTTATAATATAACTGTTTTCTGAAATAGTGATCAGAAAGTTTGTGTTGCCACAAATGTTTTTATAATTTAATCCGCTTTGTGACAAAAGTTTTCGTCATGTTTCCACCTTGCGCGCACACTTTAAAACATTCTGTTGCATACCTTAATTCCATGTTTAATATATAGCTTTTATAACATTTGGAAACTACCGGGAACCAAAAGTTCTAAGAATTTCATCTTAAATTTTTATTTTATTTGGAGTTGAGTTTATAAAATGTATTTTATTAAAAAAATCTGTAATGCTTGCGTCCATAAATATTTTTAATAATAAAATATTCATCAGATTTTTGGTTCAGTTAGAAAATAGTGACCATATAAAGAATTCCATGAAATTTCAAGTATGTACCATTAGCCATTTTTAATATATCGTGCGCGCAGGGTAGAAACATGACGAAAATTTTGTCACAAAGCGAATTAAATTACAGAAGTATTTGTGGCAACATAAACTTTCTGATTACTAGTTTCCAAAGCAGCTATATTATGTAGTCAGCTGTAAAAAGATGGAAGTAATTGTTTTTTAAATAAATAAGTTAGCCCAATTCTTGCAACAGTCACATATTCGAAGATCATAAGGGGTTTAAGGTGTATGAGCCCCCTTAGGCAATGATCATCCGTATCCCTACCCTTTATTCGCGTTAGTTTATAAGGTATTTCTCCCTGCTTGTTAGTATGCCTTCATAGTGTAACGGCCAGCACACTCGGCACGTATTCGAGAGGTCCGAGGTTCGAGTCCCGGTGAGGACATTGCACATTTCTTCAGCTTCCTGCTTTAAAAATCTTCTACAGTGGCGCCCGAAGTAAAAAAAGTGGTGGATGATGATTCTGCACCACCAGGATGTGTCAGTTGGGTCTCCTAATCCCCAGTCGCCCTTTAAAAGAGGGAGTGTATAAGGTATTTCTCTCGCGTTTTTAGCATGCCTTAGGGATATAGTGGTCAGCACACTCGGCGCGTATTCGAGAGGTCCAAGGTTTGAGTCCAGGCGAGGGCATTGTTCATTTTCCCCTTCTCTCAGTATAGTTTCATAAGGTATTTTCTTCCTCTTTAACGCTTGCCTTCGTGGTGTAATTCGAAGCACGTTCGGCTAGCATTCGGGACGTCCGAAGTTCAAATCTCATCGGCTGCATTGCACATTTTTTATGTCTGCGGCTCCGAAATAAAAATGATTAATGTTGTCTACACTTTTATTACTAGTTCGAAATACTTTCGCACCCTTTCGCCGGCGACCCCCGAGGTTTGTAATCAACTTGACATTATAACGCTGTATTTTATTAATATCTCTTAATGTTTAATCTGGTCATCGAGTTGGGGACTCATTTTGAATGACGGAAAATAGTATTTAAGAACAGAAAATGTGTGCAGAACGACAATTGTAAAGCTAATTCTGAAAAACCCAGGATTTCTGTCGGGTAAGGATTCACGATGCACTTACTTAACCCGGCGGAAGTCGCACCAAGAAAAGTTACTAGAGTGGGCGCGTTGGGTATCACATACCCCAGTATTTAAAATACGATAAAAAATAGTTTTATTTTGTTTTAAAGCTGTTTTTCTTGTTCTCGTGTATTATAAATACGTGAATAATAATTGGGTTTCAAAAAATTAATTTTCAAAATAATCTTAGAGTTAAAATTAAGATAAATTAAGATAAATGAAAATAATAAAAAAATAAACATCATGCCTCTAAGTCTCATTGCATCTCTAATACACAATGTTTATTTTATTTCTTTACACTTTGAACAAATACATTCATGTGTTCTTGGCACAGAATGTTTTCACATTTTAAACATTGAATTCACGTTCTTCTGTCCTTGGCGCGAGGGCAATTTCTCACATCTTTCATACTTAGTTGTTTCAAATTTCATGTATTCGTTTTAATTCTTCGTCGAAACTTGTGCTTTTGTTTTGAATGCAGTACGTCAGTTTCTTGGTGAAGTATTCATCTCTGATTTTTGTTCATTACTTTTTTTCATTACTTGTAATGCTAAGTCCTTGAAAAACAGACTTCTGTTTCTGGTTGGTGGATTAGCAGTTCAATGTAATATAATTCAAGCATTTATTACAGCAATATTCAGTGCAGGAAAGAAAATGACCATTGGCTACCTCCTTGTTATACAGGCAATTGAATAATTGGCTAGCATTTCATTCTCCTTATACACAGCTTCTTTAGTCATATTATAAAAACATATAATTCCTGATGTTTTATTTTCTCCAATAGTATCATCTTTAGTACGATCGTTATGCAATGTTGAAAGCATAAGAACAGTTTTTCCTTTTTTAGGAACATTAGGAATTAATGTTTTATCTTTTGCGAAACCAAAAACAGTGTAGAAAATATTACTAGGTTCATTTTCAGTTTCCGGAATGCAATCTTCATCGCTTTTATATATTTCTAATAAATCTCACCTGCGTTGCATCTCCAGTTGATAGGGACTCATTCTTTTTACCATAATGCGGTTAGAAATTTTTAAGAATTTAATGTCAAGTACTTTAAAATCACTTGCGAGTAGAAATATTTACTGTTACACTCTAGAAATAAATTTCTGAACTAAGTATTCCGTCAGAAAAACACTTACACGGACAGGCGCGTGAGGTGTGTCATACCCCAGTTCCAACAAAATACCGATAAATCTTTTTCTGAAACACACAGGCAAAGAAAAAGCGGTTCTGAAAGTGAACCACAACTAGAAACTCAGCTACTGAATGCAGCACAGAATTTTAGTTTCACAAATTAGGAATATTCCACTTTTATGTAGGGGTGGGGTATGATACACCCCACGCGCTTTCCCGCGGGTTAAGAACATGCTGATATTATATTCTCAATTTTACAGACAAATTTGTTTATTTCAATGGTAAATGTTGCCATGGTTTATTGGACAAATTATAAAGTTTGAAAATGTAAGTGAGGAAAAATGAAAATACTGTATTTTTTTTGAATGGTTACATTATTACTTCCCATTTCCTTAGTTGTTTTAAACGTTTGTCTTGCAAAGATCAGTAGCCTTTTTCGAAAGGTTTTATTTTCATATTTATATCAATCAGAAGGATGCCCACGAGATTTATTTGTATAAAAACAGCATAAACACATCTTTAACAATGAAGTCATTGGAAATCCAGTCTTCCAGAGTATCGGATACAATCTGTTGTTTGATGTAATTCAGTGGTGCGAGTATGCTTTCGCTGCGTAATTCATTCATGGGGTCGTTAATGATAGGACTATCCTGTTGTGCTTTTATTAATACAAACGGACATAAAGCCCCAAATGTAAAGGTACAGTCTCATGTAGCTCTACATTTGTAGAGCTCTACAGTAGCTACAGGTAGCTCTACAGTAGAGCTAGTCTTTGAAATAAGTCTTTTAAAATTTTCTTGTAGCAAAGGAAACATTTTG
This sequence comes from Stegodyphus dumicola, assembly GCF_044657685.1. Lineage (NCBI taxonomy): Eukaryota > Metazoa > Arthropoda > Arachnida > Araneae > Eresidae > Stegodyphus > Stegodyphus dumicola. The sequence goes on from NC_140781.1 coordinate 205,850,001, forward strand.
CATTTTAGCGAAAATCATGGAAAAAGTAAAGTTGATGAGAGTACATGATGTTGCGTACGTTACAAGAATACAGTAGCTATTCCAATAGAGATGCACTTTATACCAGTATTTATGCAATGTTTTATGTATTGGGTCAGTCCATAAATCCGTGCGCATTTTTTTTGGTAAATTTTTAAACAATGTAAAAAAACACAATTTAACACTTTAAGTGAGAAAGAAGTGAGAAAAGTAAGAATAAAGAACAATTGTGTTACACAATTAACTCTTTGCAAGGTTTCCAGTTCATACAGTTTATCGTCAGATCAGATCCAGTTTATTCGCTTTTCTGACTTCCAATATCAAATTAGGTCTCTTTGGTCTTCACGCACGAAGGCAACACAATTAAGTTGATGTTGCACAGTGGCTTCATGGATTTTACACTTGGTACAAGTTGAGAATGGTTTATTACCACGGAAAAGTCTGAGGGTTCTTAAGTGTCCTGACGTCAACCGTGCGAGAGCCGTTTGGGCCTTCCTTTCACCACTGAAGCCAATTGCAGAACCAGGACTTGCACTTCGATACCATGAATGTGCCGGTAGTTGTCTCCAATAAATGTTAACCTTTAACTACTGTGACTTAAATTGTCGCATAACTACTGTGAGCGGTCTCTCAGACCGCTTTTGCTGAAAACAAAAGACGATATTGTTTTATTTTTCTTATTTGAATAAATGTTTTTTAATTTCATATATTTAACTTTTTCATGAAGCTATAAAGTAATTTTTATACTTAGATCAGTTCATTAAAATAAAATATATATTATGATAATAATTCCTTCGCTTACGTATCTGGATGGAAGATGTAAAGTTTAAAATTCAACTTTTTCATTTTACATTAAAATTTGCGATAAGAATGCTTTTATAAGAATATAGAAAATAAATTTTTATTTAAAAAATTATAATTCGAGCTGCATTTTATACATGCTTTTCTACTACATTGTAGACACACTGGTTCTTTGCATGCTATACATTTGTAAGCTGTTTTCCTTTTTTTTTTTTTTGCTCGGTGGAGAAATATTGCACGTTCTTTTTTTTATATAATTTATCGTCTTCGATCGCAGTATTTCCTTCATCATCATTTATTCCGAAAACTCTTCTTATTGTAAGTTTGAGTTCTTTAGGTAAAAACCATGAAGTTATCCTCCGTTTTACATGAGACTACACCAACTGAATTGTTAATGAAATCTTTTCGTTTCATTTTCGAAGCCAATGGGATAAGATTTAAATAATACGAGTGCATTTAATGCACAGATATCCAAGTTTCTGAAGAATATTGCCATAGGCCAACGTCGGGTTCTACGAGCAGTTGTATAGATTGAACGAAGAATAATATTGTGACTACGAGTTCGAACACCCTTGTTGGGTTCTTGAATAGACCATTTGAACTCATTTTTTCCAATAAAAAATCTCTTGTAGAAGGAGAACATGGATTTTCATTTTCATCGGCAGATATTTCTGAATTTGTGTCGTGGTCGCTTTCAATAACTGCATCGTAGGAACTTTCATCAGATAACTCTAAATTAGACCAATTTCGGACTATTTATTAAATTTGGTCTTGGGTAAGATATATAGAACGTTTCCTGCACGCATTTGAAGCAATTTCAAGGATATTTATAAAAAAGTAAAATATGTAACAACAACGAAAAGTGAACTTTATCGGGCCGAAATTTGAATTGTATTTGCTGTTATCAGTCCCACAGACCGCTGAGGGGGAAAATTTAAAAAAAATAAAACAAGAAACAGAGCTAGCCAAATGCAACTTGGTATGTGACCTTGGACAACTGTTTTAGGAAGGTACTAAGAATGGCAATACCCATTAATTATTCTAAGAGGTGGAAGCATTTAATGGAAAATGTCGCGCTGTCTGAGAGACCGCTCACAGCAGTTAAAGGTTAATTAAAGGTTTTCTTCTCTAGTATAGATCAAGGTAGGTCAAAGTTTCAGCATATACCTGAGGCATGGAAGGCCTATGTAAAGCATAGAACTGCTTTACTAGTTTCTTAGCTATATCAGTTATATTTTAGACTTACATGAGATGGTATCCATGGTAGATGGAGGACAGAAGAGCTGGACAAGCTCTTGAGTCTTTCAATAACTTTAATTCCTCTCGGGTCCCTAATACTTCTAGATATCAAAATACTGAATACCAATACTGCTGTCCATAAGAATCCAAGAAATTATATGTAGCCAAACGGATACAGTTGAGCCAGAAATTACATTTTGTCTTAATACTGTATCATTAATACGCACTAATATGACATTTAATGAAAGTTTATGAAGCATAAAAGGTGAAACTTGATATAATGGATATGCTATAGAAAATAAGTATGCTGGTTTAATGTAATGTTTATTTCGTCATCATATCTCTGCGTCTACATTTCTTTATGCATGCATGGATGTTAAATGCATTAAATCTTAATAGTTCCCAAACTGCTCATATTCACAAATTCAACAACAAAATTCAAATAGCACAACAAATTCAAGCTTGTAAGGTATATTTTAATTTTTTTTCTTACAAATGGTAGACCCTTGCCTATAACGGCATTGGCCACTACAAAGGCCAGAAGCGGTGACCATATTATTGTGGAGGCATCTAATAGGCGGCCACCATTACCTCCTATGAAGGGACAGACAATTTTACATCCATGCCTTCTCCGGGATTCGAACCTAGTCCCTTTGGTACCGCAGTCAGGCTTCCCTAACCACTATACCGTCTGGGAGACGTATATTTTAATTTTATAACAGTTATTTTAATTTGGATAATTGACAGGAAAGTCAATTGTCTCCACTCACAACTCTGTACCAGAATGAGTTTTTAGAATCGCGTTAAATGCAAATGAGTTAGAGGGAGCATTTAAAGAAGATTCAACTTACTTCATGAGAGAGAGTTAGGAATCCTTAGTGGCGCGTGTTTACCTTCTGGCTGAGTCACTCTTGAAGCTGTTACGCTCAGCTGTATATTACGTGCCCTTTGATATTCATCGGCTAGTTTAGATTAAGGGACAGCTACGTTAGTTTTGTATTATCTTCGGCTAAGTCACTTTAAGTTAGTTCTAAGTATTTCTTATTTTGAATTCAAGCCCGAGTGGAGGCTTTGTTCAAGGCAAGAAAGGGGCCAACTTTCATCTTATTTTGAGCGAAATAAAGGGTAGTTAACCCTTCTTGAGTCTACATTAGTTATTTGAACTCGGCGATAAAACGCTTAACAGTTTGTAAGGTTTATATTTATTTTAACTAACATTTATTTTAAGTTTAAACTACCGTTCCTGTCAAGCCTTACTTTCCCCTGGAATTGCCAATGCCAGAGTATGTAAATTTTAGTAGAACGCGCAAGGATTCAAATTGTCAGCGGAAGTAATCCGAGTTAAATAGAAGGGAAACGAGTTCGAAGGTGTGCTTTCTTGCTTTCACGAGCAAGTGAAGTTAATGTCACGAGTAAATGTCACGAGTGAAAATATCAGAGTGAAAATGTCAAGGAGTGAAAATATCAGAGTGAAAATGTCAAGGAGTGAAAATATTAGAGTAAAATGTCAAGTAGTAAAAAAATATTAAGGAGTGAAAATATTAGAATGAAAATGTCAAGGAGTGAAAAATGTCAAGAGTGAAAATATCAGAGTGAAAATGTCAAAGAGTGAAAAAATCAAGGAGTGAAAGTGTCAAGGAGTGAAAATGTCAAAGAGTGAAAATATCAGAGTGAAAATGTCAAGGAGTGAAAATATCAGAGCGAAAATGTCAAGGAGTGAAAATATCGGAGTGAAAATGTCAAGGAGTGAAAATATTAGAGTGAAAATGTCAAGGAGTGAAAATATTAGAATGAAAATGTCAAGGAGTAAAAATGTCAAGAGTGAAAATATTAGAGTGAAAATGTCAGAGTGAAAAAATCAAGGAGTGAAAGTGTCAAGGAGTGAAAATGTCAAAGAGTGAAAATATCAGAGTGAAAATGTCAAGGAGTGAAAATATCAGAGCGAAAATGTCAAGGAGTGAAAATGTCAAAGACTGTCAAAGTGAGTCAAGGAGTGAAAGTTTCAAGGAGTAAAGAGGTCACGAGTGAAAATATCAGAGTGAAAATGTCAAGGAGTGAAAATGTCAAGGAGTGAAAATATCGGAGTGAAAATGTCAAGGAGTGAAAATATTAGAGTGAAAATGTCAAGGAGTGAAAATATTAAGGAGTGAAAATAATAGAATGAAAATGTCAAGGAGTAAAAATGTCGAGAGTGAAAATATCAGAGTGAAAATGTCAGAGTGAAAAAATCAAGGAGTGAAAGTGTCAAGGAGTGAAAATGTCAACGAGTGAAAATAGAGTGAAAATGTCAAGGAGTGAAAATATCAGAGCGAAAATTTCAAGGAGTGAAAATGTCAAGAGTGAAAATATCAGAGTGAAAATGTCAAGGAGTGAAAATATCAAGGAGTGAAAATGTCAAAGAGTGAAAAAATCAAGGAGTTTTAAGTGAAAATGTCAAGTGAGAAAATGTCAAAGAATCAAATGATCACCTGGAAAAATCTATTAAAATCTATTAATTAGCTACATCGAAGTGTACTCAATGTCAGTGAGAATGTCTGTGAAAAATGTCATGGTCGATTAAATGTGGCGAAATATACATCATAATTGATCAGAAATCAGTAATGAAAAAAAACCCACAACCCACTTCGGAATATAGCATTTTTATGTCTAATGCGCTAAACTGTTGCCACTCGGAAAAATGCGTGCAAAATTGAGTGCTTTCAGCGTTTTTATTAATTTTTTCACTCGTTTCATTTTCATTAATATCTCGCCGGAGTGGAAATTTTAAGGAGTGAAAATGTCAAGGAGTGAAAATGTCAAGGAGTGAAAATGTCAAGGAGTGAAAATGTCAAGGAGTGAAAATATCAAAGAATGAAAATGTCAGAGTGAAAAAATCAAGGAGTGAAAGTGAAAAAAATCAAGGAGTGAAAATAAAGAGTAAAAATGTCAAGGAGTGAAATTGTCAAGTGTGAAAATATCAGAGTGAAAATATCAAAAAGTGAAAATGTCAGAGTAAAAATGTCAAAAAGTGAAGGAGTGAAAATATCAAAGAGTGAAAATGTCACGAGTGAAAATATCAGAGTGAAAATGTCAAGGAGTGAAAATATCAAGGAGTAAAAATATCAAGGAGTGAAAATGTCAAAGAGTGAAAAAATCAAGGAGTGAAAGTGTCAAGGAGTGAAAATATCAGAGTGAAAATGTCAAGGAGTGAAAATATTAAGGAGTGAAAATATCAAGGAGTAAAAATATCAAGGAGTGAAAATGTCAAAGAGTGAAAAAATCAAGGAGTGAAAGTGTAAAGGAGTGAAAATATCAGAGTGAAAATGTCAAGAGTGAAGATATCAAAGAGTGAAAATATCAAGGAGTGAAAAATGTCAAGGAGTGAAAGTTTTAAGGACCGAAAATGTCAAGTGAGAAAATGTCAAAGAATCAAATGATCACCTGGAAAAATCTATTAAAGGATATCTTAGCTACATCGAAGTGTACTCAATGTCAGTGAGAATGTCTGTGAAAAATGTCATAGTCGATTAAATGTGGCGATTATATTAATGTAATATAATCGCCACATTTAGTACGATTATATTAATGTACTAACGATACTATCGTACTATCTTTATTTTAGTACCTGCATAACACTATGATACCTGAATATTCTTACTTCATAACAGCACAGGGTGAGTTATTAAGTTTATAGAATCAGGAAGTAAAAAATAAGCAATGCTGTAGAGGGAATTCGTATTTCGTACCTAGCCATTTACTAGTCGGACGTGCTTTCCAGTTCATATTATAACTCAGAATGCATATAAATTTATGTCATTTGAAGAATAATCCAATCGTTGCCACATGTTCTATTCAAATACTGTAATAAATCTAAAACAATGTATAATAGAAACTTCTATTATACATAATACTGAATCGTCTGTGAAAACTGTTTCTTTTTTATTTTGTTTGTTTAGTTAAACAAACAAAATAAAAAAGAAACAGTTTTCACAGACGATTCAGTATTTCTCATTCATTTAATTCAGTTCTCCCTTCCCGACAGGGCAAAAATACATAAAAACTCAAAATATCTATATTAAAAATTACGAAGTAAATCTTAAACAGTTATTTCCTCGAAAAAATTCCAGAAAGGATTAACCATGATTTAATTCGCAATAATAAATGGAGGCGTTATCTTTGTTGTTGCGAAGCTATGTTTCTCTAGATTGGCAACAAATCTACTATCCTGCTGTTTCAAATGTAAACAAGCAATGGCCGCCATCAAAAAATTATTAGTCTTATCGGCACTAACAACTTTAAAATTGTTGATAATTCTAAAAATATTGCATATAGATTTACTAAAGGCATAAAAACCTTAACCGGAAGATAAGAACAGCATAATTCAATCTCCTTCAGTAGAACGGGAGAGAAAGAACGGGTAAGTTCTATTTCTCCCGTTCTACTGAGGCGATTGACGAAATTCAAACTGTGTTTTTCATGTCTCAATAGCGCGACTTACGCCATGTATTAGATTTATATACAGCATTGTTCTAATATAGGTATCCTGACACAAAAGTTGACTTTTTCTGAAGTGTTCAATTTGTTTTGCATATTTCGATTCTACGAATCAAATTACTCATGCCTAAATATTAAAATTTGCAAAACGTGATGAGGAATTTAAGGAGAATTACAAAAATTTATCTTAGCGCATTTTTCTGTTTACGCCAAGGATAATTTACTTAGGGCAAAATTCCTAATTTATAGAAACCAAAACTTTCCATTTTTTATTTCCTTGTACGAAGAAAAAAGGAAGTATTGTAATCGCGAAAAGTTTCAGGCAGCATATTTCAACGAAAATATCCATTTTGACCGCTATCGAATGCAATTTAACGATGTTTTTTGCGTGATATCTGTGCGTAAGGAGAGAATAAAATACTCTTTTCCTTCAAAAAAAAAAAAAAATTATAAAACTACTTTAAAATGAATTCTGAAGAGAATTTTTCGTGGCGTCTGTACGAACGTATGTACGTAAGTACGTATCTCGCATAACTCAAAAACGAGTAGCCTCATAACGTTGAAATTTTGTATATAGGACTGCTATAACATGTAGATGTGCATCTCGTATTTTGGTTGCAATCGGCCGCACCAAACATATATAAATATATTTATATACATATCCAATCTGTTACCCGGCTCAGTGATCTCAGTTTCTTTACTCTCATATGTTTGTAAATTATACATTTTTTGCTTGTATTATGTTGATTATATCTTCCGGTTAAGGATTTTATGCCTTTAGTAAATCTGTGTGCAATATTTTTAGAATTATCAGCAATTTTAAAGTTGTTTAAGTGCCGCTAAGCCTAATTTGATGGCGGGGCGGACATTGCTCTTGTTTACATTTGAAACAGCTGAGTAGCGGATTTGTTGCCAATTTAGAGAAACTTAGCTTCGCAACAACAAAGATAACGCCTTCATTTATTACTTAAATCATGCTTAATCCTTTCTGGAATTTTTTCGAGGAAATAAGCGTTTCAGATTTACTTCGCAATTTTTAATACAGATATTCTGAGTTTATATGTATTTCTGCCTTGTCGCGAAGTGAAAACTGAATTAATTGAATGAGAAATACTCAATCGTCTATGAAAAACTGTTTCTTTTTTGTTTTGTTTGCTTAATTTCTTTTATACATAGTTCTAGCTTTATTACAGTATTTGAATAGAACATGTGGCAACGATTAGATAATTCTATTCTTTAAATGATATCAATTTTGTGCATTCTGAGTTATAATATGAACGAAATATAATACTGTTAAGTAAACCTAGCGCCAGAGTGTCGCTATGGTAAACAAAGTGAATTTTAAAGAATGCATTTATTCTATTGTGGCTTATGCGCTGTTGGCGAAGTAGGTTTAATTAAATATAATAACTTTAAATTAAATGCAAGAAAAAATGCGTATAATTTAATATTTCGTACAAGGAAGTCATGAGGTGTACACCAGATTTTTTCATACTGTATACTTCCTTTTATGCACTAGGGAATATACTGTACGCACGAACAATTTCGGGTATTATATTTCTGTTAATGGGATTGATTATAAAATACATTTAATTAACGCTATGTCTAATTAAAAACCTTCAGTATTTTTATAGAATTACATTACCAATCTTTTTCCTTTCCAAATACATGAAAGATGTTATATTATATGTTAGTCTAATGTCCTACAAATTTATATCTATCAATATCTAGTCACCTAATGTCCTATAAAATGTATCGCTATTCCACTTGACCCATGTCCATACATAAACTCTACTGATAAACCATATTAAAATTTAAAAGAACCTTTGTTTAAAAAAATGTATTTCTCATCTTTAGATCGTATTAACCGAACTTTTGATCACAATAAGCGACGAATTTTCCTCGTTTTCGTATAGAAACTGGAGGGAGTTGTGCAATTCGATGACAATATCCAAATGATAATATTAAGGGGCATTTACTGCATTTTACACAAGCGTAAGTTAGTTTCCGATTAATGGGCTTGACTCAAACTCTTCGTTAACACAAAGCGACTGGGATGACAGCATAAAAGTTTGAGTGATTTTCCTCACAAGTGACGTGAGGATACGAGCTATTTTTTATCAAAAAATCCTCCATGAAGGCATCTTCTTCCTCTAGGTGGCATATTTTGCCACAATTCTAATAATAATTTTTTATTGCACTGTGTTTACATTTTTAGCCTTCTGTACAATTAAATCTGATGATCAAAGCATCTTTTTAAATTAAGGCTTAACAGCTCTAATTAAACTAAATTTTATTTTTGAATTTAAAATTTCATGCAAAGATCCTTTTTCGGATCTCTATCGTTAAATGTCTGTACATGCATCAACTTCATTAGTTCCGAGCGGAAAATATTCTTCCGAACTTAGTAAGGAATGAAAAACTAGAATGGCACATCTTCTAAAAACTTCTTATTCAAAGTAAGTGATAAGTGACGGAGGACGTGGGCACTGTAGCTTTACCTTAATGGTTCATCAGTACAGCACCACGTCCGCCATTATCCAGAGCCGCCAATGGGCTTATTCAAAGTAAGGTATTCTAAGCGATAAGAACAATGCATTTAATTTAATATGGCCACTAGACCACGCCGGGCATATACAGTGATAGTGATAGTGACGGAGGACGTGGCCACCACTCCTTTACTATTAAGTTAATTAGCATATAGGGCCACGTCCGCCCTTATACAGAGTAAAGTCAGAGAGGTCACATGGGAGGCTTGCACAAGGCGCCCAAACCCAACGCCTGGACCATAAGGTTGGCAGTTCCGCGAACCAAATGCCACCGGGTAGACACCCGTCCAAAGTGCCCGGGTCCAGTGATTTTGGCCCACCAGCGGCCGAGCGGTAAAGTCGCTGAACACTTGTAGTTCGGTCCGAGGTTCGAATCCCGCGAACGGGCTGGCTGCATGGGCGTTTTCGTGGTTTTCCCCATGTGTAACGTGTATACGAGCCAGTTTCCCTTAGAAAGTCCTCCACGAAGGCATCCCTCCTCTTAGGCAGATAGCCCTCGAGGCTTTGCCATAAACACACACACACCAGTGATTTTGAATCTTCAAGAATAGCATTGTACATTGCTAAACAAGGGCAGATATACATTAGTAGTTATTTACATGCTTCTGTTAATACATATTTGCTGACATGCAATCCAGCACTGTTACATACATATACTTTCTAAATACCTACATGACATTACCTTAATTTGCTTTGGAATAATAAGACAGAGCTAGTGTATACACCTAGCACAATAAAGATAAAAATAAAATAATAATAATAATAATAATAATAATAATAATTATAATAATAATAATAATAATAATAACATACATTAGGACACGCTTGCCACATTATATACACACATCGCAGACATACCTAAATTACTTATGCTTGAATGATACTGATTTACATTGAAATTTGCTGACATACTTACCAGTTATATTTACACATGGCATAAGTCTGGACCCATGTCCATTAGCTTATCAATTATATGAATAATTTTGTTGGTCTGGTGTCGCTGCTTGACACATTTTGTACATAGGTCATTTTGTACATCTAGACAAGAGCCAGTGCACCTCGAAGCGATTTTTTTTTAAATTCGAATTAGAATTTTTTTTAATTTTATGTTTTGTGACGAAATCGCATTATTTTGAGATATAATGGGCTATAGGGAAGCGAGATTTCATTTTACACACTCCATTTTCCCATCGTCATGAAACATTGGCACTTAGCTATTTTACGAACTTAAAATAAATTTTGTCTTTCAATAAATCGATTGAATACGAATTTATTTAACAAGGTGAGCTTAACACCTTTTCAACGGGATTTTTTCTAAAAAAGTTTATTTTTAAAAATGCACAGTTTATTTTTCTTTGATTTTTGGACACGTTAAACTTTCATCCTTGCGACTGCTTTTACAAAAAGAATTTGGAAAAACGATAATATTTTGTATTTAAAAAACAATTTAAATAAAGCTTCCGAAAACACTTCTTACATCTCACATCTTTAAAAATGTGATTTTGGCAACAATTTTCCTTATTGAAATTTTTCTTAGGCATATTTTGCCTTGTTGTCTGTGCTCCCAATTCGAAGTGACCGTCAGCTACTTCCTTTTTGTTTTTCCTATGTGATTTGTCGGCATTTCGTATAAAAAAACCTCCAGATTATCATTAAAACACGAATAAGGATGTTATTTTGTATTTTAGATTTTTTTCTCTCTGTGGCCTTTATGTCAAAACTTACTAGAAATAATAAATGAGAATATATTGCTTTATTTACAACGAAGTATTTTCAATATGTGTCCCATAGCAATATATCCTGTGTTTAAGAATGCTAAGAGTTTTACCCTGATTGATTCCCTGCCAACGTGATGGCTGCATGGTTGGCTTCTGCAGTTTTCCTTATCTCGATGTATATTAGGCGATTTCCCATAGAACGTTCTCCGCTAAGCCATCCCTCGCGCCAGGCAGGTAACCATCCTTTTCTTTGCCCTTTTCAAATAACCTAACTTTTACTCAAACAAATCAATCATGAAATGAAATTTGGAAGAAATTAATTTAAATAATTTTTATAAAAATGTCTCGATTGGATATATACTGAAAGTTAAAGAATTTACACCCCACAGATACACCCAAAACAAATATTAAACTGAAAGCTTTCAGACTTTGTATTGCGCCCAAAGGGATCATTTTTTCATTTGAAGACATAAACGTTTGGACAGAATGCGGGCTAATGTCCCTCTGGGTTAAAAATATTTAAAAACAGGGTATTTTATAAATTAGAAAATGAATCCTTTCATATACTTTAATATACTTGAATAGATATTTATGAGGCACTATTAATAAAAATGAGAATAAAGGAAACCCTATGAACAATCCTGAAACGTTTAGTCTGAAATTTAAAATTCAACGTAACTATCGCAAATGACTGAGTGCAGGGTGTGTTCAGGTATCCTTTTAAGGATTTTGCAAAGAATTATATATATAAACAAACGTTATAATTTCATTTTCTAATATATTCCGTCTGAGAGCCCTTTTGTTGAACCATCATATTACATCTTGATTTGTAAGAGAAAAGCCTTTTCCTGAAAACATCAAGGTTGATTTTATGCCACTTCTCTTTCACAATGTTCCACAGTCCGTCCAATGTTTGGGGATGCCACGTATAAAGAGCTTGTTTTAAAAGTACAAATGCACATTAATCCATAGGAGACACATCAGGAGATTTGGTGGATATGCATCTAGAGGGAATAGCTTCAACTGCGGTTTCATATCTCACTTTTTTCAAAACATAAAGCAGTAGATTTAGAGGTATGGTTTGTAGCCTTATCCTGATGGAACTTAATACAGTCAAGATTGTTTGGATAAAGAGATGGAATTTCGTCTTTTAATATAGGTGTTTAAAGTTATTTCTGATTGTAATCCGAATTGATTTTGATATTTTTTTTTATTTTTCCTTATTTTAAGTTTCCCCTTATAAAAGAGTCCAGTAAGAACAATAAAACCTTTAGAAAAAAAATTTTTTTTTCTCTGAACCAATATATTAAGTCTTTTGCTCCTCTTTCTCGGCAGTAAATTCAGGCAGTGATTATGAAGAAAATTTTTCACCAGTAGCGAAACACACTACAATTCGAGTTTTCTTAGCATGGCATCATATAATAATGCCAAGGTACATCAACTAGATGTTAAAACAGCTTTTTTGAATGGCAAGTTAAATGAAGAAATATGTATGGAACAACCAGAAAGATTTGTAGTTCCAGAAGAAAGACATAAAGTTTATAAATGGCAGAATTCGATTTATGGTCTGAAATAAACAGCTAGGAGCTAGACTGCAGAAATTCAAATTACATTGAAGAATCTTGGGTTCAGTCAAACTAAAGCAGATCTGTGTCTTTTCGCAAAAGAGGATCGTCACCGAAGAATCAATTGAATTGTACATCTTGATGATATCCTAATAAGTTCTACAGAAGAAGCACTAATTCTTCAAGTAATTAACGATTTAATGAAACGTTATCAAATAACACATCTTGGTGAAGCTAAATATTTCTTAGGCATGGAAATAAATCGAAAGGAAGATGGAAGTTATCTCTTATCTCCGGAAAACAAAATAAATCAACTAGTCAAGCAATTTCAACTTGAAGAAGCGAAACTCACTGTAGTACACCAATGGAAACAAATTATTATAGTCTAAACCGGGAAGAAAATCTCCTAATTTCAAATGATAAATTCAAGCTTATTGGGAGTCTTTTTGTATATATCGTCTTTCACAAGACCAGATATCACAGTTTCAACTCGCATACTTAGCAGAAATTGTAATAATCTACGTCAAAAAGACTAGAATGCTGTAAAAAGAATCATTAGCTGTTTAAACACGACAAAGCATTTATCTCTGGAAATTTCGTCGAGTGAAGAACCTAACCTTACAGTTTATTCAGATGCTGATTGGAGACCAGATACTGAAGATAGAAAACATCCCCATCAGGAAGTGCAAATTTGTTAGGCAAAAATTGTATTTCGTGGTTTAAAAAAAAATGCGTCTCATTATCCTCGGCAGAAGCTGAATATGTTGCACTATCGCAAGAATTACTATGGCTATTAAAATTAACAGAAGATTTTAATCTACCCCAAACTCTTAAAGTTTTCCAAAGATAATGAATCAACAATAAAATTGTAGAATCCGAAAAATTTAGTATTGATACAAAATTTCATCATATATGCGGCTTGCATAACAAAGGAATAGTAAAATTTTATCTTTCAACATAGCAATTTCAACAGAGCATTTTTCAGTTGTATTTAATTATTAAATACAATAATTTTAATAATTAATACAATAATTTAAATAATTAATACAATAATTTTAATAATTAATACAATAATTTTAATGGTTAAATACCATATTCTTTGCTTGTAATAATTTGCTTCAGCCAGAAGTATATTTTGCTAATTCATGTTACAGAGATTTATCTTAAGTTAAATAATTCTCCTGCAAATAAAATTCAGAAAATATTTATAAAATTTATCTTTTTAAAGGAATTCTGCAAACTTACTATTTCTAGGAGAGCAAATGGATCTTGCATTGCATTGAAATTCTGAAAAAAAGAAATGTGAAAAGATAAAAATAATTATTTTTATTCTTTTATACTTAAGGAATATTAAAATCATATTTTAAGAAAAGAAAAAAATCTGAAAGCTTTTTTCAGATTTTACATTACGCGCAGAGGGGCCTTTTTTAATGTTTTATGTGTTGCCTTTATTTACTAGATATCATGTTCTTCGCGCTTAAACGATGAAATTCAGTTCAATAGTAATATCGCAAAATAAGTTTAAAATGAGCCTATCTTTAGAATTTCCGATACACAGTCTCGGGCGCTGGAGATTTTTTTTTCCGTGTAGTGTTTCCATTCTTCGATTCCTCACTTTGAAATCATAGAGTTTCTTAATCAAAAATTTTTAATGTCTGGCAAAATATAAAAGAGATAATAGAACAAATTCCGAATAAGGGCTTCCAGATGCCCATATTCGCTGGAGGATTACGTTAGTCAGAATTTTATGGTTCTAGATACCGTCCTTTTACTACAATGTGAGAAACACATATACCTTTATCTAGATGCTTCATTACTTAATTTCTTTAAATATAATATAGGGCTGTAATATTTGGTGGCAACAGTTTGAAAAGTGAATTAATGCAGTGAGTGAATTGACGCAAAATAGCAAAACGAAATAATTAGTCCTTCTGGGTTAACACCTTTCGGGCTAAACATTACGAAATTTTGTTTTGTTTTCTGTTGAGTAAAAATAATTCTTGCTTAAAATTTCAAATATTTTATGCGTGGTTGTTGTTACTAATTTCACTTTTCTTGAAATCAAAGCACGCCCACGAAATTCAAGGTGGTTAGGAGTCAAGATTTGCGCCTGTTGGCAAGAGCCTTGGCCACAAGTGGTTATATTCTCTGATGCTTCATGAAAAGCTTTTGGAGCGGTTGCATACTTTAGGTACAAGACATCGCATGGCACTTTTAAAACTAGCTTCATAGTTTCTAAACCACGAGTTGCGCCAATTAAAAACGTGACGTTGCCCCGACTGGAATTAATGGGTGCAGAAATTACAGCAAGAATAGCCAAATATTGTAAAAATCCTTTTTTAAATTTACAAAGATTATTCTATGGAGTGATTCAACAATTGTGCTACACTGGATAAAAGGCACGGCATCTACGTGGACGCAATTTGTTTCAAACAGAGTATTAGAAATTCAAGAAACTACAGATTCCACTGCATGGAGACATTGTATAGGTAAAGATAACCCTGCGGACTTGTTAACAGGAGATTTAACTAGTAAAGATTTGCTAACTTAAAAAAAATGGTGGCAGGGCCCAAAATGGTTATTGTACCAGGAGAATACTTGGCCCCAGCCGAAGAGATTTGAATATGACTCAATAGACCAGGAGATTGAAGCTGAATATATAGCTTGTGCTGTAATTAGTTCCGCAATTGTTTCCAAACAGATAATTGATGTTAATAAGTTTATTGCTTACGCAAACTACTGAAGGTGACTTCTTGGGTATTACGATTTGTTGATGTTCTTTGAAGAAAAACTAGTACAATGGGTCTTCTTACTACTAAAGAACAAAATCGCGCTGAACAGTTTTGGGTAAAAGCTATTCCCCGTTTTCCCTCCTAAACGAAAGAATAAAAACAAACAATATATTCTATTGATAACCTGTGCTGTTACAAGAAGTGTTCATCTGGAACTAGTTAGTAATATGACATCAGATTAATTTTTTGCTTGCCTTTCGACGTTTTGTATCTAGAAGAGGGCTTGCAAAGTAAAAACAGAGTCATCGGTTATCAGGCGTCCTGTACAACTTTTGCACAGTTTAGAACTTCAGAACTAAAGTTTCATCTTCAGTGTTAATTTACAAATATGTATTGTGAGTGCATCTTTTGTGAGTATTCTCTTAGGGGGTCATTGAATAATCTTCTGAAAAAGGTGAATATTGCTTTTTTGAATTTGGATAACTTTTTTTTTTAAATTTTCTAATGTTCCATTTAAATTTTCTCTTGTGTCTGGAACTCGAGTGTTTTTGTTGTACGCGTGTATACTGTTTATATACAAGTTCGATGAACGCCTGTGGTTCATGAGGGGGGGAAGTTGTTAAAAATAAAGTGATCATGTAATCAGACGGCGTGATTAACGGTCGTCTGAATTCTTTCCCGGCAAGCCTTGACGTAAATGTTTATGTAAACGAATCTTTAGAATTCTATGTAACGTACTTTTTGGCTTTACTAGGCTAGCTTTTTATTTCTTGTTTCTCGGATTAATTGCACTTGGATTTTTCAGTATAATATGTTTTTGTATGTGATGTGAATAAAAAAATAAGGAAAAAACTGAACAACATGTTCTTCGTGCAAGAATCTCGTTTAATTTACTAGTGATATTTTTTTAGCCAGTACACGGATTCTAGTTCAGATAATTTTAAGAAGTTTTTGGTTGCTGTTAAGGAATTTTGTTTGGCAGAAGACACGTAAATAAGGTAAGTGGATATTTCCTTCATGTAGTGCTAAGATGAATTTCCTTTTTTATGTTATTTCATTGTTTGATTTAAAATAAATGTAGTTTATTGAGATTATATATTTTTTGTTGGCTGGCCCTTTGACTTTTTAAGTGAATATAAATCGATGTGTACATAGACAAAGTCAACGGGTGCGCAATGCTCTGATGTTTTTTCAGTGAAAATAGGTTGATTTGTACATGGATACCAAGTTTGTGCAATTCTTCGACTTGTTATTTTGGATTTGTGTAGCAGCGATTTTTGGGGCAAAAATTGCCGCTATACAAATCCAAAATAACAAGTCGTCCAAGAATTGCACAAACTCGGTGTCCATGTTCCGCCAAAAATCGCCAATTATCGCTAAGGGGCACCCGTAAATATATTTTTAACTTTTATATATGATAATGTATCTCAAAGATAATGTAATGTAGAAGATAATGATAATGTATACATTGATAATGTTTACCGATTTATGATCATTATGGATTTTTTTCGAATTTTTCTATAAATAAGGTGTGAAAACCACGAACTTTCACCCCATGTGTGTTACTTTCTTATGTGTAAAAAAAATCTCCAAATTGCGCCAAGGTGGTTGCGTTAATATTCAAGTTCCGAACGTGCTATGAGTTTAGAGTGAAAAATTTACATCAAGTAAAATACAATTTAATATAATTTATTTCTACGTAAGTTCTGAGTTTTATATTTGAAAATTAATAACTAGATCATCTCAATAGATTTTTCTTCCTACCGTCATGCAACGATCTAGATTTAAAATTTTTTAATGTTTATTCATAGAAAAGATTGAGAAGCCAATCATTGGGTGTGAAAATTTATAAACTTAAAATCTAGGACTCAAATTATAGAATAGTACTTATTTAAAAAAATTTTTAACAGTTAAGTTATTGTCCGTTTATAGCCATGAATTATTTATACTGCTTCCGTTAAATTATAAATAGTTTTATACGTATATTAGATATCGAATAAAATAAAAACTATTGCTAGAATAATTATATATATTATTTTGTGGGATTATTTCCCGAAATACAGTAAAAATCTGGACATGGATGTCTGAATTAACTAATAAAAATATTGCCTAATCCTTTAACGTATTTAAATATAAACTAAAACTGAATCTCTTAACAGATGGGCAGTTTTAGCAAAATGATAAGAGATCTCAATTTTCAGTTTTTATTTTAAATTCTTGGAATGTAGAACTTGTAACTGAAGGAAAAACAAATGAATAAGAAAAACACACTATCAATAATTTATAAATAAATTATTTCATGTGTAACATTTCTAGAGAAATATAAAGTTATAACATTCGAATTTAATATGACAACTAATCCAGACAACTGCATTGCCTTTTGAATAGGAAAAATAAGTGCTTATTGAATGTAAGTGAAGGAACTTAATGTTTTTGTTTACATACTATTTACAAATTATAGCAAGTAACTAAGAAAGTTCGTGCGGTTTTTAAGAACAGTTACTTGCGGTGCTTAGTGTGATCAAACTGATTCTGATGACGTCATACGTTTATATTCCTTTCAAATCTTATTTAGTAGAGATTCAGTGTATCGAACGTTTCGCTATCGGTTTTGTAGGTATTTCAGTCTTCGAAGAAATACGTCGGTGGGAAAGGAGATTTTGAAGCCTATTTTGCTTTACAAGTACAAATTAGGAAATAAAGCTGCAAAGGCCGTTAAAAGAATATGCTGTGTGCTTGGAGAGACATCAGTGAGAGAATAGACTGCTCAAAAGGGATTCAGTTGATATTCATCCGGAGACGAGAGTCTTGAAGACAAACTTTGCGCTGGTCGTCCATTCGCCTTCGGTAAAGTCCAGCTGGAGGAGGAAATCAAGCAGAATGCCAATTAAAAATGCCCAGGAACTTGAATACAGGTTTGTAGTATCTGACGAAACCATTCGACCATATCTTTATAGACTTGAAATAATATGGGAACTGGGCAAGTGGCTTCCTCATGTCCTGTCCGAGGAAAACAAGCTCTAACGACTTAAAATCTGCTTGTCGTTGCTGTCGTGTGCTTCACAAATCTTGACAAGTGATAAAAATGGATCATGCATGATAACCGGAAGGTGAAAATCATTGGTCGACTTCTGAATCACCGGTCTATGATTGGCTCCTAAACCGGACATTCACCAAAAGAATGCTGTGTGTTTGGTGGACTAGCCCTAGCGTAGTCCACTATGAACATCTGGAAAGCGGATAAACCATAACAGCCGAGGTCTACTCTTCACAAGTGCAAAGAGGTTTTAGCTGCACTGTGCCAGAAACAGCCAGCTTTGGTCAACAGAAGAGGAGTTCTCCTTCTCCAGGTTGATAACAGACCTCACATTGCAAAAGCGACCAACTAGGTCATCAAAACACTGAGCTAGGAAGTTTTACCTCAGGCACTCTATTTCCCGGGCATCGCCCCATAGGATAGACTGTTTTGGGCCATGGATTTTAGCTGTAGAAACAGCAATTTCGAAAACGCGAAAATGTCACAACGCCTGTGTCACAATTTCTGGACTCAAGAAAAAATAAATTTTTCAAAAAGGGCATTTTTGAGCTTCTGTCTCGTTAGGAACATGTAATTGAAGCCAATTGTGATTATTCCGAAGAATGAAATGGGCGTTTAAAATTTTTGTGGGCTGTTTTTAATGCGTGAGGAAAACCGTACGAACTTATTGGTTACCTGCTAGTGTAAATTGTATGCAAATTGAATAGTATTTTTTAAATACGATCACGCTGGCAATTCATCGATTACTTCAGTCTGGTATAAAATCTTAGTAACATGCAGTTACGAATCATGGTTAAAGTTCGGTATGACGGATTTCTTCGTTAACACGACATTTCTGGCAAGTTCGTGGTTGATCTGTAAGATAGCTTCAGAATTTAAAACTGATTTAATTAATCATTAATTTAATCAGTAATGTAAATTTAATCATTAATGTAAATTCGAAGCAAATTTGCCTTTCATGTTAAATAATGTAAGAAAATTAGTTTTGTATAAGTATGTGCCTAAAATCAAACACATATCCATGTTCTTATTTTTACTGAATAAAAACAATAAAACTAATGTTATTTGCATAAATTAAAACGCCTTAAATCTATTTTGTAATCAACCGAAGGCTCAGGCGCGAAGCACATGGAGAACAGGCGCCTGTGCTAAAAGCCACATCTTGTGTCTAACGCATGGAGAAATGACATGACTTTCGTACCATAACATTAGGGAAAGTTGGCTGAGAATTCTAAAAATAGGATTCTCGATGTTGCGATGAGATGAGCCTTGCGTATAACACCTTCAGGAGGTACTCCGACTAACAGACAGTAAAAACTGCGCTGGTTGAAGAAGGTCGAATGCGAAAAATTGAAAGGTGAGTTCTGGGAATAACTGCGGGAATTTTCTGTGTTCCTTTTGGTCCGTCATAGGGAGAGTGCTAAATCTTTACTAATCTTCAGATTCTGCGAAATTAATAAGTAACATAGCTGCTTGAAAGCCTGTTTGTAATTTTTTGCTGGATTCTTTGCTGCTCTGATTTTATTAATGCGTGAGATGATTCGAAGTTGGGAAAACGTTAATTTTTTCATCTTGAATCCGTTTAATAGCATCGTTCGTGTCTTTCGGTGGCGGGGTAATTTTTCCTTTCACTTTCTCGCTGTAAGTGGCTTGAAGGGGATTTTTCTGGGCAGGGATCGAGGTAGCCTTTGAGCAAGGTAAGTGTTCCTCGGAGAAGTATGGAAACTTTAGGCTGGGATGGGCTGCTTTGCTTTTCTTTTCAAATCTTTTCTTATACTCGCTGGAACCTCTATAGCTGCTCACGTGACAGAGTCATCAGAACATACATTAAAGCTTATCTTCGGGTTTCATGGCGCATTGATTGCTTCGATGTTGTTCACACTTCACGCAACTAATGGGATTACTGCAACAAAATTGAGAATGACCGAATTTCTGGCAGCGGTAGCCTTGGACTGTTCTTTTTCTTTGGGTTGAATTTTTCTATGGTGACGTTGAAACTGAACATATTATTGAGCTGGTGAATCTTACTTCCTTCAGGGGTTCTTCTTAGTTCCAGAAGGTAGATGGGAAGTTTAATATTTTGTTCTTCATGATTTTTGGAAAATTGCTTAACGTTTCAATTGATAGTTCCTGCGGTTAAGGTCTTGGTGTATGGCATCTTCTTAGATGATCATCAGCTTCTTGATGTATGGTATCTTCTTTGAGGTTCTTCATGACGATTCGAATCGGGTTTTCGTATTCTAACTGGTAGGAATGGAAAGGAATCTTTTTTTCGAGTTCATTCATTGCGCTGTAATCTTTGGAGTTTCTTGGTGTATACGAAAAGGGATTTTCCTCTTATTTGGCATTCGTGGGGATCTGTACAATTTAGCGTGAACATTTCATCAACAGTCATCCAATCGATTTCATCTTGTCAGGCACTAATGTTTTTTTGCAATTGCATTATAATATAATTAAGGTCAAGAGAGTATATTGCGTATTAAAAACTCTTGTACATTTATAGTTTGTAATAAATACATGACTTTGTAGAGTCGTTAGTCTTTTTTGTAGCAAGAGACGTGAAAAATGTGCAATGCCCTTGCCAAGAGCTGCCTTATTTAATAAAGATAAAATCATGGGTACTTACGCACAAGTCAAACTGTTTAACTTTACCCTCGATGCACTGGAAGAGAGAAAATAAGAATAAAATGGATTTAAAGCCAGAATCAGAACAGGGTTTGAATTATTTGTTTGATTACTTTATTTAATTTAAACAAAGCCCCAAACTGCATGGCTAAGTTCCATCCATGAAAATCTACCATTCCAACTTTCCTTATGGTCGATATTTACGTAGACTATGCTAATCAACATATTTTTAGTACTTTTGAGAAATAGATCTGCATAATCTACCAAGACTGCATGGTCGCAGACTTCCCTTATGTAACTGGCGGTAAAGTCCCTGAACACTGGTAGTTCGGTCCGAGGTTCGAACCCCGCAAACGGGCTGGCTGCATGGGCGTTTTCGTGGTTTTTCCCATGTGTAACGTGTATACGAGCCAGTTTTCTTTAGAAAGTCCTCCACGAAGGCATCCCTCCCTTAGACAGATAGCCCTCGAAGCTTTGCCATAATCACACACACACACCTTATGTAACTGTTCCAATCGATGTGCAGGCCCACTAGCGACGAGCGGTAAAGTCACTGAACACTGGTAGTTGAACTTGGTTTCGTTTTGGGGCAAATGGGCTGGGCGTTTGCATGGGCGCTTTAGTGGTATTCGCGATGTGTAATGTGTATACCAGCCAGTCTTCCTTAAAAAGTCCTCCACGAAGGCAGTCCTCCCCTTAAAGTGCGCTTTGCTATCTCCCAAACCAAACCAACCAACCAATTGACGTGCAGTGATTGATATCAAGTTAATTCTAAATACCATGCATAAATGAAACGAATTGCCATTAAAAAAACTGATTCTCGATCCTTAAAACAAATTTTGAGAAAGTAATTTTTTTCCCCATTTATACGGAATATCTTCACATATTCATTTTGGTGTTTCGTTTAAATTGAAGTAGATCTTCATTTCATGGCTTTTCGTGCATTTTCTTTCAGCGTGAATAATTCCTCGTTCCTGAAGCCAATTGTACGGAAGATGTTTCATCATTAGGTAAGTCCCAAATGTTTAAATCCATGTTTTCGTAAATATAATAACACAAGAGTTACCGCTACTCTTTTAGAATTTATACTGTCGTTTCCAATTTTGAAAAAGCATTCTTTTTCCTTTTTAAAAAGTCAACATTCTAACAAATTTAACCGGTACGTGTTCTGCCCTTTTCTTCGTATATCGTAAAGCATGTCACACTGCTTTATCTTGCAAATTTTGCAAGAGATTCCGTGCTCCTAAAGTTAGATATTAGACGGTAAGGTTATTTTATATCTACGTTATATTATGCTTCCATAGTGACTGATAAATGGAAAAGGCTGCCGTGTTACTTTGTTCGGTAATATCATTTTAAGAATTCTTCGATGGCTATTGGAAGATCATTTGAAGGTAAAAGAAATTAAAATGTTTTAGAAAGAAACGGCATTTATTAGCTAAGTTACTTAAGGTTAATAACGAATTTGCATTATAATATGATCAAGAAAAGTTGATTTGTAACGTAATAGGTTAAACAGTAGTTTAAGTTAAAATCGTGTAACTTAACGATTACGTAATAGTTTTAACTTAAAATTTGTAACTAAATACTTAAATGCGTGTTAGTGGCCTACGTTTATTTCTGACAAGTTTTGGTACTTATGAACATTTTCTAGAGTTTTCCTTCTTTAATTTATAAAATACATTAAAAAGTAACCTAACTTAAAATAAATGTATATGTGCTTTTCAAGTATGAGAAAGGGAAGTATAATCGTCTAAACAATTGTAAAAAAAGGTGCAGGAAGAAAAAAAAAAAAAAAAAAAAAAAAAAAAAAAAAAAAAAAAAAAAGGGGGTTGTGGGTTGTGAACTACTGTTATATACGATTCTACTCATCCCAAACTGTTGAGTAATAAAAACAAGAATTGCCAATTTGGTGTAGGTAATCAAACCAATTTTTAAATCTGAGTTTTTTTATCGCCAGTGGTGAAATTTTTGACGAAATTTTAAATCTTTGTGAAATATAGTAGATCTGTGTATATTTAAACAATTCTGATTGGTGGAACTGATTATATTCTGATCTATTCTATTCTGCTCTGATCTATTTTATTCTGATCAATTCTATTCTGATATTGACTCTATTAAAACTTATTTAGATTAACTAATTTTTTATGGTATTACGTACTTCTAAATAAACAAGTATTTTCGGATTTTTGCGAATTGCTGATTTCCAGTAATATTCACGTTTAACCAGTTTTCCAATAGAATTACAATTTGCATTTGATTGAACTTTAACTGGATTTAAGGAAAAATCTACTTGATTCTACACCCAAAAGAAAGCTATAACATTAATTGCTGAATTATTAGAACTCTAACAAATATTAAAGAAGAAAACAGAAAGAAGTGATTTTTTTTTGTCAACAAAGACAAATTTTTTGTAAGAATTTTCTGTGAAAAATATAAAAATATACATTTTAATTATTAAAAATATTTTTCTGTAGAACGCTATATTTCCAAACTTTCCAGAAGTAAATTATAAGTAGAATTTTATTACTTGAATGATTAATATTTTTTTTTTAGTTTTGTAACCTTGTCAGGCCAACAGAATATTTTCACAACATTCGCATTGCGAAGCATTTCACCCTGTTCTTTGATGCAAATTACAATGAAATTCTTCATATTTTATTTGTATTAACTTGTATTTATTCCCTTAAAGTGATGCCTATTTTTTTAATGTTTTTATATTCAGAAGCTGGGAATAACTTTATTTTAATATTCGGTTAGCTCAATAATTTGTTTAAAAATTAAAAAATTAAAATTTTTAAAAATTTACGCCGATTCTCAATGTTTGACTTTGTTTTTGATAGAGGAACATTATTTTAGATGTGTTTATTTGGTGGTATAAAAACCGTACAGCAAAAATATGATATTAACAGATTTTAACCAATATACCGTATTTGCCAGCGTATAAGACACACTTTTTTTCTTTAAAAATAGGTCTGAAACACGTGCTGCGTCTTATACGCCCATACTCAGTTTTTGATTACATTCATTACTAGAATTTCCTCTATTCAGAGTTATGCGATTTTGAATGGGCCACAGCTTCACGGGATGCTGTAAAACAAAGACAGTTGTTAAATTGTTTAAGAAGTGTGGCATTAGTAATGCACTGGATGGTACAGAGGACAATTTGTTGTATGAGGACTCAGATGCTCAAGTGACTCTTCATTTAGCTCTAATGATGAGTGTGTCTGGATTTTGACGAAGAAGATTAAAAGGTTTTCTTTCTCAGATTGGGTATTTGCAGAAAGTATTACTTTGTATTACTTTATATTTAAAAATTAGTCATAATGAACAGTAATAAAATTTTATCCTTCAAAAATGTGTATAAACAAGGGGGTGCATTTTATACGCCGACAAATACGGTATATTAGAAAGAGAAATCTTATTTCTGAGACTTAAAAAGAATATGACAGTCTAAGGGGAACTGCAGTTGACGAAGCTATAGGACCCATTTACGCCAAATCAACCGGAGAGACTGGTTCTGAAAATAAATCGAGTGGCAAATTTAAAAGGGAATCAGCAGTTGTTTTGCTGAATTTGGGGAAAAATGTCTAAATGGCCTTTAGATTTTATAATACGTCCGAAGGGGCTTTTCTTCATTTACATACACCTATACGTTTGGGCTAATAATATTTAAAAGGAGGATATCTATAGAATTTCGGTTAGACAGGGCCCACCAGAGGCCGAGCGGTAAAGTCTCTGAACACTGGTAGTTCCGTCCGAGGTTCGAATCCCGCGAACGGTCTGGCTGCATGGGCGTTTTCGTGGTTTTCCCCATGTGTAACGTGTATACGAGCCAGTTTCCCTTAGAAAGTCCTCCACGAAGGCATCCCTCCCCTTTGGCAGATAGCCCTAGTGTGCTTTGCCGTAATTAAATAAACCAAACCAAACCATTAGACAGTCTCGCGCACTGAACACAAAAATGTTTTATTCCGTAGTGTTGCCACTGCTCGTATAAAATTGTTGACTTTTTTAATCAAATATTCTTTACAAAATATAAAATAGATTATAAAACAAATTCGAAATTCAAAAAATAACTTGGGTTTCCAGGTGCCCATGTTCGGGTGGAGGACTACGCTATTCAAAACTGAAAGGCTCTAGGTATCTTTTTCTTTTCCCAATGCAAGAAACATACGTACATTCATGCAGATTGTTCATTATTTAATTTCTTTAAGTACAATACCAGACAGTAATATTTGGTGGCAACAATAGGAAAAGTGATTCAACGCTTTTGGTGATTCTACGCAAAATACCGTTTGAAGATTAAGAGCTCTTTTGGGCTAAAAACATAAAAGTCTTAATCCTGTATCACGCGATTATAAGGGAAAAAGTCGTGAGATTCTGAGACGTAATAAAAAAACTATTTAAATTCAAATTGTAGCTTGCAATATGTTCAAAATAAAATTAAATAAGTGAAAAAATTGTAGCCTTTTGAAAAAATACTTCTTAAGGGAGATGGCTAATATTTTCATTACTCACCGGGCAAAATATGCACGACGTACATTAGGATTTGAACCCACATCAAATGTCTCTCACTGCGAAACATAAAAATGTCACATCAAATGTCTCGACTGCCGGTGGCGTTGAGTTTTGAGACTTTTGTAATTTCATTCAGTTCACTAACTACCAACCGGTGCAAGACAGATTGCTATTTTCATAATTTTTTTACTGCATTTTCTTTTGAGCTATACATTCAATCCGTTATTAGAATATTTATTATTACGAATCGTAGTAGTAGTTGGCGAAAATTCATACAGATCTGGTAAGGGAAAAAACGCTCTGATTCAGCACTGTGAAGAGTGGTTCCATCCGTTCTGGGCATTTGGATAAACTTCAAGTAAGGTTTGTCCAAAAATGTATCAGGTACCTCCTTCGATTGTTGCTGAATCAAGCGTTTTACTGGTTCGTGCCGAAAGGCTGCATGCAATGGCGATCTCTGTGTGCTTAAGAATTAAAATATTTCATTAAATAAAATTTAAAAATTGAGTTGTGTCTAAATTTTCGCTTACAACCTGATATTATTAATTTGTCCATTTTATAAAACCGAGTTACAGCTTTTAGAGCAGTTCCTGCACCCTATATTGAAAGCAGACTAATATAATAAGATGCTTTTCGCACAATTTTAGACGATTTTCATTGTAATTACAAAAATATTTTGCCCAACATTTTTGTTTTATATGTTTTGTTACATAATACTTATTCTTCGCTATCTTTGTACACCGTAATTTCCGAGACAATAAAGCCTTTTGTAGTATCGGTTAAATCCAAAAGCACAAAAATACATTGGTGATAGATTAGGAGATTTAGTACGGATAGGAGTGAAGGGATTTGGCCTTGATACCCATTTCTTGTTCCATTGTTTTCCCAAGAAATCAGCACTAGAATTTGACATGTGTTAAACATAGAAAATGCCGTGGTTCGCAAAGCAAATATTTATTACTGAGATATGCAGAGTAATACGCAGAGTTACATGCAAGCAGAGATAAGCATAAGCAGAGTAATACAAGCACTAGCACAGATAAATAAGTACAGGCAGAATAATACTAAGGCAAGCAGAATAATACTAAGCCGCGATAAGTGGTTACAAAGGTTATATATATAACTTTATAACATATCATGGTTTAACAAATCATAAACAAGACACAATAACTAACCAATCAAAAGTAACATACAGAATGAGATTTAAGTTTCAGAATAACTCGGACCTGGCTGAAAGCTAATGAATGTTTCGGACGTGACAGAAAGCTATACTTCCTTTTAACCAGTAAGAATGCGATTACAAATATCTCAACACTCCCCCTTAATCGCATGTTATACAAAACATAAAAGAATTACACAATTTTTAAACAGCTCAATGATAACAGTTCATAGAATTTTGTTTTGGACAAAGCCTTAGTTAACATATCTGCAATTTGTAAACCTGATTGCTTATATTCAATTCTAATATTATTTTCCTTAACAATTTTACGAGTGAACTTTAATTTTATATCTATATGTTTCAACCTACCTGAAAAGTTTTCATTAACAATACTTTTGATACATGACTGGTTATCCTCAAAAATATAAACATTTTTAACACTGGAAATTTCATTTACTACATTTTTTATCCATAAAACATCTTGAATACCTTTACATAAAGCAATTATTTCAGCTTCTGTTGATGAAAGTGCAATACACTTTTGCTTGTTACAGCACCACATAATAGGACAATTTGAAAACATTATAAAGTAACCAGTAATTGATTTCCTATCTTGAGTATCTCCCCCCCCCCAATCTGCATCTACATACAAACACAAGTTTGCCCTTTCCAAATCACCCTTTTAGTATATCAATTTTAAATTTAAGGTGTTTTTCAAGTACCTAAGAATTCTTTTTAGAGCACCAGGCAACATCAGTAGGATGCTCCTGCAGTTGGCTCAAGCAATTTACTGCAAAAATAATATCTGGCCTTGTGATATATGCTAAGTAAAGTAAAGATCCAATTAATTCTTTGTATGGGCCATGAAATGCAATTCCTTTCTGAAAATCAGCTGCTGTAGATTTTGGTTGAATGGGAGTTTGGGCTGTTTTACAATCAGACATTTTATATTTATCAAGCAATTTTTCAGTATATGGTTTCTGATCTAAATACAAACAACCAGACTCAAATTTCAGTCTAATACCCAAAAATTCCGAGACACTTTCAGATTTTGACATTTTAAATTCATTTGATAACAATGATATTATAATATTTGTTTCTTTTACATCTGAACCTGCAATTAATAAGTCATCTACATAAAGAGCCATAATTACTCTCTTAAAATTTAAATTTCTGATAAAAATACATGGTTCAGAGTCCAATTGCTTAAAATCTAATTTAATAACAAAATTAAGAAATTTCTGATACCATTGTCGAGGAGACTGTTTAAGACCATATAAACTCTTTTTAAGTTTACACTTCTTACCACTCATATCATCGTATCCTTTTGGCTGGTCCATGTAGATGATTTCATCTAACTTACCGTTCAAGAAAGCTGTCTTGACATCTAAAGTAAAAGTTTGCAGACCTTCATTATTGATAATTACCAGGATTAAACGTAAAGAGCACATACTAATCACTGGAGAAAACGTTTCTGTATAATCTATGCCTTTTTTTTTTTTGCATAAAACCACGAGCAACAAGCCTCGCTTTGTAAGTTCCATCTCGATTTTTACGTAGAACCCATTTGCAGGAAATGGCTCTTTTATCAGGGGGTAAACTTTGTAAGTCCCAGACGTCGTTATCTTCCATAGATTTCATTTCCTCGTCCATAGCTCTTTTCCATGGTTCTTGTTCTACTTGCGGTAGATTTGCAATATCTTCAAATGTCAGAGTGTCTTGTGCAAACATTACTTGGTAAATCTCAGGATCAGGATACCTAACTGGCTGTTTCTTTTCTCTTGAAGATTTTCTTTGTTCCTCCTTCTTATTTGCATCATTTAATTCGCCGTTATCAGTGTCTGAAATTGATTTGTCTTCATTCTTAATGTCATCATTGTCATTTTCACTCAAATCAGAACTATCGCAAATATATTTTTGATTTTCTACTTTCTTCTTTTCTTCATTAAATTTAACATTTCTGGAAACAATGATGCGTCTTGTTTCTGGAATCATTAAACGATATCCCATTGTGGAATAACCTACAAATATCATTCTGACAGAATTTTCATCTAGTTTCTTTCTTTGCGATGGTGGCACTAGAGTATAAACATCACAGCCAAATACACGCATGTTTTTTAAATCAGGATTTTCACCATACTTCAGAAAATAAGGAACATGATTGTCAATTGAACTATTTGGGAGTCGATTATTTATGTAAGCAGCCGTAAGTACTGCTTCACCCCAAAGGAATTTTGGTAATTTTGCCTCAAGTATCATTGCTCTAGCTTTTTCCAGTACAGTTCTATTTGCTCGTTCAGCAACACCATTTAGAAAAGGTGTATAGGGAGGTGCAGGATCTATTTTTACACCTGCTCTTTTAGCAACTTCATGCAATTCTCCACTGACATATTCTTTGGCATTGTCACAGCGCAGTTTTGCAACAGTTGGATTCAATTTAAAGAATAGCTTGAGTTCATCAGCAATGTCACTTTTTCTTTTGAGCAGTCTGATTTCCATAAATCTCGAATATTCATCAATTATAGTCATGAAATACCTTTCCCCATGGAGTGTTTGAGGTTCTATTGGACCACATATATCAGTGTGTATAGTTATAAGTGGTTTGGATTCTTTTATGCGAGGACCCTTTCCTATAGGCAAAGTACATTGTTTGGCACGAACACATACTTCACAAAAGGATTCTTTTGCAGGAAGATTCATCAGTTTTAATTTTTGATCACAGCAGTGTCCTAACCTTCTGTGCCATAAATCATCATTCTTTACAGCTAAAGCTGTAAATAAATTTGGGGAAAAATCACTAAAATATTGTCCGCATTTATCAAAGTATCCAAATCTAAAACGCTTGTTTTTGTTTTCAATATAAACTATTTCATTTTTAAAAATTACGCTCAAACCTGCTGCTTCAATATTTTTAAAAGAAATTAATTGTCCGTTTATGTAATTGTCCGTTTTGGAACGTAAAGAACATCTTTTAACATTATTTCAACACCATTCTTAGTTTTACCGCAAATATCACCAATTCCGGTTGATCTTTACAATATGGTAACTGGTAGTTTGGCGACATTTTGGAGGCGATAAAGGATACTACCTGGGACTTTGGTAATAATGTGAGCAGTACTCAGTTCCGATTACGCATTATTTTGTGTGAGGGAAATGAGAGATCATGGGATACGTCATGTGATATTAATGGACGAATTACGGTTCTTTAATCGGAAAAGAGGGGAAATCGGGAAAAAATCTGGAAATTTTGTATTTGGCTTTATTCTGTGTTGTGTGAAACAGTGTTCGTGAATTTTTGGATCCCATGGCCGTAACTAAAGTGAATTCGAAATGTGTATTTATGTATGTATTAATTTAATGTATGTGCTCATTTATATTTTAAGTAGTGTTTTTGAATTTAATTATATTTTAATTAAATGATAGTTATTTTGTGAATTTTATGTTTGTAGGAATTTGGTATACGTTTTAGTTGAAGTAAACGTGCATGGAAATAATTTAAATATTTGATACTAAGTATTTGTAATGGTTGCGGTATGAATTCGTTGGTGACGTGTATAATGTAATAGATGATTTAGAGGTAAAAGTTTTTGGATATTTTATTTATTTTATATGTGGAAATGTTCATATTTGGAAAGGGTAAATACGTTTTCGCGATCAGGTAATTTCATATATGTTCTTTTTACCGGGTTTAAAGATTGAGAAAATTGTCATGTATTTTCGTGAAATTTTTCTAATTTATGAGAAAAAAGTAGTGTACATGGATATACTGAAGAGTGTGCGCAATGCCATTTTTGTGCAATTCTGGGATGTTTTTTTAAGTAAAAATAAGTCGGCGTGTACATGGTTTATGTGTATGTGTTATTTTCAAAAACGCGTAAGGAGTATGGTATTGTGCACTTTTTCCCAATTTTGCAGTGAATATTTGTCATGATTAAGCAGTTTTGTTAGATAAAATTTCTAGCATAAGTGTAATTCGGCTAGTAGGTTCTTGGAAGAAGTGTTCAGTAGATAAAAAGAAAAGAAACATGTCTTTACTTCGTGAAGACAAAATGGCGGCGGGAAACAAAAATAGAGGGTTGCTGTACGAGAGTTGGTCGCCAAATTTTCGCCAAAAAAACGCCAAGTTACCATAATGTAAAGATCAACCCCAATTCCTTCCACTTCTAAAACCGCCGACTTAGACGCGCACTTAACAGTTCCAGTCTTAGGCTTAATTGAGGTGAACCATTCCTTGTGAGAAGACATATGAGAAGTTGCACCAGAATCAATAAAAAATTGATCATGAACAAGATTTCCAGCCATAAAAGATATTGCAGGGGAAGCATACTTATTACTATTTGAATTTGCCTGCTTTTTAGAATTATCAAAACATTCACTTTTGAAATGACCACTTTTCCCACAGTTATGACAGACACAGTTCTTTTTCCTACAAAATTTAACACAACGTCCTTTTCTTTTACAATAAGTACAAAACAATTCTTTACGAGCAATAATAAAAACAGAAAAACAGAGTTATCTGTATTTGGTTTAGAATACTTATTTTCATTTTTATAATCAAACATAAGAGATTCACAATCAATAAGTCTACTTGTAACAAAATCTAAACTCAAATTATTGCTTGGCTGATTCTCTAGAGATGCCTTAATATTTTCATATTCCTTTGGCAAAGACATTAAAATGTAAATAATAATATCAAAATCGCTTACTTCAGAGCCAGAGACGCGTAAACTACTAACCATGTTCATTATGCTGTCGATATGCTGTCTCATTGACACATCCTTGGATTTCCTTATGGTAGCTAGACGTTTGCGCGTTAAAATTTGACTCACTGCACCTTTAGCGCTATACGTAGCTTGTAGTTTCTTCCATATTTTACATGCAGTGTCTTCACGTTGAAGAGAAGCAATAACATTGTCACTTAGAAGGGCAAGTATTAAGGCATAAGCCTTTTTTGATTGCAACTCTGTCCGCAACTGCTTCTGTTTCCAAAAACGTATCCAATTCTCTTGCCGTAAATACTGCTCGAACTCTTCGACACCAAACAGTAAAGTTATTAACACCGTCAAATGGCGCTACACCAAAAGCTTCCCTTTCACCTCCGGAAAAAGCCATCATTCACAATATACCAAATCAAAATCACGCGAACGATAAATTATTACACTGAAGGTTCAATTAGGGAACTATCAGCGAATTCTAACTTTTGAAGGAACCACGCTCTGCTGTTAAACATAGAAAATGCCGTGGTTCGCAAAACAAATATTTATTACTGAGATATGCAGAGTAATACGCAGAGTTACATGCAAGCAGAATAATACTAAGTAAGCAGAATAACAGAATAATACTAAGTGGCGATAAGTGGTTACAAAGGTTATATATATAACTTTATAACAGATCATGGTTTAACAAATCATAAACAAGACACAATAAATAACCAATCAAAAGAAACATACAGAATGGGATTTAGTTTCAGAATAACTCGGACCTGGCTGAAAGCTAATGAATGTTTCGGACTTGACAGAAAGCTATACTTCCTTTTAACCAGTAAGAATGCGATTACAAATATCTCAACATTAAATAACAAGATGTTACAACCTCTCCCCCCTCCAGATAAACTTTAATTTATTTACGGTTTTTTTTTTTTCAAAACAACAATATCAGCACAATACAGAATTGAAATACAAGATATAACATAATAAGATACACTGAAGAAGAGAGGAAGGAACAAAATATTTTTTTATCTATATAGAGAAACAAATTATTTAATCAGGCCAGGGAGTACGACTTAATGCGTCTACATTTTTATGGTTTTTACCACTTCAATGAACGATTGTGTAATTGTAGGGTTGTAGTGCCATCTCATAAGTCGTGGATTTAGACTCACATTATTTTTGAGCCAAAATAAGGGATTATAATCGGTCATGATGAGGAATTTAGTATGCCCGTCTAAATAACATTGAAGTTTCTTTACAGCAAATATTATGGCGGCGCATTCCTTTTCTGTGGTACAGTACTTTTTTCAGTTTCTGTAAACTTCTTACTGAGGTATAATATTGGATGTTCATTGTCTCGTTCACCTTTTTGAGCTACAATGACACCCATACCAGAGTCTGAAACATCAGTTTGCAAAATAAACTCCTTATTGAAATCAGGTGAGTGTGACAGAGGCTTTTGTGGCGTTTATTTTTTTTTCAACAACTTGCTCTTGTCTGTTTAGTTTCTTTAAAAACTTCTCCTTGACTTGCATCTCAACTCCAGAACTTGGCAATTCATCTGGAACTTTTAACTAAGAATCGTTTAATTTTGTCAGTTCTTTCTTTTCAGATATATTTTGCTTGTTGCGAGATGAACCTTTGTTCTTATCTGTTACTTGCATTCTCATTGAATGTGGCAACTTTGAGTATCCTCTATCATGTTTATGCCTCTTTGCTAAGTTTTCTGACGCGAGCTTATATTCTGAATGTATTTTTAATTTCTCAGCTTTAGAAGCACCTTCATGAGTTCTTTTATAAGAATTTCTTTGATCTGCTGCTAACGAACTGCCAAACACATCTTTACTTTTTGGAGGAGGAACTGGGGAACTTGTAGAGGAATAATCACACACATGATCCATAGAAGATGAATCACCAGGTATATAAGGTGAGTCAACTTCCAGATAAATAACTTCAGTTTTCTCATCAAGAGATGAACGCTTAGATTGTTTGTCAGATTTCTGTGAAGCATTGACAGGAGCTTGACTTTTAGGAGGGTGAGTATTTACCAAATTACCCTGAGTTTTAGCAGTATTATTTGTTTGGTTCTGCATCAAAGTTGTGTAGTTCTGCATTTTATCCCTATATTTTTCAGGAATAACAATTACTTCATTTTCATTTCCATTTTTATCTAATTTCTTTTTCATCAACAGCTCGCTCTCCTTTACTTTGAAATCATTTCCGAAATTTTCACTTTTAGCTTCGCTAAACAATGAGGCTAGATCTCTGCTTTGATGCTGAGATTCAATTAATTCCTTTGAATTAGCATTAATTATTTTCTTAATTTCCTTGTCTTTCTCATCAGCTTGCGGTAAAATATCTTTGTCAGACTCAATAACAAACAGTTCTTTTTTCCCCATTTCGGTGTCTCTACTTCGATCTCCTTCTCGAGATGGTTTTACTTGAGATCGGGTCGAAACCGCATTTATACTTTCTAAATTTAAGAATTGTTTCTTTTTGAACAACTGAGCAGTTTTGTTACCCAATACATATCTGCCAGGATCATTTGTAACAACAGTTGCCTTTGTCTTTATATGACCAAGTTCGCAATTAATTTCAACTTCCGCTAACGGTAGACACACTAAATAGTCATTTAAAAGATATTGTACCCAGACATGTTCTCCAGTCATTTTTACGTTATCTATGTATTTCCGAGAAATAACATCAACAGTGGCTCCTGTGTCTCGAAGAATAGGCATTTCATGCCCATTAACTAAACCGTTAATTGTATATGTCTCTAACAAATCATCATTCGAAGATAGGCAATTTACCTTTTCATTTGGTTTTAAGCGAGGACACTGAGGCTTAAAATGTTCGTATGATCATTAATCGAAACAACGTGGCCGATACCTTTTGTCATAAATTTTCTTGGTTCTTGTTTTGAAATTGACTTCTTTGTCGGTGATCTTTCTGGTATTTTGAATCGCCCCATTTATCAGAATGCTTAAAATGAGGCGGATGCTCTATTTTTTTCACAAAATTATCATAACGCGGTTTAAATGATCCTTTGTTCATTTTCTCAGTCTGATTGACAGAAAATTTCGGTTTTATTGTTTTCCTCACATCTTCAAAATCTTCAATTTTTTTAACTATTTCAGTAGGTGAAATGATGGTTGTCCATTGATCCATAAAATGTTCTTTGAAATGAGGAGAGGTACGCTTTTTTATTTGATCAACCAGCATGAGATCTTTTAGCTGTTCAAAAGTTTTAATGTTTAATCTGTTAAGCCATTCTTCTAAATAGTTCTTTAATTCATAGTAGAAATCATACCAAGTACTTTCAGTAGATTTTTGGTGTTTATTAAATAGCTGTCGAAATTTTTCCGCACTTAATTTAAATCGTTGTAACAGTAAAGGTTTTACATATTCATACTTTTTCGCGTCCTCTTCTGGTTCTCTAGGAATAAGCTGAAGAATGTCGGGAGGCAGCAATGAAATAAGTTGAGTCACTTGATTTTAAGCAGGTATATTCATTATTTTAGCTTGACGCTCAAATAACACCAGAAATAAACTTATTTCATCTTCTTTAGGGTTGAAACGTGGCATGACATCGTAAATTCTCATTTTTAAAGGCTGCTCAGGTAACTGCGTAGTTTCTACCGGCTGTGCTGTGGCAGCCATTGCTTCCAGTTGAAGCTTCTGTAGCTCAAAGAC
Organism: Stegodyphus dumicola; assembly: GCF_044657685.1. NCBI lineage: Eukaryota > Metazoa > Arthropoda > Arachnida > Araneae > Eresidae > Stegodyphus > Stegodyphus dumicola. Next base: position 205,884,837 of record NC_140781.1, read on the forward strand.
TCTAATTCGCTCTTCTTTTCTTTCTTCTCTTTCGCGTTCTTCTCTTCTTTCTCTTTCTTCTCTTTCGCGTTCCTTTTGTCTTTCTCTTTCTTCTCTTTCGCATTCTTCTTTTCGTTCCCTTTCTTCTCTAATTGCAGCCAGTAGTTCTCGAGTAAACTCCTCATCATAATCGGGACATTCAGTAATCAGTTTATGCAATTGAGCAATCTTAAATTCAGGTTCCTTTTCATTAACATTTTTAGTATCCATTAACTTTTGTTCTAAAACTCTACAATGCTTTAAAATTTCTTTGTCACTCCAGTATTTTAAATTAGGTATATACTGAATTGAAGTAAATGTAATGTTCTTTTAATTGACTGAATATTTCAATAATTGAAGAAATAGCAGTGTCTAATATTATATTGCAATATTCAACCTTAAATTTTTGTCGCGGATTTTTGATTGATTTTTTCATCTTGAAGTAGTTTCTTTTTAAACCAGTTTCGACTTAAAACCTGTTTCGAAAAAAAAACCTGTTTTGTTTCGACTTAAAAGCCGTTTTTTTAAACCTGTTTCGAAAGTCAGTATCCACCCCCCAAACCATCAGCAACGATACTTGCATCGGCAATTGCGTATTCATACGCTTCATCAGGTCTACGATTATTGAGTTCTGATCTAAGATTTTGTAAATTGTCAATCACGATTTGTAAATCACATTTAGAGTTTTGCATTATATCATTTACCACATTTACTAAATTTAAAACATCGCACCAGATCTTAATGGAACAAATGAATTTAAACGTCAAACCATCTAAATCAACTCTTTTGCTTGAGTTCTTAATTCTATGTCTCTTGTTTGATCTTCTTGAATATTTATGAGCACTCACAAATTTCCCTTCAAATCGTTTTCTTCGATCTTCCGTAGCGTCTTAAGCTCAAGCCCAAAGCCTGAATTCTACATTTTCATCTGGTGTTGGACAGTGGAATTAAGGTAATATAAGTTTCCTCCTGCTGCTTCTCCTCTTGCTACTCCTCCTCCGGCTGCTCCTCCTCCGGCTACTCCTCCTCATGCTGCTCCTCCTGCGGCTGCTCCTCCTTCCGCGGCTCCTCCTCATGCTGCTCCTCATTCTGCTCCTCCTCATGCTGCTCCTCATTCTGCTCCTCCTCATGCTGCTCCTCATTCTGCTCCTCCTCATGCTGCTCCTCATTCTGCTCCTCCTCATGCTGCTCCTCATTCTGCTCCTCCTCCCGCGGCTCCTCCTCCAGCTGCTCCTCATCCTGCTCCTCCTCATTCTGCTCCTCCTCATACTGCTCCTCCTCCGGCTGCTCCTCTTTCCGCGGCTCCTCCTCATTCTGCTCCTCCTCCCGCATGAGGAGGAGCACCCGGAGGAGGAGCAGCGGGAGGAGGAGCAGCATGAGGAGGAGCCGCGGGAGGAGGAGGGGCAGTATGAGGTGCAGCCGGAGGAGGAGCAGCATGAGGAGGAGCCGCGGGAGGAGGAGGAGCAGTATGAGGTGCAGCCGGAGGAGGAGCAGCATGAGGAGGAGCCGCGGGAGGAGGAGGAGCAGTATGAGGTGCAGCCGGAGGAGGAGCAGCATGAGGAGGAGCCGCGGGAGGAGGAGGAGCAGAATGAGGAGCAGCCGGAGCAGGAGCAGCATGAGGAGGAGCAGCCGGAGGAGGAGTAGCATGAGGAGGAGCCGCGGGCGGAGGAGGAGCAGCGGAGGAGGAGTAGCCGCGGAGGAGGAGCAGCAGGAGGAGGAGTAGCATGAGGAGGAGCCGCGGGCGGAGGAGGAGCAGCGGAGGAGGAGTAGCCGCGGAGGAGGAGCAGCAGGAGGAGGAGCCGCAGGAGCAGGAAGAGCAGAAGGAGGAGCAGCAGGAGGAGCAGCGGGAGGAGGAGCAGCAGGAGGGATGAGCAGCATGAAGAGGAGCAGCTGGAGGATGTGCAGCAGGAGAAGAAGTAGCATGAGGAGGAGCAGCAGGAGGAAACATATTAAAACCACTGTCCAACAGTAGAATTCAGGCTTTGAGCTTCAGTTTAAGACGCAACGGGAGATCGAAGAAAACGATTTGAAGGGAAATTTGTGTGTGTGTGATTATGGCAAAGCCTCGAGGGAGCGATGTCTTCGTGGAAGACTTTCTAAGGGAAAATGGCTCATATGCACGTTACACATGCAGAAAACCACGAAAACTCCCATGCAGCCAGCCCGTTCGCGGGATTGGAACCTCGGACCGAACTACCAGTGTTCAGCGATTTTTACCGCTCGGCCGCTGGTGGGCGAAGTGAAATTTGAGAGCGTTAATAAATATTCAAGAAGATCAAACAAGAGACGTAGAATTAAGAACTCAAGCAAAAGAGTTGATTCAGATGGTTTGACGTTTAAATTCATTTGTTCCATTAACATCTGGCGCGATGTTTTAAATTTAGTAAACGTGGTAAATGAAATAAAGTGATTTACAAATCGTGACTGACAATTTATAAAATCTTAGATCAGAACTGAATAATCGTAGACCTGATGAAGCGTGTGAACACGCAATTGCCAATGCAAGTATCGTTGCTGATGGTTTGGGGTGGATACTGAGTTTCGAAATAGGTTTAAAAAAACGGCTTTTAAGTCGAAACAAAACAAGCTTTTTTTCGAAACAGGTTTTAAGTCGAAACTGGTTTAAAAAGAAACTACTTCAAGATGAACAAACCAATCAAAAATCTGAAAGAAAAATTTAAGGTTGAATATTACAATATAATATTAGACACTACTATTTCTTCAATTATTGAAATATTCAGTCGATTAAAAGAACATTACATTTACTTCAATTAAGCATATACCTAATTTAAAAACCTGGAGTGACAAAGAAATCTTAAAGCATTGTAGAGGATTAGAACAAAAGTTAATGGATACTAAAAATGTTAATGGAAAGGATACTGACGGAAGAAATAAAATCTTTGCGCGTTTTGCCAAAGAGGATTTGTCACATATTGATGTTTTAAATTATATTTATTAAAACAATCTTACCGATACATTTCCAAATATTGCAATATATTTTACGGATTTTTTTAACCCTGAGAATTTCGGTGGCTACTGGAGAACGAAATTTTTCAAAACTTAAAAGTATAAAAAACTACCTGTGATCTACGATGGCGCCGGAGAAATTATCGGACTGGTCGTGTGTCCAAAGAGAGCCAAATTTCGGATAAATTAAATATAAAGGAATTGATAAGCGCGTTTGTAGCTGCTAAAGCTAGGGGAATCAATATTTGAATATATTTTTCTAATTTTTATATTTTACTTAAAAAATGTTTTATCATTATTTAGTTTTTAAAATTTAAGAAATAATAAAATACACTAGGACAAACACGTGTTTTTTATATAAAATATTTGCGCAGAAAAATATTTGCAGACAAAGTTTTTTGATATATTTGCAATTACTTTATAAGAAGGATTTATTAATAACCGTAATAATTACTTGTTATATTACTGATGATTTGGAATCAGTTCTTGACAATTACATTCTAAATTAGAATTTTAAGAATTATTAGAATTTTAAATTAGAATAATGAAAATACGCTACGCACCAAAATACATTTTAGGATAAAAAATTAGTTGATTTTTTGTTTTAAAACTTCTTGAATTCATTTAATAAACATCGTATCCTCGTTGTTAATTGAGTTCAGAATGTTGGGTGTCGTTTATATAATTATTCTTACTTGTCCACGGAATCTGCTGACTTATCCAGCGATTAAGTAGCTGCAGATCATTTCTACATAACGATTGAACTTCCATTAATTCAGTCTCTAGAGGGTTGTATGTTTATATCATAATTTGACTTTTATAAAAATGATTATTCTAAATCTCATGTTTCTATAAAAATATACTGTGCTTTAAAAATATGGATGATAGTATCAGCCGCTCTTTCAGCCACTTCAAAAGCATCAGTTTATTTAGAAATAAATAGTGCAGTTAATGTCATAAAATTCAAATAAACATCAAACGAAAATTCTCAGTTTTAGACAATTCGATTTAAACAAAGTAAAGTAGCAGACGATAAAACGCAGAAGGTAAAAATTTACTTATTTAAAAAAAAAAAAAAAAAAAAAAAAGATAGAGAGAAATTAAAAAAAAAATATTAAAAAATTTATTTAAAAAAATAGCTTTTCATATAGTATTAATAAATATTTATTAACCATCATTGAGGGAAAAAATGTCATATAATTAATTCTTCGTAAAATTTTACTTGAAATTTAAGGTTAAAAATAGCTGTGGCAATATAGTGTAACAAAAATCCATAGACCACATTTGGCGTTATTATCGCTCAAAAAAAAGATGCCAAATTTCAAAACGCGAAAATATGTAAATTTGTGTATATCTTAGAAAATAATGAATAAAAAAGTTTAATTTTTTGCAGATATGCTTAAAAATATACCTACTTTAAGAAGATGGTAAAATTTTTATAGGTTATAATTCAAAATTTTTTTCGAAAAATTTATAAAAATTATTTAAAAATAGAAATTTAAAAAATAAAACACAAAAAATGGGTAAATTTTATTTGGAATGAACCTAAATTTCGAAATGTGAGAGAAAAAATCAGAAAAGTTTAATGAAAAAAGAGATATAAATAAATATTTGCCAAATTCAATTAACATTGAGGAGCTAAAATTTTGAGAGCTAATATTTTAAAAACTACTCGTACGATTTTTACAAAACTTGGTATTCTGGCATAATTTGAGTCGAATTAGAGAATATGTAAAAAATCGAAATAGAATCGAAATATGTAAAAAAATTGGTATGTTATTTCAGAAAAAGTCCAATTTTTTCTCAAAATACCTATGTTAGAATAGTGCTATATATAAATCTAATATACAGGGTGATTATAATTAAAGTTTATGTTTCAAAACGCTATAAAAAAAGAACCACTCATGAAAATGATGCCAAATTTGAAAGGAATGTTATTGAAGAAAGCGGAAAGCGTATGGCAGAAGAAAAAAATTAGTTTCAAAAGTTAGCAACAGATGGCGCTGCAAGCGGAAGAAGACGTAAATTAAAATGTTAGTTAAATTTCAGTGTTATAAAGCCGCCAGGTACCAGGCTGTTCCTCATTTCGCGTCTCAGACGTTCGCCATGGGTGTTTCACTGCAGGGCCGCGCTCTGCTGGTAAAGCTGTATTACAAGAATGATGATTGTGCAAGAGTAGCTCTGCAAAAATTCAGGACACTGAAGGGTATAAAAGAAGGCTTGGTCCAATGAGTGTCATAGGTCTAAAGAAAATGATGCAAAAATTCGAAACGACAGGTTCGTTTGATGTGCAATCTGGAAGAGGGAGAAAGCGAGTGCATTCGACGGTAGTTGAAGAAGTGGCCACAGCATTACAGGAAGGGTCGGCCGGTGGTGTGCAACCGTGTAGTGCACGAGGAATTGCCCGAACATTGGACAGGCCTACGATCACGGTTCTGAAAATTGTACGAAACATCCTGCAATGCTATCCGTACAAAATTGGCCATGTGCAGGAGTTTCTTCCGTCTGACCTGACAGCTAGGGAGACGTTTGCGTTAGAATTCCTGGCTCGCATGGAAGTGGATAATGAATGGCCGTGGAAAATTTTGTGGACAGATGAAGCCCATTTCCATCTGGCAGAATACGTGAATACCCAGAATTGTCGAATATGGGCAACAGAAAATCCACTGGCAACGCACCCCGTACCACTTCATCCTGAAAAGGTCACGGTATGTTGTGGCTTTACGGCATCATTCATCCTACAACCATATTTTTTCGAGCAGACGAGTGCTTCCGGTCCTGTTACCGCAACCGTCACTGGTGAGAGGTATCCGTCTCTTTTGCGCAACCACGCGATTCCAGCTCTGCAACAGCGTGGATGTGTGGATGAAATCATTTTTATGCAAGATGGCGCTCCTCCGCACATTGCACATCCCGTGAAGCAGCTGCTGAGGCGCCATTTCGGAAATGCTAGAATTATCAGCCGTCATTTCCCTACAGCCTGGCCGTCCCGATCGCCTGATCTTACTCCGTGTGATTTCTGGCTGTAGGGATATCTGAAGGATGTTGTGTTCCATGCTCCAATTGCAAATTTAGCGGAATTAAAGGCACGCATTTCGCAACACTTTTTTAACAACACCCCGGAGACACTGCGATCCGTTGTGGAACATGCTGTTTGTCGCTTTCAACTTCTTGCACACAACGGTGGACACCATATTGAACATGTTTTGCGCCAGTCTCGCTACAGTTCCGAACTTCTTTGATGAATGGTTCTTATGCGGTATGTCGCCGCAAAACTCTTGAAACCGATTCGTCCCTTTCGATGTGATATGTACAGTCATGCAAATAAAATTATTCAACAATTCTAATTTGTCAATGCGTTTTTATGTGTAACTACCATCTTAGCCGTTGTTTTACGAATCATTTCTCTTTTCTCGTCGTGATTCTGCCGCTTACAGCGCCATCTGTTGCTAACTTTTGAAACTAAATTTTTTCTTCTGCCATACGCTTTCCGCCTTCTTCAATAACATTCCTTTCAAATTTCACATCATTTTCATCAGTGGTTCTTTTTTTATAGCGTTTTGAAACTTAAACTTTAATTATAATCACCCTGTATATCCTACGTCGCGCTTTCGAGACATGAAGAACGCAATTTGAATTTCGTGAATCGCCCCAGTAGAACGGGAGATATAGCCCTGTCCCATTTTTTTTTTGAGCAGTGTATTATAATGAATGCTACCTAGTAGCTACTCTAGCTAATAGCTAGAGTAAAATTCAGGATATGGTAACATTAACTAAATAAATAAATAAAATTTTAAAAAAAGAAGAAGCAGAAAACGAAAGCGAAGAGGAACTGAATACATTCGGAAAGAGAAGGCTTACTATGGTGAAACATTAGAAACGTGTAGACAAAGTGTTAATACTATATGTGAGAAAATACTAAGGACAAATTGAAATACATCATAGCTACGTTTGGTGCTTTCTATATTATTTGTATCAATATTAATATAAGTACCGAAAAATACTTAAAAAATAGGTGTTTTCGAAAATTTAAAGGAACAAAATTGCAGTCAAAATTATAGCAGCGGAACTTTTGAAGTAATTTGATGGCTTCTGAAGGTCGCCATGAACATAACAATTTATAACTGTCAACTTTTACAACTAGGAATCAGATAAACTCTATTGTTTGGTAAACCGGACTGTCTAGTAATGTTTTCGGTACTGTCTTGTTTCCGGGAATGGCGATGTATGCAAGCTTTTTCCTCTTTCTGCCCTAAGAATAAACAGCTCATAGGGGAATTCTGAAAAATATATAACGCTTTCATATATGTACTCATACCCTGATATTCACAATAGCGTTTCTTTATTTAGATAGCTTTGAGCATGCAAATTCAGTAAAAATCAGAAAACAAGTACCATACTTATAACAAAGCAGGTTATCTCAGTAAATGAAGGGAATTAAATACCGGCGATGGCAAGATTTTCCCATGGTTTGAAGACTAAGTAATTTATTCCTTTCAGAAAATTTTCTCGAAAAGCAAATCATCACTTACGGATAGAAGAATGTTCTAAGAACTACGTGATAAATTTATAATGGGAATAAAAGAATGAAAGAAATCGGAAACTCTTTTCTAGTAATCATTTTACTCCTCGAAAGTTGGTTTCAGTATCACCTTTTTAAGGAAATGACACATGAAATGGATTTCAGAAACTGAATCTCGAAATCATCAATAACTATCCAATATTCTGCATTTGTAAATATTTATTTAATTTGCATTTCAACCAAATGTTGAAAACAAAGCGGAAAAAAATCTCCTTACAAAAGGGGAAAAAAAAAGATTCCCATTCTTTTACAGTGATACTCCATTAAATTATATCAGAAAATCATATCACTGTTGGATGCAATAAATACTAATTTCAGACATGTTGCCTGTTTATGTTGTTAACTCTCTTTTCCAACTGAACACTGGTAGTTTTGCCTAAGTTTGAATTCCGGCGAATGCGTTCGTTGCATGGTATTTTGGTGAATTTTAGGTTGAATATACCAAACCAGTTTCCCTGAAAAAGTCATCTACAAACACATCCTTTTCCTCAAGCAGGTGTCCATCGCATGCTGCCTGACGAATGTGCAAGAATTTTTCTTCTTTTACACAGCTTTCATAATCACATATTACCCACCAGCGGCCGAGCGGTAAAGACACTGAACACTGGTAGTTCGGTCCGAGGTTCGAATGCCGCGTACGGGCTGGCTGCATGGTCGTTTTCGTGGTTTTCCCCACGTGTAACGTGTATACTAGCCAGTTTCCCTTAGAAAGTCCTCCACGAAGGCATCCCCCATTTAGGCAGATAACCCTCGTTTCTTTGGCTCGAATAGTACTACCATACCAATAATACCATAATCACATATTATATTATAGAGCATTTTTAATTTGCAAAACTATAAGTTATGGAAAACCCAATGACATATTTATTTAGATTAATAAAAAGATATAAATTAAATGCGTCATCGGCATAATTTTTTAGTAATATCATTATATAATCTATTGTACTTTTTTTTTTTTAGTGTACTGGGGAATTAAAGAAAATTTCTCAAAAGTATCATCATGTTTTCGTAAACTGATAGTGTTAAATTATTATATTAAATTTCAGTTTATTATAGCAGAAATCGTAAATAGCTGCATTATGTATAACTCTTGCTTCACTGAGCTTTCGGAAGTTAATCTGCGTCCATCCGCATAATCGAGAAGCAGGTTGATTTGTTTCTCAGTGCAATCGTTGTGGGATCTTAATTCTACTGATACGCAGTCGCAAATCTACTGACCGATGTTCTATAAATTTAAAATATTTTGCCCTGCCTAAATTCTGTAGCTCTCTACATTCTAAAACTTTTGCCGTTGTCAAGTGCCAAATTCTTAGAATTTCGCCATCCCTAAATTTTCTTGTTCGATGCCTCTTTAAATTATAAGAATTTTTCAGCCATTAATCTGCCTCCTGGCCAGACGTGTTTTTCGATGCCACATATGTCACTGAAAAAGGTTGAAAAATCGGAATTTTAAAAGCAAACTTCCTACTTTTCATCAAATAAATTTTATCGATTAGCAGTGCTATGGAAGCATTAAAACATTTATATAATAAATACAGAAATACTTTAGAAACATTTTTTTCTCTCTACTGAAGAAACGCCTGTCTCTGACTACCTGCGAATTTGATTAAGTTTTATCCAAAATCTACGTCAAAGCGTTTCTTTTTGGCCTAATATTAAATTTTACATTGGCATGTTCCTGTCCCTGCTTGATGTTGACAAGATTTATTCAAAACTTACTGTTCTTATTTTTTATTTTAAAACAAACAATTTAAATGGAAATCCTCAGCTTGCTTTTATTTATTTAAATAATAACATTTCATAATGTGTATTGAGATCTCTAAGTAATTTGCGTATTTGAACCCCAAAAAATGTTAAACACCAATTTTGAAGCTTTTGTTTTGTTTTGCTTTATATTTCCTTCAAAGCACGCGAGAGCTATCTGCCTAAAGGGAGGAATGCTTCTGTGGAGGACATTCTAAGAAAAACTTACTCGCGCCCACATTATGCACAGAGAAAACCACAAAAATTCCACTTTGAAAGGTAAAAGTGTCTAATTTTATTAGAGCGAGATTTTCCTAACAATGAATTTTAGCAATTTAATACAAGTGCTATATTTAATTAAGAACTAAAACAATGTTCTTTTATGATTTACATAAGGTAACTCTTTCTGTCAAAAATAATCATATGAAAATGCACCGAATTTCAGTACCATGTAATTTAGTTCGGAAACTGAGAGGTATCTGTGACATCTTGTCTATATGTAGAAAATTTTTTATAAGGTTATTATGACTGAAATTTGTTTCAAAATATTCAATATTTCATAACTTCTATCAACCAATAAATGCGATAAAGGTAAACTCCCCTTTTATAAATATGAAACAAGATAAACGAAATAAATTGTGGTAAAATGAATTACAAACATTATGTCAAAATGACTGACACTGAGCATGTGTTTGTTATTTTAATAGTAATTTAATTATCAATTACATGTAGCTTTCAATAGGAATTAGGTATTTTAAGCCTCTTATAAATTTTTCTTAGCGTTAAAGCTCGACAACATGAATCAAAAGCAGAAAATTAGTTAAACTACACTGTCTCACTAGTCGTAAGATTATATTACAGAAATATGCATATAAAAACAAATTAACATTCTACAAACGTACATTAAAATAGCGAAACGCAATAAAAATCAATAACATTTATACTTAAAAAGCAACAAAGCCGGGTTCATGTGAATTACTAGAAGAGGCGCCAAATTGGCTATACGAAATCGAAAATTACTTTAATTATTAGGGAAATAGGCTTCGTCAAACTTAAATCAATAAAACAAACCAAAAAAATTGCAAGAAAACCTGGAAATTAATGCAATATGCATTTCAGTGTTATTTCTTATTTATCAAAAACGAATTTTTCAACGTTTTCATTTGAAAATTATAAATAATTGGCTACATTATTTCTCTGAATTTATAAAACTACGATTAAAAAATACTTTAAGAATTATGGTATAATTATGCTGTAAGAGTTATGACATTTTGATTTAATACAATTACTTTTGCTTGATACAAGTGTAGCTATTTTTATATTTATATAGACGCGCATTGAAGTTTCTGCCTCAGGTGAAAAAATATCTTGGCACGGCTCTGATAAGCAATTAAGATTAGAAATATGCACAAAATTAGTAACAAGGCAATACAAAACTTCCTTTTCTGTTTTGGATTTCCAGAAAAAAATATCTCTTTTCGTCTAACCAAAGCATGGACACAAAACGTGTTCCTTTCTCCGTAAGGGCAAAAGCAGCCCATCTACTTAATCGCCTCTAGGCGGTAATCAAAGGACAGTAGGAAACCATTACTTAAGTGAAACGACTTGTTGATCGCCCTACAAGGAGGGGGGAAGAAAATCTAACAAAGGCCGTTTTCAGGACAATTTTGGTTCACTCTAAATGAAAAAAAAATTGTAAACATGGTTAATTTTTACTGAAGTTTTCGAGACGTAAATAGATTTGAATGCGAGCCGCCCGGTGAGCTAATACAATAGGTGCAGATTGAGGAGCTGCACAATGCTTCTGGTTATAGAGGAGCGGTTATCTAATACAATAGGTGAAGGTTGAGGAGCTGCACAATGCTTTAGTTACAGAGGAGAGCCTATCTTATACAATAGGTGCAAGTTGATTAGCTGCACAATGTTTCTGGTTATAGAGGAGCGTCTGTCTATTACATTATCTGCAAGTTGAGGAGCGGCACAATATTTCTGGTTATTGAGGCGTGCTTATCTAATACAATAGGTGCACGTAGAGGAGCTGCACCATGCTTCTGGTTATAGAGGAGCGTCTATATAATAAAATAGGTGCAAGTTGAGGAGCTGCCGAATTTTCTGGTTATAGAGGAGACCCTATCTATTACAATATGTGCAAGTTGAGGAGCTGCACAATGTTTCTGGTTATAGAGGGGTGTCTGTCTAATACATTATGTGCAAGTTGAGGAGCTGCAAAATGTTTTGTGGTTACAGAGGAGAGTCTTTTTAATACAATAGGTGCAAGTTGAGGAGCTGCACAATGTCTCTGGTTACAGAGGAGCGTGTATATAATACAATAGGCGCAAGTTGAGGAGCTGCACAATGCTTCTTGTTATAGAGGAGCGCCTATATAATAGAATAGGCGCAAGTTGAGGAGCTGCACAATGTTTCTAGTTACAGAGGAGCGTCTATCTTATACAATAGATGCAAGTTGAGAAGCTGCACAATGTTTCTGGGTAGAGAAGAGCGTCTATATAATGCAATAGGCGAACGTTGAGGAGTTGCACAATGGTTCTGGTTATAGAGGATCTATCCAATACAATAGGTACAAGATGAGGAGCTGCACAATGATTCTTGTTATAGAGGAGCGTCTATATAATACAATAGGCGCAAGTTGAGGAGCTGCACAATGCTTCTTGTTATAGAGGAACGTCTATCTAATACAATAGGTGCAATTTGAGGAGCTTCACAATGCTTCTGGTTACAGAAGAGGGCCTATCTTATACAATAGATGCAAGTTGAGGAGCTGCACAATGTTTCTGGTTACAGAGGAGCGTCTATATAATACAATAGGCGCAAGTTGAGGAGTAGCACAATGCTTCTGGTTATAGAGGATCTATCCAATACAATAGGTACAAGATGAGGAGCTGCACAATGATTCTTGTTATAGAGGAGCGTCTATATAATACAATAGGCGCAAGTTGAGGAGCTGCACAATGCTTCTTGTTGTAGAGGAGCGTCTATATAATACAATAGGCGCAAGTTGATTAGCTGCACAATGTTTCTGGTTACAGAGGAGCGTCTATATAATGCAATAGTCGCAAGTTGAGGAGTTGCACAATGCTTCTGGTTACAGAGGAGGGCCTATCTTATACAATAGATGCAAGTTGAGGAGCTGCACAATGCTTCTGTTTATAGAGGAGCGTTTATATAATACAATAGGTGCAAGTTGAGGAGGTGCAAAATTCTTCTGGTCATAGAGGAGCGTCTATCTAATACAATACGTACAAGTTGAGGAGCTGCACAATGGTTCTTGTTATAGAGGATCGTCTATCTAATACAATAGGTACAAGTAGAGGAGCTGCACAATGCTTCTCTTTATAGAGGAGCGTCTATATAATAGAATAGGAGCAAGTTGAGGAGCTGCAGACTATTTCTGGTTATAGAGGAGTGGCTATATGATACAATGCGCGCACGTTGAAGAGCTGCACAATGCTTTTGGTTATAGAGGAGCGACTGTGTAATACAACAGGTACAATGTGAGGAGCTGCACAATGCTTCTGGTAATAAAGGAGCGTCTATATAATACAACAGGTGCAAGTTGAGGAGCTGCACAATGCTTCTGGTTATAGAGGAGCGTCTATAAAATACAATAGGTGCGAGTTGAGGAGATGCACAATGCTTTCTTTTATACAGGAGCGTCTATCTAATACAATATGTGCATGTTGAAGAGTTGCAAAATGTTTCTGGTTACAGAGGAGAGTCTTTCTAATACAATAGGTGCATATTGAGGAGCTGCACAATGCGTCTGGTTGAAGAGGAGCGTCTATATAGGTCTATATCAATAGGTGCAAGTTGAGGAGCTGCACAATGCATCTGGTTATAGTGGAGCGCCTATCTAATACAATAGGTTCAAGTTGAGGGGCTGCACAATGCTTCTGGTTACAGAAGTGCGTCTATCTAATACAATAGGTACAAGTTGAGGAGCTGCACAAGAGGTCTGGTTATAAAGGTGCGTCTGTATAACACAATAGGTGCATGTTGAGGAGCTTCTGTTTATAGAGGAGTGCCTATCTAATACAATATGTGCAAGTTGAGGAGCTGCACAATGCTTCTTGTTATAGAGGATCGTCTATCCAATACAATAGGTACAAGATGAGGAGCTGCACAATGCTTCTTGTTATAGCGGAGCGATTATATAATGCAATAGACGGAAGTTGAGGAGTTGCACAATGCCTCTGGTTACAGAGGAGGGCCTATCTTATACAACAGTTGCAAGTTGAGAAGCTGCACAGTGTTTCTGGTTACAGAGGAGCGTCTATATAATGCAATAGGCGAAAGTTGAGGAGTTGCACAATGCTTCTGGTTATAGAGGAACGTCTATCTAATACAGTAGGTGCAATTCGAGGAGCTGCACAATGCTTCTTGTTATAGTGGAGCGTCTATATAATACAATAGGTGCAAGTTGAGAACCTGCACAATGCTTCTTGTTTTAAAGCATCGTCTATCTAATACAATAAGTGCAAGATGAGGAGCTGCAAAATGATTCTGGTTACACAGGAGAGTCTACATAATAAAATAGCTGCAAGTTGGGAAGCTGCAAAGTGCTTCTGGTTATTGAGGAGCGTCTATCTAATACAATAGGTACAATTTGAAGAGCTGCACAATGCATCTCATTATAGAGGGGCATTGGAGAAAAATTTTACTTAAAGAGATTAAATTTTGCATACTGAAGAATTTTTTAAATTATTAAATAACTGTTTTTAGGAAATCTTAAACAATAAAAGTTTAAATAATGCAGATTTTGATCTCTGTGCAGTATTTGCATTGCAGATATTCAAAGACATTCTAAAATTATTAGGCCAAAAAAGAAAAAAAAGTCTTACTGTGGCATAGATTTTGAATGAAACTCAAACCCAAGTTGCTTTTTTGACTAATTTTAATATTATATTACACAAGTGTGTTTCTCTTCACTTTCATTTGTATTCTAAATTTCATTGGTGTTAACATTAAGAAACTAGTAATTGAATTAAGTGCATTGCAGCAATTTACATTTTTAGTGTTAGAGAAACTTCAATTTTTCAAATGAAAATAATGAAATTTTTGATAAAGCTATTGATCAAATCAATCTGTTTATTATAAATAAAAGAGACACAGACATCCTAAAATATATTTTAACAGCACACAAAATATAATAACTCTCATAATCACAATATATACTTAAGAAAACTTTCAGTTCTGTATATTAAGGATAAAATTTGAAAACTTGCAATGGCTGAATATAAATAATATATCCATCATACGTGCCCACAATGCTAAGTAAAATGAGGAATATACACAATTTTAGATATATATGCATTTAAGTTAAGCAAAAAAAAACAAGCTTATTAAATGCATCACTTAAATATACAGCAGGTAGATATTTTTACACACATACCACATTTATCAGTTTGACATGTGTACAAAATTTTATGGCTGGCAACGTGAGTTACTGATATAGTTCTTTATCAAGAATAATGTATACATGAAATATAATTACTGAATTTCATGTGATAACTCAGCACATAGTTTACATGAAATGTAGGATACAATTTTACAAACAGTATAAACTATGCGATAATAAAAGAAACATCACAAACAGTATTGGCGATAATTTTACTGCACAAACACATGCACATTCCGCAATTCATTTTGTATTTATACAATCAGTTGATCGTCAATAAGTGACAGTGAAATAAAAATACACATTCTGAAAAAATACGAAGAGTAATATTTCTAACATTCTATGAAAAAATACGAAGCTGAATTTACCTCACCAACAACACTCTCCTGGGCCCGGAATTCATTAATCTTGACAATAATTAATTATCTATTGTCTATATTGTATGTAAATCGAACGCATTGCTTCGATGACATACGCTTCAGCTAAAACTGACGCAAAAACTTCCGCCATGTTTATTGCCGGAAATATAATCATCTGTTTATTTAACACGAAGGGTCAGACCTGTCCTTACTTTAACAGCCGTCTCATCAATTTAACGGTCAAATTTAACGCTAGCTTTGATGAGAATACCAATACTTGCGATTTAACTTCTTGTGATGTCAGAGTACCACGTGATTCCGTAAAATTCACTTAACGCTGTGGTTAAAAATGTCATGAATCGGGCCCTAAAGCTGTGTTTCCCATACATTTATGTTTACAGCCCGCTTTTAGAAACGCAAAGAAACGCATTTTTACAGAAAATATATAAGCATATAAAACAGCAATAATGGGGTTGGATTACTTGTATGTTAATGAAATTAGCAGTAATTGCACTGTCATTTTAGCTAAATGAATAATAAACATAAATAAGGACGTGTGTTTCCGGTCATCCGTAAAGCTTTTTCTGTGACCGGACGTGTGTTTACGGTCATCCGTAAAGCATTCTGCAAAGCATAAGGTAATATTTATTTTTCAAATGTAATCATTTAGCTTGGGGGTATAAAAGAAGTCGGTTGCAAATCGCAATATATTTGTCACCCAACTTT
The DNA here is from genome assembly GCF_044657685.1 of Stegodyphus dumicola. Taxonomy (NCBI): domain Eukaryota; kingdom Metazoa; phylum Arthropoda; class Arachnida; order Araneae; family Eresidae; genus Stegodyphus; species Stegodyphus dumicola. The sequence goes on from NC_140781.1 coordinate 205,900,648, forward strand.
TGCAAACAAGTTATTTAAAAGAAATGCATAGCCACTAGCCAAATTAAATATTTACGCTGACCACGCAGCAGATGTTTCTCATTCAACAAAGCGCAGGAATTTTAATTTCCTTTCAAACTAATTCTTTTATTTTTCACAAACTAAGCGATTTAGAAAAAAGCCGAAATTCATATAAATTATCTGAACTTATGAAATAACACTAACCGAATGTATTAGAATCATCTGTACATATAAAATCTGTGCCCGTTTTTCTTTGTTGTGTAATTTGTACAAATGTACACTTTTATTCCGATCTGAAGGAAATTGAGCGCTCTTGACCATCAAAATAAGAAGAAAGCCACCGTCTACACATAAGATTTGGAAAACTCACCATACTATTGCTCTCACATCACCTGTATCAAGTTCGCGTTGACAGAGTTGCGTTCCCGCTATGAGTGAACGCCATACCTATTAAGTAAGTTCTAGTTGCTTTTTTACAAAAATAGGTATTCACATTTCTACACAGCCTTAAATTTTAAGTGACGCCACTAATATTAACACCAGTGTTGGATTCCCGCTGCCAGTTCCTATTAAAACATTTATCAGAACTACTATTTCGCCTAATTGATTTGGCACACATGTGAGTGTTCCGAGTAGAACAATGAGTTTACTTTAAACTATGTTCTTTGAAATTGTAGAAGGTATGACACAGATAGGAAGGGAACAATTACAATTTATTTTCCCCAGTTTACTGCTATTCCGGTATTTCGGGATACAAACTAAATGACTGCAATGCCTATTCCAAGAGACCAAGGGAGTTTAGTTATAATATTTTTTACGTGTTCAAAGGATGTATGCCTAAGGGAAGGATGGTATGCCTAAAAAATTGCCCCAACTGAGTGCAAAAAAAAAATTACTCCAACTGGGGTGGAAAACTGGGTGGGAAAAAATTGCCCCAACTGGGGTGCAAAAAAAAATTGCCCCAACTGGGGTGGGAAAAAAATTTGCCCCATTCGCGATTATGGTGAAGAGTCGCTAATCGTAAAAATAGATTAATCCTAATGAAGCATCAAAGTAAGCACACGGATATAAAATGTACAATAATTTTAAAAACTCTTTAAATTCATGTTATTTCAGTTTTTTCATGTCATCCAATATTTCGACGAGAATAGAAATAGGAATTTTTAAAAAATTAAGGATCTTCGATAACAATTATATGGTTGCTCTGTACAAGCATCAGTTTCTTTTGAAGCAGAATTGAAAATGCTTTTAGTCTCTAAGCAATTTTGAGACTGGGCTCAAAAATACATGCAGAATTAAATGATTTCCTTTCGAAACTTTGTATTACGGGTTTGTGGATTTGGAGTAATTGATGAAGAATTGAAACACAATTTATTGGCCAGTAAGCGCTATTACACAGGACAGTTCCAAAGACACGTTTACAAAACAACTATAAACACACGGAAACAATCAGCAACGCACTCTTGAGGTTATAACCGTGAAGACAGCTTCACGGCAAAGACCTAAAATACAACTTTCGACTGTGTCGTTGCTCTCTTGCCAATCTCTGACCTTTAAAACACTACTATCTTCTAGTATAGGCAGGGTACATAGAGTTTTAACCTACCTTTCGGAATATTCCCTAAAAAAAACCGCTAAAATTTAGTTCCAGAATGTTCTCGTTCCGTCTATGGCATATCGCTAAATGGGCGATTTCGCGCCAAATCTGGGTACCTTGACTTTCCTTATACATTCTGGCAAACCAAACTCCCTTTGCGACGGGCATGTCAGCAGCCGTGTTGGTTGAATGGTTTGGTGTTTCGAGAATCTTTATAATTTTGTGCATTTTGCTTTTGTGCTTCTGAAAGTGTGTTATTATAATTTATTTTGTGCTCCGGTTTCGAAAAATGTGCTTTCTGTATCAAGATTGTGGTTGTTTTTGAAGATACGAATGATTGAAAATTTCTACGACACGGAACGCCGCATTTGCATGCACGGGTAAGTTTTATGTTTATTTTTTGATAAATATACCGTGCAAATTTATTTCTTTTGAAGAGATGTATTTGGAATTGTGATTTCTACTTGTATTTTTAAAAGCACGATCCCAACTTGCATGGTTTATATGTTATGAATACTTAAACTATTTCAAATATGTCCTACCTTTATTATAAGTGTAAAATATTTAATGCTACTTGATATACTGCATGAAGTTTATTTTATTCTCAAACTTATTAATAATTATGTTAATTAATGTTTAGTAGTAGTGCATATTACTTAGGAATCTATTTTATTTTTAGGATGATATTACAAGAGTGAAATTCAGGCATAGAATAATATTTTTAATTGAAATTATTCTGTTCCCATTTGCTTATAGATCCTTAATGTTTTTCATTAATTTCATTTCTGCGCACGGAAATTAAGTCCTTAAAAGCACTTAATTTCCGTGTGCAGAAATGTGTACGAACCCTGTATACCATTCAATTTCAGTAATATATTTTTGTATTGTATTCATTACGTTTGCTTGTAATAAGTCTAAGAATGAACCAATTTGATGTCAACGAGGTAAGTAAGAGTGGCTATACCCTACTTTATAGTGCATCACGAACGGGTTGTATAGAGATAGTAAGAAATTTACTGAAAGATGAACGTATTCACGTCAATGAAAAGAATAATTACGGCTGGAACCCACTTCCTTGGGCAGCACGGAATGGTCATGCAGGAATAGTTAAACTATTACTGAATAATTCTAATATTCAGGTAAATACAAAAAATAATTGTGGTTGGACCCCACTTCAATGGGCAAAACAGAATGGTCATGTGGAAGTAGTCAAAGCATTGTTTGAAGCTCCAAATATTAAATCCAATGAAATAAATAATTTTTATTAATCTCTTTTTTCCCGTGAATACTCACGAGAAATTTTTATCCTCCTTAGTGCGTGCCTTCGTAGTATAGTTGGAAGTATATCTCGAGTTCAAATCCCCGCGAACGATAACAGATTTTTCTTGTTAAATGTTCAGAAATAAGTCTAGTGACTCTGAGCCGCGAACTAAATTAACGTGGACGGTAATTCGTCACCACTTGTGTCCTCCTCCTTCCCATTCGTCCTTTAACGGGGGGGGAGAATGTAAGGAACTATTCTTTCCCGCCTGCCTTCATGGTGTAACTGGAGGCAAATCCGGCTACTAACTAGAAGGTCCGGAGTTCAGACACAGCTCCTCTTTCTTGAATCGAAATAAATGTAATGTCTGTAACAAAATTAAAAGTTGGTGGACGATAATTGGTCACGGCCTTGATTTGGCAATCTGGTTACTTTCACCCTGGTCATCCCGTAAGTGGGGGAGAATGTAACGAATTTTCGCCCTCCCGATTGCGTGCTTTCGTGATGTCATTGGAGGCAGGGAATTTTACTGTTTTTTGGTTCGAAATGACTCTACATGCTGAACTGACAAAGTGAGAAAGGGGGGATGATTTTCGTGCAAAAAAGCAACACCCGGATACCATATTTCCTCTCGCATCCCCCCCAAAGTTTTTTACGCCATGTTCTGAAAATTTTAGAAATATTCGCGTCATTTTCCCCTTTCCCAGTGCGTTCAGAGAATGAGCTCCCCTAAATTTTATAAGGGATTCGCCCACTTAGTGATTGTTTTCGTCTTACTAACAAAGACCAACCCTTGCAAATTACCTGCGAAGGTCACGCCCAACCTTCGCCTTCTAACTGTCGAGTTTCTTGTCAGCTACCCATCACAGAAAATCAAGCAGGGACTGGCATGTAGTCTACATTTCGACGAGGCGGCATAATTACTTCTAGAGATTTGAGGCATAATTACTTATGGAGACGACGATAAGACCGGGCGACGATTCAAGTTACAAGTAATTAGAAATGAAGATATTTTATTAGATATGTTAATATTACTATGGTTCTTATCGGAATGTAGGTTTCTTTTAAAGAGACAATCTTGGGATAGTTACCCGGAGTTAATCCACGACTGCTTTTCATTTGTTACGTTCTCATTGCAAACGCGTCCTTCGGAAATTAAATGATCCGCCTAATTCTCCCCTCTCGATTTTAAGACGATAAAATTTGTAAAGAAAGAGGGGATACGCGAGTTAATACGGTATTATTTTTATTCCCTGAAGTATTTCTGGAAAAGGTAAAGGTATAAAATATTCGGACTGCTAAAGAATATGATAATTAGTTAATTAGAAAATGGAACTTCTCCTTTGCGTGTGGAAGATAATTAATTCATCACTACTTGTCTGAACTTGGTCGACCGGATCTCTTACCGCTTTCCAATTGCGCTTTAGGAGGGACAGTGGCGTAGCTAGTGTGGGGCAAAGGGTCCTGGGGGCAGCATCCAGGGGGCGCCTAATTGATGATACGAAATTTTAGAATGAAGTGTTTTCCATTTGTGGCGCACAGAGAGGGGCACAAAATCTTGAGTTGTCTCTGGGCGCTGAAAACCCTAGCTACGCCCCTGAGTAGGGAAGAATGTAATCCTTTCTTTGTGATGTGAGTATATTACCGTGAAAGACCGAAATTGGAGAATGTCGGCTTTCACCGGAGAATGTCAACATTCACCAAATGCGTTGGTGAAAGATCGAATATTGCAATACATTCTTGTACATTCGGACCCTCACCGGTGTATGTCGACAATCACGGATATGCTCTGGTGTAGGTCGAAAAAAGAGGAGTATATGTACTTGCTGTCATTGCAAAAGGAAGTGTTCAACAAATAAATGCAGTTGTAAAAGCAAGGACCTCTTTTGCACAAAGTGTCTTAATAGTTTAAGTTGTTGCAGTAATTAAGATTTGAATCACATAATTTAGTAAGTTTTTAACTTCTATTATTTTCCTTTCTAATTTTGAATGTACTGTGTGTTTTCAGTTCTTATTTTATGTCTCAAGTGCGTTTTTTCGAGACTGAATTACGGAGAAGAAAATATAATAGTCTTATATGTTCAACATTCACCATTAGCACATGGTGAATGTCGTCATTTACCGGTGTAATACAGAAATAAGAGTATTTGGAAAATATTTCGGACATGCACCAAGCGACTATGTGAAGTCTCTGTGTTGACATTCACCGGTGAAAGTCGACATTCTCCAGATTTCGGTGTTTCACCTTAACAAGTATATAGCTCGTAGTTTAAAAGTCTTTGGTTCGCATCCTGGACCTGGATCATTTAATACTTGTAGTTTGAATAGAGTTCAAATCCAGGCTAACGGATCTGTTTTCTAAACATTTTCGTGGTTTTTCGTATGTGTAGTAAGTAATATATGAGCCGAGCCAGTTTTCTTTAGAAAATTTTCCGCAAAGGCATCCCTCCTTTTAGGCAGATGCTCCACCAGTGGCTGAGTGTCAGGACCACTGCATTATGAAAGTTCGACTCGGAGTCGATCCCAGGCAAACGGGTTGATTGCAGAGTTATTCTTAGTTGTCTTTCCCATCATAAGTAACGTGAATACGAGCTAGAATTGAACTTCAATGACTTTCATTTTCAGCAGAGCTTAAATTGCGCCAGAGCCCACCGGTGCTAGGCTCCGGCGCCGCTGCTAGGCTTTGGTATAAATCATAATTCTAGTCGGAGCGCACCGGAGCCCTAAATCAGAAGGCTCCGGCGCTTCTTTTTTGTAACTGAACAACAATTTCAGTAGAAATTTGATCTCGAAAATTTTATTTTTTGTAATAAAATTATATTACAAATCGCTTATTAAATTTTAATTTATCTCTTTACATTTTATTTAATTATTTATTAACTATTTTAGTAATAATAATAAATTAATTTTATTTAATTATATAATAATTGGCAAATACTAATTATTAAAATTAATTAAATAATAATTAATTTCATAATAATTAACTATTTAATATTTAAATTATTAATGATTTTAGTAGTCATTTTATTTATTTATTTACTTTTGTTCCTCTTTCTTAACGGTCTTCCATAGGGCTCCGGCACTTCTAATTTTAGAAATTAAGCCCTGATTTTCAGTGAAGTAAACTTTCAATGAAATATAAGGTATTTCTCTCGCCTTCGTGGTATAATGCCTTAGCATGCCTTCGTATTCCAGAGCTCCGAGGTTCTAATCCCGGCAATTGCGCCCACCAGCGGCCGAGCGGTAAAGTCGCTTGAACACTGGTAGTTCGTTCCGAGGTTCGAATACCGGGAACAGGCTGGCTGCATGGGCGTTTTCGTGGTTCCCCATGTGTAACGTGTATACGAGCCAGTTTCCCTTAGAAAGTCCTCCACGAAGGCATCCCTCAGGCAGGTAGCCCTACTGTGCTTTGCCGTAATTAAATAAATCAAACCCGGCAATGGCATTGCTCATTTTTCATGTCTCCTGCTTCGAAATAAGCTAATTTCTCTACACTATCAGTAAACTTTCAGTAACTTTTATTTTCAGTGAGGTGACCATTCAGTGAATTTTCAGTCAACTTTTAGAGAACTTTCAGTGAACCTTAGTGAACTTTCAATAACTTGTATTATCCGAGACTTTGAAGTTGAACAATCGTTGAACTTACACTAGACTGACTGTAACCAGTTTCTACGAAAATAATTTCAGATAAGCTTATAATATTTCTTTTGTTAACCAGTTTAGTTTCTAGCACTTACAGTGCTGATATATTCTCAGATTTTTAATTTACATTTTGGTTTAAATAAGTTAATGATTCTGTATTTAAATTTTTGTAATTACTTGAAATTTTAAATAAATGCCACTGATCTCCGGGCCTATTCGGATATGTCTAGCGGATAGTAGATATTTCCACAAAATGAACAATCAGTTGGTAGAATCAGTTGGTAGTCTAAAAAGGTGGTACAACTGTTCATTTTGTGGTGACCTGTCCCATTTACCTTAGAAAGTCTGTCACGAAGGCATACCCAAAGGCGGGTTGCCCACGCCCATATCGAAAACCTAATGTACATAATCTAATCCTTTAGGAGATAACTTTTACGTGCTTTGCCTAATTCTAATCATTTGTTCAATTAATTAATCATAAAAGCAAACGATCTCACGGATTTGCTTGGTTTATGTGATTACGGCAAAGCCTCGAGGGATATCTTCCTAAGGAGAGGGATACCTTCGTGGAGGACTTTATAATGGAAACTGGCTCGTATATACTTTATACATAAAGAAAAACACGAAAACTCCCATGCAGCCAGCCCGTTCCCGGGATTCGAACCTCGGACCGAATCACCGGTGTTCAGCGACTACATTACCGCTCGGCCGCTAGTTTGCCCAAACATTAAGAGTCTCATGAGCGAGAACAAATCTAAGAAGAAATATTATCCAATTACAAACGGAGAACCGTACAAATCTGTAATATGAGGGGGGGGCAACAAAGGGCAGAAAGCCAATTATTCACTGCAAGCATGAAGTAGTTACTAAATACTAAAAAGGGAAACGCATTCAAATTTTATTTACCTGTAATTGCCATTTCTTTAACAACATTAGCTTCAAAAAGTTGGAATTTCAGTTGAATCATATTATTGCCTAGACGGCAATTTTAAAATATTTTGGTAATTGCGTAAGCAAAATTTTAGTGGACATTTTTTTAACTTTGAATAAAACTAGCAAGGTATTTATTCAAGGTAACAAATTGTTGATTAAAAATTTCAAAGAAGCAATGGCAACACTTGACGAACAAAACATTAAGATTAAAAAAACATTTTTATCTCCAGCGCGCGAGACTGTATCGGAGAAATTAACACGGAGAAATTAGACAGTAGACTCGCCTCATATTTATTGCACGGCATTTGACTATCATTGTCCTTCAGGTATTGATTTCATTATAAATTTAAAAAGGCATTTCTCATAAAGTAAAAATATCTGTCATGTAAAATATTTTGTCCATAGTGTTTGAGAACTCTTCGAAAGAAAAGTGTTAATTTATAAAATGTGTAATATACAGTACATCGTCTGCAAAACTTCTAATCTTATTAATACTTTATGATTATCGCTAATATTTATAACTATTAACTTTGCATCATAATATTTTTGATGTACATTATAAGTGATCTACATTTTATAGATTAAAAAAATACGTAATTTTTATTTTCTGTTAGAACTAGCAATGTTTTTACAGTTATGAAAATATGTATTTAAGAAATGCAGTGTGTTATTTGCACGTGTCGTAAGAACAGCACGTTTCCCGTTCGCAGGATGACATAATAAAGCTTGTTCAAACATCTTAAAAATGTATTCCATTTTGAAAGAAGAGGAGACAGAAATTCAATAAATACAAATTCAGATAATTCTTCCAAACGAAAACTCGCATTTACAAAAAGTGCAAAACAATCAGACAAAGATGCATTCTCTGGAAACACGTTTTCAATACATAATATCCCTTAATGTTTGCAATACATAATATACACGTTCCACGACGATATTTCAATTATCGACTATCGGTCAATGGTTTTCCCGATTCTCCTGGGGAAAAAAAAAAAAACAAAAACAAAAAAAAAAAAACTACTTTGCAATTGTAAAACTATCTCTAAATTCAAGGACAAATTTAAAAAATTTAAGGATCGCCCAAAAGGGTTCATTTGGTTTTTTTACGCTCTCGCTGACTTCGAAGTTCACGAATTTGCTATTACGCTCACTACTACTAACCCATTGTTTTTTGTCTTTTTAGCTTTATTATTAATCATCATTTTCTTAGCATTTACGCCATGTGCAATTCAACAGCAAAATTACAAAAATTTCAAAAGCAGCATAGCAGTACATGTTTGATTTCACAATGCGGCGTTAAAGTGCTGGCATACATTTATCTGTTTTTTTTTTTTCAGTCTTTTCTCACTTAATCATATCAATTCAGCTTTACAAATTTTTTTTTGTCCTTTTATTATTAGAGTTCTGTGTTATTCAGTTTATTTATTAAATATCACGTTCTCGGCGCTTCCGCCGCATAAAATTCCATTCAACAGCAAAATCACAAAATATTTAAAAACAGCACATCTTTAGGATTTCCGATAAGCATTCTTGTCAGCTGCAGATATAAATGTAGTATTCCGTACAGTGTTGCAACTGCTCGCTTTGAAGTCGTTGACTTGGCTAGTAAATAATTCATTATTAAAGTTTTACACAGTATGAAATACTAGATAATGAAACAAATTAAGACATTCAGATTTTGGGCCTCCAGGTCTCCATATTCGGATAAAGGACTACGTTACTCAAAAGTAGATGGTTCTAGGCACCGTTGTTTTTTCACAGTGCGAAAAACATGGACACATTCATGCAGATTCTTCATTAATTAATTTCTTTAACAAGGGCGATAATATTTGGCGGCAATAACACAGACTTATGATGAAAATATTAGCACTGCCATTTAAGTGTGAATTAAGTGTAGCGTACCGAACTGAATGTATAAAGTAATTCAAATTAAATATGGCGTCGTTTACGGCTCTGTTTACTATTTAAAACTATGATTGTTATTAACTTATCAAAATATTCTCACTCAATAAGTGTAATTCGACTAGTTTTGATAATGAGAAATTAAGGCCAACAGCCGGTTTCATAACTGATATTCTAACTCATGCTGAATGTTTTTCCACTAATGTTTGTTATAAAAAGAGACTTGATGGTATAATTAATGTATACTCGGGTGAATAATCGTAGTTCGATTTAAGCTGGATTCTATTGCAGGCAAACGGGCTAGCTGGGATTAGGCAAACGGACTAGTTGGGAAACCCATTTGAACAGCAAAATGGCTAAACAGTTAAAAGTAGCACATGTTTAAGAATTCCCTATATACAGTCTCCATGGCTGGGAATAAATATATTTTATTCCATTCTTTAAAAATACAGATACTTAAACCACGCATCTTTGTTATGTCTCCATTTCTAGTTCTCTGCAAATGAATCTTGACAGTTTCATTGTTGTCTATGGTAAATCTTAGGCCTCAATTCAATCAGAGAAGGTGAATGTGCAGCTCACTCGGCCAAGTTGTAGACGGAATGTCAGTCTGTGTTCGCTTCCCAGGGAAATAAAAATCACACACTGTTTAAACTATACAATTTAGATCTCTTATAAAATGTACAATAAAAGAGTTAAAATATAAGACAACCTGTTTTTATACATTCAGCTTATAATACCATTTTTTCTTATGTCTTGCATTCAAACAATTAGCGTATTTCCTCGCGTAAATCCCTTTTCTCCCTTGCGTATATTTCCTCTCTGATCTTAAGCGCCAGGTACTGAAATTTTTAAAAATATTCGCGTGATTTTTCTCCTTGCTCAGAAAGCTCCGTTCAGAAAACGAACTGCCTTAAATAAATTTGTTCATATAGTGATTGTTTTCATCTTACTAACAGACAAACTCTCGCAAAATACTTGCGAAGGTCCCGCCGAAACGTTCCCTTCTAACTGTTGAATTTTATGTTAGTCTAATTCAATAACCGACAAGTCAGAGCGAAGAAAACACCAACTGACATTCAGTCTACCATTTCGCTGAGCCAGCTGCATATTTACCTTCTCTTATTCTTTATAGATATTTTGAGGAATAACGACGGGGAGATCTATGCTACAGGGATGTAGACATGAAGATATCACATTAGTTAAACTAATGTTAATATTACTACTCATTCTTGTTGGAATAAAGATTACTTTAAAAATAATATTGTGATAAAGGTCATTCAAATGGCCTTTTTGAATGACCTTTATGGTCATTCTTTGGCCAGTGACCTTTATGGTCATTCAAAGAATACTTTTCTTTTCTTATGTTCTTGCTGTAACCACGTCCTTTGGAAATTAAGGTATTCGCATAATTTTTCCCTCTCGATTTACTTACGAAAAATTTACTACAAAAATGGGGGGAAGTGCATGAGGAAATACGGTGTTCCATTTAACGGCTGACATCTCTCAGTTTCATGTCTTCTAGCCCACCAGCGGCCGAGCGGTAAAATCGCTGAACACTGGTAGTTCGATCCGAGGTTCGAATCCCGCGAACGGACTGGCTGCATTGGCGTTTTCGATGTTATTCCCGTTTGTAACGTGTATACGAGCCAGTTTCCCTTCGAAAGTCCTCTTAGGCAGATAGCCCTCTAGGCTTTGCTATAATCACACACACATATCTTCTTCTAAACAAGGGTTTAATTTGCTACCAGAAAACGTTTTGACTGAATGAACACTGAAGTTAAACTCTGAAACTTTAAGCTTGGCTTAGAGCATTTTTCATTCCATTTCAATACCTCATAATTTTATGCAGACTCTTAGGAACAGATTGACCACGTCGTACTATATACAAATTTTTACTTTAGCTTTCTTCTCATTGCATGAATCATTACTCATATTGATCGCATAAATAGTATTAGTTTTATGTGTGAATCATAAATAGTATTAGTTTTATGTATGAGATATAATTTTGGGCCAAAGCGTATTTTGTTTGCCTATCACATTTCTATCATTATTGTGGTTTACTGCCCTCTAGAACATCGGTACATTTTCAGTTCAGACATTAAAGCCTGGGTTAGCAGAAAATGATATATTTCTTTGCAACAAAAATGGTCAACACACACACACACACACACACACACAGACACACACACACACACACATATATATATAATTCTAAAGACAAAACAACCTAACTATCTATAAAACTTTGCCACAATTATATGCCTCTTATAATACAATATTAATAAAATGTAGAAAAATTTGGTTTGTTTGGTTACTGCAAAATATACAAGGGCTGTTTACATGAGGGAGGTCTTTCTACGGAAAATTACTCGTATACAAGTTACACATGGGGAAAACTACAAAAACGAACATGCAGCCAGCCCGTTAGCCGACATTCGTACTCTGGAGCGAACTACCAGCGTTCAGCGATTTTGCAGAATGGCCGCTGGTAGCCTCCCAAAAGAAGTAAGTAGTAGAATGAAAAGGTACTACTTGAGGTAAATTTGATATGAAAGAATAATAAACATTGCCAGAAGTAACAAAAGAATCTGAAAGATTTCAGGTTTAAAATGTTTAGTTTACAGACGCATACATGTTTCGACAGCATTTAGGCTAACGGCATACCTTAAAATTTCCGATACACAGTCTCGCGCGCTGAAGATAAAAATGTTTGATTTTTTATAGTGCTGCGATTGCCCGCTTTGAAATCGTTGAATTTGTTAATGAACATTTGTTAAAGTTTTACAAAATAAGAAAAAGACAATAAAACAAATTCCGAATTCAGCTTCCAAGTGCCCATTGTTCGGTTCGAGAATTACGTTATTCAAAATTGGATGACTCTGGGTACCGTCGTTTTTTCACAATGCGAGAAACATACATACGTTCAAGTAGATCCTTTCTTATTTAATTTCTTTAAATATAATAGAGAGCGATTATGTCGGGTGGAAAGAATTTGGATAGTAATTCAGACTTTTGCTGTGATGCAACGGAAAATCCTGTTTTGAGACTAAATAGCCCTTCTTAGCTAACGCCATTTGGGCTAATATTTCATACCTTTTTAAAGAAAAGTGTAAAATATAAGAGAAAATAGAATTTTAAAATGCTTTCTTTTATATTCTCAGAGAAATCGGCATGGAACAGAACAGTTATAAGCAAGTGAACCTTAAAATATCTTTTGAAGATTATTTCAGCCTCGAAGTATCTTCATCATTTTGTCTCTTCCACCACGATTCTCGAGATTTTTATTTAGTTAGCTATAGAGTATTTTCTCCGTCCTTTCTGCATGCCTTCGTGTTGTAACGCTAGCCTGCGTGGCATTCGAGAGGTCCAAGTTCGAGTTCTGGCGAGGGTACTGCTTATTTTTCATGTCTTCTGATTCTAAATAACCTAATGTCTGTCCAGTGGCGCCCGATCCAAAGGGTGGAGAATGATGATTCCTCACCAACAGAACTTGGCGATTGAGTCCGCTAATCAACAGTCACTCTTTAAAAGGGGATTATATAAGTTATTTTCTTCCTCGTTCTTGTATGCCTTTGTTGTGTAACTGTAGCACACTCGGCGCTTATTGGAGAGAGTCCAGGTTCCAGTGTGTTGCTAAAGAAATCATATTTTGAATAACATTCTCCTCCACTCGATTATGAGCACCTGAAAGCACGGATCAATATTTTTTTTGTTTATGTCTTAATTTGCAAAGCTTTAACGAATTTTTGATTAAAAAAACTCAACGATTCCTAAGTGAGCAGTACTGTACGAAAAAAAAAAAAAAATCTGATGTGTACACCACATGACTTCCTTGTACGGAATATTAAATTATACGCATTTGTTTCTCGCACTTCTTTTAAACTTATTGGATTTAATTAAATCTACTTCGCCGACAGCGCATAAACCACAATAGAATAAAGGCATTCTTTAAAATTCACTCTATTTGTTTAACATAGCGACGCTCTGGCACTAGGTTCACTTAACAGTATTATATTTCACTCATATTATAACTCAGAATGCACAAAATGTATATCATTTAAAGAATTAACTAATCGTTGCGACATGTTCTTTTCAAATACTATAATAAAGTTAGAACGATGTAAAAAAGAAATTAAGCAAAAAAAAAAAAAAAAGGAAACCATTTTTCACAGACGATTGAGTATTTCTCATTCAGTTAATTCAGTTTTCACTTCACGACAAGACAAAAATACATAAAAGCTCAAAATATCTGTATTACTAATTATTAAAAATTAAGTAAATCTTAAACACTTATTTCCTTGAAAAAATTCCAGAAAGGATTAAGCATGATTTAACTCTGTATAATAAATGAAGGCGTTATTTTTGTTGTTGCGAAGCTTAGTCTCTCCAGATTGGCAACACATCTACAATTCTGCTGTCTCAAATGTAAACAACTATGTCCGCCATGTTATTTAAAACTTAACCGCACTTAAACAGCTTTTAAATTGTTGATAATTGTACAAATATTGCTTCCACAATTACGAAAGGTATAAAAACCTTAACCGGAAGATAAGAACAACATAATTCAATCATTTTTAAAGCAAAAAATGGACAATTTACAAATATATAAGAGTAAAGAACCTGAGATCACTGTGCCGAGTAACAGAGTGTATATATATATGTCATAATAAGAGCACAAAGAAAAAAGACGGAGCAGTGTCGATCTGTGCTTAGATTCATATTGAAGAAGAATTTTGATTGCGTAGTATTTAAAGAACTTGGCAGTCGAGGCAGTTTTAATTCCATTTTTATTTCCAATTGATATTTGTGGCCACAATCACTTGGCACTCTAGTCGTGCCTTTCAACAGAAGATTTACATTTTTGATACTGTTGGGATAGAAAGCAAGCCAGCGAAATTACATCTTAGCACAGTAGCGAGCAAAAGCTGAAGTGCGTCGTTATGAAAGATGGAAGCATGCAAAGAGAAAAGTTTTGATTTACAATTCGGTGATTGGTCGTCAAGACACATCTGGTATTAACGGTTACGTAAGATTGCATGATTAATTTGAATGACGCAATGCAGATAAGTTATTACGATTTTAGAATAGAGAGGAAGAATTAATGTTTTTAGTTATTCTGACTCATATAATTTTATCTTACATATTTCCCCCTTCAAAAAGAAAAAGGCGTAGCGACAGAGAAGCCTTTTTAAAGAGAAAGAGTTAAAACACAGCAAATTAAAAAAAATATAAATAAATAATAAAATTTTGATCCTGTAAAGTATTATTTATAAATATCAATTTTTTTAAAATAAATTCTTAATTTTTAGAGTCCTATTGAATTTTTCAACATTTCAGTCCAAAAGTCTTTTTGTTTGAGAGTTCACATAATCATAATTCTTCAGGGAAGGTTCTTGTTATTACAGAATATCACAAAATATACTTTTACATAACCATTACTTATACTTAAATGTAATGCACATAAATATTTATGATATTAATTTTCATATTGATAACTTATATTTTAATACCATATAATAATAGGAGTAAGCTTCAGAAATTATGGCTTCACCGTTATCATCTTTCATTTACAATTCCTGATTTTACCAAACTGGAAGCCTCGCAATACTTCTTAACAAACATATACATCAATAGGGCTGTCCTCTTGAGCTAACCAGTGTGTTCTCTGCACTGGTGGCCCAGGGTGCCTAGGCAGTTACTTGAAAAGGCCTCCGTTCCTTGCATTAAGGTAACTGGCCTTTGAGAACTGCACTAATACATTCCATAATAAAAAAAATATAATAATAATAATAATATAAAATTTACACACACTCATAAAATGAGAGCCTCCAACATTATCTTGCATGAAGAGGGTAAAAGGAACAACTGTACAGAGGTAATCACAGGCCTCTGTTAAAGGAACCAGTACTCTCTCGACATACACTATACTTAACATACAATCACCCATAAATTTAACATACATTTACCATAATTTCATATTACGTATCTGTATAAATCTATGTATCTGTACTAATTTCACTTATTTTTAGAATAATTATAAAATTCGTATTCAAAATTCTCAACAAAATTTCAAAAACATAAAAACTTATCTTAATATCCTTCCCTATGAATAATTTAAATAGCTTAAAATTAATTACTTAATTTGCTCACACATAATTATGAAAATTTAGAAAACTTAATGAACAAGAATTTCAGATTTTCTCAAAACAAATTGCAGAAATTTTAACCGAAGTTGAAATGAAAACTGTAGAATCCGAAGCACATTAAATAATTTAGTTCCTGAGCTAGATTCACACGAATGTAATAATTTTTGAGCTGTTGAAAAAGCGGAAGTGCAAATAATTTTCTGTCGCACATACTTGCAAACACTAACTCAGATCGCCCTTCAACCCGCTGTAATGCTTAATTCCTAAACGGTAATTCACTGATGATTTCCTTTTCACTAGGCATTCAAACTTCTCAATTTATCGAGATATAAACACTAGGCGTGATTATTTTTTTGAAGCACTTGCAAAACACCACAGCAGAAGAATGATCTGTTATTTTTTAAACACTGAAAAAACAAACTTGACGATTCACTTAAATTTTCCATTGAGGTTTCAGTCTGCAGGAAACTATCCTTACCGGCTTAATTGTCATAATAAAAGCACAGGAAATACCGCAGCAGTGTCGATGCGTAGTTATCCTATATTGAAGAGGAAGTAATCTGATTGCGTCGTAAGCTAATGTGTTGACTTCGTAAATAAAACTTGGCATTAGAAGCGATTTTAATTCCATTTTTATTCCCAATTGATATTTGTGGCCACAATCACTTGGCACTCTAGTCGTGCCTTTCAACAGAAGATTTACATTTTTGATACTGTTGGGATAGAAAGCAAGCCAGCGAAATTACATCTTAGCACAGTAGCGAGCAAAAGCTGAAGTGCGTCGTTATGAAAGATGGAAGCATGCAAAGAGAAAAGTTTTGATTTACAATTCGGTGATTGGTCTTCAAGAGACATCTGGTATTAACGGTTACGTAAGATTGCATGATTAATTTGAATGACGCAATGCAGATAACTTATTACGATTTTAGAATAGAGAGGAAGAATTAATGTTTTTAGTTATTCTGACTCATATAATTTTATCTTACATATATATATATAGTATTTATATACGTTCGGTGCGGCCGATTGCAACCAAAATACGAGGTGCACATCTACATGTTACAGCAGTCCTATATACAAAATTTACTGAGGCTACTCGTTTTTGAGTTATGCGAGATACGTACGTACATACGTTCGTACAGACGCCACGATAAATTCTCTTCAGAATTAATTTTAAAGCAGTTTTATAATTTTTTTGAAGGAAAAGATTATTTTATTCTGTCCTTACGTACAGATATCACGGAAAAACATCGTTAAATTGCATTCGATAGCGGTCAAAATGGATATTTTCGTTGAAATATGCTGCCTGAACCTTTTCGAGATTACAATACTTCCTTTTTACTTCGTACAAGGAAGTAACAAAAGAAATATATCTCTAGTGTGAGAGACCATCGATCGGAAATTATCAAGACATGCTGTTTTTAAACATTTTCAACCCAAACGGACATTACCGCAAATGCTCTCGATGTTATGTATGAGTGTGTAAATGAAAGACATGCCTAAATACAACTAACAAATTACTGAAATGATCATGTAAAATCACACAAAAATAATCACTAAAAGCGTTTTGTCACTTTTAAAACAGCTGTCAGCATGTTTTTCTCTCATTATGAAAAACCAACAGTACCTAAAGCCAGCAAATGTTGAAAAAAAATAGTCCTCCATACCCGAATATGAACAATTGAAAGCCCGAATTTACAATTTGATTTATTGTCCATTAAAATTTGGAAAGCTGAAAAATTAATGAGTTATGAAAATTTTGGAAGTGGGACATAACTTGAAAAAAAAAATTACAATCTAGCCTGTTTCTGTTAACTATTAAAATTTGTTCGAAGCATAAATAAAAATACAAATGTTTGTATGCAAACGTCTGTACCTTCAGATCTTTGGATTTGCATTTATTTATGCCTTTATTGGCACTGGGAAAAGTAAACCTTAATAATTTCGCCAACGCATCTACACTTTTCAACTAGCATGATGCGGTCCGCCAGCGGCTTAGCCGTATAGTCGCTGAACACTGGTAGTTCATCCGAGGTTCGAATGCCGCGAACGCCCTGTCTCATGGCGTAGTCTATATGAGTCAATTTCCCTTAGAAAGTCTTCCATGAAGGCATCCTTCCAGTTAGGCAGATATAGACCTCTATGCTTAATCGCATAAACCAAACCAAATCACATAGCATCCTGCATCGAAATCGACGTCTTCCGGAAATTCCTACTTTCTTGCATGTGTTTGTTCACATTTTTAAGCGAAAATGATTTGGAACTAATCACGTTGACACGATGACTACCACACGAGTTTGTACGAAAATCTCCTTCTGGCCACCAGGGCTGCTGTACGATACGTCAATTGTTTCCAATCGTAGGAGTTTAAAGCATCTTGAACGAAACTTTTTGGGAAATGCATTCAGTTTAAAGAAGTATCTGAAGAAAGAAGTATCTAAGAAAGTGTGCAAGATTCGAAAATTATTTCTTTTTTACATATTTTTGTGTAGTGACAAATTAACACCATAATTATCGTTCCTCCATTCGATTAGAAAAAAGAAAAATGAAATCTGAAAGAAAAAAGAAAAATGAAATCTGAAGGCTTTCAGATTTTATATTACGCCCAGAAGGGCGTTTTTTAAACGTTTTGAGTGTTACCTTTACTTGATAAACAAACACACTTGTTCACAGTTAAACCACATAAAATTCAATTCAACAACAATATCAATGAATATTTAAAAAAATGCAAAATAGCATATTGTTAGAATTTCCGATACATAGTCTCGCGCGCTGAAAATAAATGTTTAAAAACAGCATATCTTGATAATTTCCGACAGATAGTCTCTCATACTAGAGACATTTTTTTTTTTTTTTTTTCCCGTACAGTGTTAAAACTGCTCACTTTGAAAGCGTCGAGTTTTTTAATAAAAAGTTAGTTAAAATTTTACATAACTTGCAATAGATTATAAAACGAAATCGAAATTCATTTAAATATAATGCAGAACTGTAACACTTGGTGGCAACAGTTTGAAAAGTGAAACGGACATTAATACATAACCAACGCAAAATCGCAAAGCGAAAACCTATTTAATTTCTTATTCCCAATTACGTTTTGGACTAAAACTTAATTGGGAATAGGAAATTTAATAATTAAAAATTCAACCATTACTTTAAAAAAAATTTCTGTAGGCAAATACTGCAATAAATCTATTACGATGGATGAAATTAAAGGTCAGTTTACACCTGTCAGAGCGGCTCGGAGCGAGTCGCTCCTTAAGATTACTTTGACAATGTAAACGCTCAATGTAAACGTCAATGTAAACGGAGTATAAACGTAGTGGAGATGAGTCAGCGCTTCCGTTTCTACTTTGAACCTGTTGAAAAATCTCTCCGGGCAGTTACTCCGAGCAGCGTTCGCAGGGACGTCGTGACAAATAGTTCTATAATCTGAGATTAAGCGATAGCCAAACCATGGCATTTTTTAATGCACACGCATCTTATGAAGTGTTTTACTTCTATAATTATGTGAGCTTATATTCATTTTTCTACAAGCATCCCTACACGAGGATGCAATAAATATATGATAAACTATAAAAATAAAAAATAAAAATAATTATGAAAAAGATATGTAGATCTGTTTTATTGGGGATATTTAAATTTCTTGCTTTGTATAAAAACATTCTGGGCTATAATTCGTTACAATTCCGCTTGGATGTGAAACATGTTCAGCTTGGATGTGTGAGTGCAAGTACTGAAGGTGTATTAAGTTTTTTATACAAATTATGCTAGATGAATTCTAATCTCCTTAAACTATCCGTTTTAGCATTTTAAAAGTAAAGTATAATCACTATATTTACGGATTATTAATTTTGTTGATATCACTTTGTGCGTTGTTCAGAAACACAATTTCAGTAGGATCCAAAAGTAACAATTTGCGATAAATATCTTCCTCTTGGAACTGTGTCATAATATATATAATCTTTTACCTGTGGTAATATATGTAATGCTCTCAAGTTTTTTGCTACTTCTTATTTATTTAAGATTTTCTGAATAATTAGGTAGATATCATACAGTTTACTTCTGTCGTGTTAATGGTAGCTTTGAATAAATATTCCATGTGTTAATTTTGCATTCTTCTCTAGAAATAACACAGTTCCAGTCAGAACTCTCCATAATTAATTCATGCACAGAAAGCTACTGATTCTGTGGATTCTGGATGAATAAATATATTCTTTCTATTAATAAATAATAAAACACATTATTACTTTTACATTATTTTGTAAATGATTAATTAGGTGTAAATAAACAGTTGTATATAGTAGAAAAACTTTGTTAATTTGACTTTCAGTAACCACAGTTGACTAAATAACTTCTCTCAAACTGAGTTTCTTTTAAATTCTTGTATCTGATATGCAATAACGTTTTTGTAACTTTGGACATTCTCGTCCGAAATTCATTTAATAGTTCATTTGATACTCCTAATTCATAGCGGCAAGCTACCCAATCACGTACCCATTTTTTTTTCTTCTTCTTTTTTTTTTTTTTTTTTTTTTTTTTTTTCCTCCCAAGAGCAGAAATTAATTCGTTTGAAACTGCTTCGCAGACTTCAAGCACTGCAGCCTAAGAACATCTATTGTATGTTCAATGCATATTCTTTCCTGCAGCTGCGACGTCGGTATCCATTTCGTAAGCAAACGGAGGCGAGTTGTCAGTCCACTCTGATTGGTGTAAACAATCTATCAGAGTACAGGTCCGTTCACTCGGTTCGAAACGCCCGGACGAGCGGCTCGCTACGAGCAGCTTTGACAGATGTAAACTGGCCTTAAATAAAAGAAACTGCAAACCAACGTATTCATCTGATATATATTCCCTAGATACGAACAGCAGCTATATGCTTATCTTATGTTTATAATGTATCCTTTTTACTCAAACTCATTACATGCGAGGATTACATCTTATAAAAGTTGCATGTTACCTCCCAGTAGAGAAAATATTGTAAAGTAATATATATATTTTGCTTTGTTTCTTTCATTGGCGAGTTGACGCGCTTGCTTTAGTGTTTCTGTGCAAATTGCGGGTGAAAACAATCCAGCATACTCTAAATCAGGGCTTCTTAAGACTTTTTTCAGTCGCGACCCCTTTTCTCCACTGAGATTTTTTCGCGACCCCAGGACCCCATAAGCATTACGCAAATCCTATTGCAATTTTAGGTCATTAACTTTAGTTCTAATTTTAAGACGCAGAACAATGTGAACATTTTAAACAAGTAACAGACGAAATGAGAGCGTCACGTGCAAAGCAAGTAAAATGAAAGTTTATATTGTAAAAAGAATGCGTCAAAACGTTTTCGTTTTTCGATTTTGTCTGAATGGACTTATCCTTAACCATCTTCAGATATATTGTGTAAAAATATTTGTTAATTTTAAAATTATTTTTACAAGTTAAAGCAATATTAAAACTGCTACTGCAGGTTGCAACCTACAGTTCAAAAGACTCTACTCTAAATACACTGAAAATGCTCGTAGAAAAGGTATGCCAATTACACAATATTCTAATTCTGCTCTGCCTCACAATTTCAGTGCAGTATATATATAAGTAATATTCAATATATAAATCCGTGCATAGGACGTGAAAATATTCCAACACATTTCTAATACACAGAAACCACTCATAAAATTTTTATTCACAATGACGTAGTTTTTAGATGTATATCTGTTTCTTAATTTCAAAACAATATACTTTTATGTATTAACCAAAACTTTTATGGTTATAACAGTGTAAATCTGTGTATAGGGTGTAAAAATAAGTTTAAGCACTGGTAAAACACAAATAAATATTCATTCTTTAAAAGTACGGTAATAATTTCAGTACTCAATCGTACTCATGTATACATATCAGATATAAGCAATTATCATGTTTTCCTCCAAATAACGCAGATAAATAAACAGAAAGTTATTCTAGAAAGATTTGCCAATACAGTTTACACACGCATTCATCAATATCACTTAAAAACATTGAGGGTTCATCTTTGGATTATGGTAACTTGGCGATTTTTTGGTGAAACTCTGGCGACCAACCCTGCTACAGCAACCTGCTAATTTTTGTTTGGACGCCATTCTGTTTTCACGAAATAAAGGCATGGTTTTTTTTTTAAAACCTCAACATTTTTTTCCCAACAATCTGCTAGCCGAATTACGCTTATGCTAGAACTTTTATGGAACAAAAGTGCTTAATCATGACGAAGATTAGTTGCGAAATTGGGAGAAAGTGCAAAATAGCTCACTGCTTGCCACGTTTTTAAGAATTGCACATGACGGTATAATCCATGTACATGTCGACCTATTTTCACTTGAAAAAACATCCCAGAATTGCACAAAAATGGCATTCGCACACTCTTGACTTTATCCATGTACACTGCTAAAGTCCTAGCTAGTAACCTTTATCGCCTTACCAAAATGTTACCAAAGTACCTGTTACCATATTCCAAAGATTAGCCAAAATAAGTTTAAGCACTGTTAAAACACAAATAAATATTCGTTCTTTAAAAGTACGGTAATAATTTCAGTACTCAATCGTACTCATGTATACATATCAGATATAAGCTATTATCATGTTTTCCTCCAAATAACGCACATAAATAGAAAGAACGTTATTCAAGAAAGATTTGATAACACAGTTTACACACGCATTCATCAATTTCCCTTCAAAACATTGAGTAATGTGCGATTTCTCACTATCGTATGCAACGAAACAAAATGGGTTGATCTTTACAATATGGTAACTGGTAGTTTGGCGACATTTTGGAGGCGATAAAGGTTACTACCTGGGACTTTGGTAATAATGTGAGCAGTACTCAGTTCCGATTACGCATTATTTTGTGTGAGGGAAATGAGAGATCATGGGATATGTCATGTGATATTAATGGACGAATTACGGTTCTTGAATCGGAAAAGGGGGGAAATCGGGAACAAATCTGGAAATTTTGTATTTGGTTTATTCTGTGTTGTGTGAAACAGTGTTCGTGAATTTTTGGATCCCATGGCCGTAACTAAAGAAAAGTTTATCGGACACGTAATCAAGATTCTGAAGAAGATTAGGTAAGTTAGTATTTTTAATTATTTGAGGATATTATTTTTATGCATTGTTCTAAATGTAAGGTGGAAAGGAATTTTGTATTATTGGGAAAATTGTTATAAGCAATGATTTAGTTCAAAGTAATTAGGATTGTAAGGTAATTTTTATTAATTTAATGTATGTGCTCATTTATATTTTAAGTAGTGTTTTTGAATTTAATTATATTTTAATGAAATGATAGTTATTTTGTGAATTTTATGTTTGTAGGAATTTGGTATACGTTTAAGTTGAAATAAACGTGCATGGAAATAATTTAAATATTTGATATTAAGTATTTGTAATGCTTGCGGTATGAATTCGTTGGTGACGTGTATAATGTAATAGATGATTTAGAGGTAAAAGTTTCTGGATATTTTATTTATTTTATATGTGGAAATGTTCATATTTGGAAAGGGTAAATACTTTTTCGCGATCAGGTAATTTCATATATGTTTCCTCATATGTCCTCCTCCGACCGATGGAATATTATCGTGTTTCAATACCTTTCCCCCGTTGTCGCATAGAAACGTGGATGCACTGGAATTACCGGAAAATTTAGAGGGATCCCGGTCCATCCCGCCACCCATGAAATATTTTCGCATGCTTGGTTGCAGAGCAATGTGGATATAGGGGAATGTTCCGAAATAAGAAATCATTGAAAATGAAACATTTTCGCTAATTATTGAAAAAACCAGTACAACCTTTTTTAAACGGCCGTTTCCATTCGAATAACAAAGCCACATTTTCTTCAATGCAGAAAAACCGCGACGTGCCAAGAAAATGGTAAAATATATACGAGTCACTAAAAGAATGTTGTGGATGGTGGTGTTTCAACGGTTCGTGACAGCATTTATATTCATGTGATATTTTATGTCAAAGTAAAATGTATCCATTTTACGAGTCAAAATGTTGGTGTGGATTAAGGAATACTGTTACGAGCAAAATGTTAAGATGGTCAAACGCGTTTCGAGTATCAGACTGAGCACGTCTTGAGGTAAGAGATTATACTTATTTTTTTTTTCATTTTGCCTACCTATCTTAACTATTATTCTATGTATTATATTTTGCATTCGTTAAATTTCCCAGGCGGTAAATCGAAGAAACAGGAAAGCTCTTCAGTGAGTTATAATAAAGGCAACCCGAAAAGAATGGGAAATAAAATATGTTTTATAATTTTTTAAGCAGAAAAAAAAGTGTCAAAAGCCCGGAGAAACTTGATAGTAGACTGACCTTATATTCGATGGCATTTTACTGTCTTACTGCTCCAGGTTATGGATTTCAATACATTCGATATTATAAGAGTACTTTGCTCATCAGCGTAAAAACGGTCTATCATGTAATATTCCATTAAGTGTTTAAGAAAATTTCCGAGGAAAAGTGTTATTTTATTAAATGTGTATTAATACAGTACATGGTCTGCAGAATTTGTAAGACCAAATTATAAAATAAATACGTAGCCGGTATTGAACTGTATATGGTGTAAGTACGAAGATAATTATTTTTAATGATAAAGCTAAAATGATAAAAAGAAATTAATTAGCAGGAGTGATAGCAAACGCAGTCTGGTAGACTGCGAGCTCAGCGAGAGCGTAGAAAAGCCTTAACAAACCCTTTTGGGCAACCGTTGTTGAAATCTGAATATCTTTAGAATTTTCGAAAGACAGCACCACCGGCTAGATTTTTTTTCCGTACACTGTTACGAAATGCTCGCTTTGCATTCTTTGAGTTTGTTAATCAAAAATCCATTAAAGCTTAAAATAATATGAAAATAGACAATAAAATGAATTTGATCAAAGTAGACCATATATCTTTACCACAGTTTTTACATTAGTTACAAAATTTACACAATTTTTGGGATAACTTCAATACAAAACAATTGTTTCGTACCTAATTAT
The DNA here is from genome assembly GCF_044657685.1 of Stegodyphus dumicola. Lineage (NCBI taxonomy): Eukaryota > Metazoa > Arthropoda > Arachnida > Araneae > Eresidae > Stegodyphus > Stegodyphus dumicola. Next base: position 205,925,122 of record NC_140781.1, read on the forward strand.
AAGCGCTAATGTGGCAGCGCGATAAAGAAAAGAATACTATTTTTTAAGTTACCATGGAAATCGCAGACGACTTTTTATTTTTAGATTTTGGATTCTAACGGTTTGACAGAATAGAGTTAAAATGTGTCGTGAGTGTTTTCAAAATGAAAGTAAATAAAGTTCTTTTAAAACACTGAAATTTTTTAACAAACGTCTAAAATCATCAGCAATTTCTGTGAGATTTTAGTAATGCGCGATTTTTTCAACTAAATATTACTGTGGAATTTTTGTTCACCCACACAGCGTTTTGGGATTTTCCTGAAAAAACTCCTTAATTTCACTTGTAATTCTGCCGAATAATTACTTTCAGATATAATATGAGTCTGGAGATTTCCTAAAATATGTGAATGCCTAAACATCTACGGAAAATATTACAACAAACATCTTTTTAATAAAGTGTTTCAGTGTGAGCTGAGCTTCTTACGTTTCTGCGCGTAGTTACCTAATTTCTTGTAATCATTAAAATAGTAAGTTTCATAATTTCCACGAAAGTACAATATATTTAAATACTGCTTTTTACATCTTAAACAACTCGTTGGAATGTGTAGACGAAACATAATATTATTTTCTGTATATCTACATTTTTAGGATAAATGCATAACTTCCCGGTTAATTTATATATGTAACACACATTTTATATTTGTATGTGTTTTTGAAGTTTTTTTCTTTCTTTTTGGCCCAAAGGGCGTTATCACAGAAGGGTTATTAATTTCGTTTCGGCATTTTGCATCGATTCTTTTTCTGCGTTGATTTAATTTTCAAACTGTTGCCACCAAATATTGACTATTACGCGAGAAATCACGGCATTTCTTTTAAATCATCGAGTTATTGTTTGCACTGTGGAAAAACAACGATACCTAAAGACATAAAATTTTCAGTAACGTAGTCCTCCACCCGCACCTGGAAGACTGAATATTGAATTTCGAATTTGTTTTATTATCTATTCCACATTTTTTTTTTATATTTTAATTAATTTTTGATTAAGAAACTTAACGACAATTTTATTTGTTATGTGAAAATGCTATTTAATACAAGATTGCATATATCAGTTGATTTAAAAATATGACAGCTACGTATTTATTTTATGATTTGATAGAAAGTTTGCATTGGTATTTGCCAAATTACGAGATAGCCATTATTCAATTTACTCCTTGTATTCTTATTTTGTAATTGACTGCAAAATAACAGCCTTTATGATAATACTACGAGAATGCCAAATTACGAGATAGGCATAACTCAATTTACTCCTTGTATTCTTATTTTGTAATAGACTACAAATGAGCCATTACGAGAATACTACGAAAATGCCAAATTACGAGATAGCCATTACTCAATTTACTCCTTGTACTCTTATTTTGTAATAGACTACAAAATAAGAGCCATTACGAGAATACTACGAGAATACCAAATTACGAGACAGCTATTACACAATTTACTCCTTGTCTTCTTATTTTGTAATAGACTACAATATAAGAGCCATTACGAGAATACCACGAGAATGCAAAATTACGAGATAGCTATTACTCAATTCAGTCCTTGTATTCTTATTTTGTAATAGACTACAAAATAAGAGCCTTTACGAGAATGCAAATTATGAGATAGCCATTATTCAATTTACTCCTTGTATTCTTATTTTGTAATAGACTACAAAATAAAAAAGACTACTAAAAATAAATTACTTATTTTGTAATAAACTACAAAATAAGAGCCATTACGAGAATACCACGAGAATGCCAAATTACGAGATAGCCATTGCTCAATTCAGTCCTTGAATTCTTATTTTGTAATAGACTACAAAACAAGAGCCATTACGAGAATACTACGAGAATGCCAAATTACGAGATAGCCATTACTCAATTTACTCCTTGTACTCTTATTTTGTAATAGACTACAAAATAAGAGCCATTACTAGAATACTACGAGAATACCAAATTCCGAGATAGCTATTACTCAATTTACTCCTTGTCTTCTTATTTTGTAACAGACTACAAAATAAGAGCCTTTACGAGAATGCCAAATTACGAGATAGGCATTACTCAATTTACTCCTTGTATTCTTATTTTGTAGTTACAATATAAGAACCATTACGAGAATACCACAAGCCAAATTACGATATAGCCACTACTAAATTTACTCCTTGAATTCTCATTTTGTAATAGACTACAAAATAAGAGCCATTACGAGAATACCAAATTACGAAATAGCCATTGCTCAATTCAGTCCTTGAATTCTTATTTTGTAATAGACTACAAAATAACAGCCATTACGAGAATGCCAAATTACAGGATAGCCATTACTCTATCCTTGAATTCTTATTTTATATATTACAAAATAAGAGCCATTACGAGAATACTATGAGAATGCCAAATTACGAAATAGCCATTGCTCAATTGAGTCCTTGAATTCTTATTTTATATATTACAAAATAAGAGCCATTACGAGAATACTATGAGAATGCCAAATTACGAAATAGCCATTGCTCAATTGAGTCCTTGAATTCTTATTTTGTAATAGACAACAAAATAAGAGTCATTACAAGAATCCTACCATAATGCCAAATTACGAAATAGCCATTGCTCAATTGAGTCCTTGAATTCTTATTTTGTAATAGACTACAAAATAAGAGCCATTACGGAGAATACTACGAGAATGTTAAATTACGAGATAGCTATTACTCAATTTACTCCTTGTCTTCTTATTTTGTAATAGACTACAATATAAGAGCCATTACGAGAATACCACGAGAATGCCAAATTACGAGATAGCTATTACTCAATTCAGTCCTTGTATTCTTATTTTTTAAACATAAGATACTTTACGAGAATGCCAAATTACGAGATAGCCATTATTCAATTTACTCCTTGTATTCTTTTTTTGTAATTGACTGTAAAATAAGAGCCATTATGATAATACTACGAGAATGCCAAATAACGAGATAGGCATTACTCAATTTACTCCTTGTATTCTTATTTTGTAGTTACAATATAAGAACCATTACGAGAATACCACAAGCCAAATTACGATATAGCCACTACTAAATTTACTCCTTGAATTCTCATTTTGTAATAAACTACAAAATAAGAGCCATTACGAGAATACCAAATTACGAAATAGCCATTGCTCAATTCAGTCCTTGAATTCTTATTTTGTAATAGACTACAAAATAACAGCCATTACGAGAATGCCAAATTACAGGATAGCCATTACTCTATCCTTGAATTCTTATTTTATATATTACAAAATAAGAGCCATTACGAGAATACTATGAGAATGCCAAATTACGAAATAGCCATTGCTCAATTGAGTCCTTGAATTCTTATTTTATATATTACAAAATAAGAGCCATTACGAGAATACTATGAGAATGCCAAATTACGAAATAGCCATTGCTCAATTGAGTCCTTGAATTCTTATTTTGTAATAGACAACAAAATAAGAGTCATTACAAGAATCCTACCATAATGCCAAATTACGAAATAGCCATTGCTCAATTGAGTCCTTGAATTCTTATTTTGTAATAGACTACAAAATAAGAGCCATTACGGAGAATACTACGAGAATGTTAAATTACGAGATAGCTATTACTCAATTTACTCCTTGTCTTCTTATTTTGTAATAGACTACAATATAAGAGCCATTACGAGAATACCACGAGAATGCCAAATTACGAGATAGCTATTACTCAATTCAGTCCTTGTATTCTTATTTTTTAAAAATAAGATACTTTACGAGAATGCCAAATTACGAGATAGCCATTATTCAATTTACTCCTTGTATTCTTATTTTGTAATTGACTGGAAAATAAGAGCCATTATGATAATACTACGAGAATGCCAAATAACGAGATAGGCATTACTCAATTTACTCCTTCTATTCTTATTTTGTAATAGGCTACAAAATAAGAGCCATTACGAGAATACCACGAGAATGCCAAATTACGAGATAGCCATTACTCGAATACCACGAGAATGCCAAATTACGAGATAGCCATTATTCAATTTACTCCATGAATTTTTATTTTGTAATAGAGTACAAAATAAGAGCCATTACGAGAATACTACGAGAATGCCAAATTACGAGACAGCCATTACTAGAATACCACGAGAATGCCAAATTACGAGATAGCCATTATTGAATTTACTCCTTGAATTTTTATTTTGTAATAGACTTGCCCTTTTGTTCCTATTTTTCTTGTAGAGAACCTTCCATCGAGATTTTCATATTACAATATACAGAAAAATTAGAAAATTTCAGACATAATTTGATTAAAAGTATTTATTTATATATGTATAAAATTCGTAACAGTTTGGTAAATATTTATTAAGGGGTTAAATTGCATTATTTGTATACAGTAATAATTTGTATATCTATTTAGGTGCAATGTGAAAACGAATATTTATGTAGATAATACAATGTGTTTATCTATCTGTGATAGTGCAGTTCAAGAACTTTGAATTGTTTTGTTACTTAAACGCAGGTTGTAATATTTGGGGATGTAATTGTTAAATTTTTCGTTTGGTCTTAAGAATAACATTTTTCTGCTTGTTAATTTTCTGTATGATTATTGAGAACCGTATATATACGGCGGTCTTTATCATTATATTAATTGTAAAAGTGTAACATACTTTAAACTTCCGCAATAAATCTCCTAAATATATTGCTATAATTAAAACTAAATTCTGTTTGATCTGTTATTTTAAATTCTATTTGTATCGTATTTAAAAAAAAATAAATATTATGATTCTGTAAAACTTATAAATCAAAATATACGTCTCTTGGGTTAAACAGTCAAGCAGCAGCAGAATTGTTACACTTATGGCACTCAAAAGAACAGTTACATTTACGACACTCTAAAGAATACTTCTGCCTAAGCCATTGTAATGAAACATAAGACACTAAAAATTGACAATCGAGATCACACTCAACAAACCACTTTAGGTATTAAAGGTAAAAAGTATGGAAACATATTTTCACATAAATTAAACTTTTAATACATACAATTGTTTCTCCATTTGAAAATGCAATTTAGTGTTAATATATATTAAAATTTTGATCTCATTAGCTCCTTTTCAAACTTAACAAACATAGCAAAATTTTTAAGTTCTATGTGCACCTGAAACGAAAATGCTTAGAAACGTATCAGTATGAATGAAATCAGTTCATTCTTTCAAAGCAGCGAACGATTCGTAGATAATTTTTTGTTGCCAAATCGGGAAACAAAAACTTCAGGCTAATACGTATAAGTACGACATCGAGATTTGAATTTAATGTAATATAACAGCTTTTCCTTATAAAGAAATTTGGCAATAACATATGGTATCAATCATCCTAACATGAGACAAAAAAGCTGCCAACAGCAAATACTTATTTAAAATCCCGACATTAACGAAATACGTTTTTGACAAACAATGACGTCACACGCAATCGCGTGCTTTTTTTTTCAATGTCAGAATATGATCTTATATAATAATAATATATTTAATGATTGACAATGCTATTTTTATTTCATATTTTGCAAAACTTACGAATTTTTAGTAAGAAACTCTACAATTTGCAAGGAAGCAGTGGCAACACTTTTCGAAGTAAAGCAGATTTTTATCTCCAGGGCTCGAAACTGTTGCCACTCGGAAAAATTGAATTCGAAAATTGGTGTTTTTCGAGATTTTAATTAATACCTCGGCTGATTAAAGACGTAGGAAGAAGTAAATGATCGAAATGTTTTCCCGAAAATTTTTGGAATCCCGGGGTACCTCTCCCGAAACTCCCCGCCGTCCCAGAGGAGATAACCCCCCCCCCAAAAAAAAAAAAAGAAAACAGATTTTAAATACACAGCGGCAGCCTTTTTAATAAATGACATTTATTTGTATTTTTTGCTAAGAATTATCCAGCTTAAAGCATTTCTTTATTTATGAACTGAAAGACAAACTGTAATAAATGCTGTGAGTATGATATGTATATCGACTACATTGTTGGTTTGGATTAAAAAATGGAAAATTGAAAAAAAAATAAGAAATTTATTCACCCTTCCGTTTAAGCTAGGTATTATGTAAAACTAGGAAACTGTAAAAACGATTTTGTAATAGTTATTCAAAATTAAGAAACTTTTATTTACTTAAAGAGGCACAAGGTCGTTCTGGATAGGGTCAGAGAGGTAAGAGTGCTTTATAGTGTAACATTTATTTATTAGCAGGTTCAAGTTAGACACGGACATTACATTTAACTTTAATAAAATTACAGAGCAGGAGTCTGAAACAACCTATCAGGTTAAACATTTGGCTTTTTCCTTAAGTCCTTCTCTTCCTACTTACCAGAGGGCACCCTTGTTGTTGGAATTAGTCCAACAGTATTAGCAGCAGAGTTTATATTAAATGATTGGTTACAATGTGAAAATATTCGTGTCCAATTTAATGCGCTCTCTAATTTTACGTCTTAGGAGTATGAATAAAAAGCATGAGTGAAATTCGAAGTAACATGGCTGCTAAATTTCTGTAACTGCAGCATATTCGTCATATTTGTCTTCCATTATATCTTCATGCACATCATCGAATTCTGGTGCATTTTCACTATAATTTTACTCTGATTCATAAATATTGAATAATCATCTTCCGCTCCTCCTATATTGTTTGATGTACTACATATTTAACATCGGTATCTACCTTCTTTTAAAAGTAATCGTCTGTACTATTAAAAGCTATGCACGTTTGTTTGCTTGCTTGTTTGTGGCATTATCTCCTCCGGACGGCGGGGAGTTGAATTGCGAGAGAACTACTCTCGGATTACAAAAAAAATCGTGGCAAGCCAGTTCGACTATTCTCATCTTCGTTCGACTTTAATTAGCAGAGATGTTTTCATTTCCTTGTACGAAGTAAAAAGGAAGTATTGTAATCGCGAAAAATTTCGGGTATCATATTTCAACGAAAATACCGATTTTGATCGCTATCCAATGCAATTTAATGATGTTTTTGCGTGACATCCACAAGCGAGGACAGAATAAAGGACTCTTTCCCCCCCCCAAAAAAAATTATAAAACTGATTTAAAATGAATTCTGAAGAGTGCATACGTATCTCGCATAACTCTAAAACGAGTAGCCTCAGAGCGGTGAAATTTTGTACGTAGGACTATTATAACATGTAGATGTGCACCTCGAATTTTGGTTGCAATCGGCCGCACCAAAAGTATATAAATATATGTATATATATACTCTGTTACCCGGCTCAGTGATCTCAGTTTCTTTATTCTTATATATTTGTAAATTGCGCATCTTTTGCTTTAAAAATGATAGAATTATGTTGTTTTTATCTTCCTGTTAAGGGGTTTTATGCATTTAGTAAATCTGCATGCAATATCTGTGGAGTTATCAATCAACAATTTAAAAGTTGTTTAAGTTCAGCTAAGCCTAATTTTTTAACTATAGCAGCCATATTTATTTACATTTAAAACTTAGCAGAATAGTGGACTTGTTGCCAATCTAGATAAACTAAGCTTCGAAACAATAAAGTAACATCACCTTTTATTATTGCGAATTAAATCATGCTTAATAAATTCTGGAATTTATTCGAGGAAATAAGTGTTTCATATTTACTTCGTAATTTTTAATAAAGATATTTTGAGTATTTATGTATTTCTGCCTTGTGGGGAAGTCAGAACTGAATTAATTGAATGAGAAATACCGAATCGTCTGTGAACAACTGTTTCTTTTTTGTTTTCTTTGCTTAATTTCATTTACACATCGTTTTAGATTTATTATGGTATTTGAATAGAACATGTGGCAACGATTTGATTATTCTTCAAATGATATAAATTTATATGTATTCTGAATTATAATATGGACGAAATGTAACGCTGTTAAGTGTACCTAGCGCCAGAGTGTCGCAATGGTAAACAAATATAGTGAATTTTAAAGAGTGCGGTTATTCTATTGTGGTTTATGCACTATCGACGAAGTAAATTTAATTCAATCCAATTTGAAATACAAGAACAAATGCGTATAATTTAATATTCCGTGCAAGGAAGTCATGTGGTGTACACATCAGATTTTTTAAAAGCTGTGAAAACGACAATTTTCGCCCTCATTTTTCCGAGTGGCAACAGTCTTCCACGATGGAGATAAAAATCTGCTTTACTTCGAGAAGTGTCGCCATTGCTCGCTTTCACATCGTAGAGGTTGTTAATAAAAAATTTGTAAGTTTTACAAAATATGAAATAAAAATAACATTGCCAAGCATTAAGCATATTAGTATTATTATAGAAGGTCATATTCGGACGCTAAAGAAAGCAAGCGATTGCATGTGACTCTACTGTATGTCGAAAATTGTTCGCTAATGTTAGCATTTTAAATAAATAGCTACTGTTCACAACTTTTTGTTTCCGGTTAGTACAATTTAAACGATATATTATTGCCACGTTAGTGCTTCGTTAATTCTGAGAAAATGTTGTCGTATTACATTAAATTTAAATCATGAGGTCATACGTATTAACTTGGTGTCAAAAGTTTTTGTTTCCTGTTCCAGCAATAAAAAAAAATATATTTATGAATTTAATTGTTGCTCGGAAAGAATGAACTAATTTCTTTAATATTGAAATGTTTTCATACATTTGCTTTTCACATGTACGTAGAACTTGAAAATTCTGCTTTGGTTGCAACCTGCTAATAGGCTTTAATTTTGTACCTTCTGTTAAGCAGATTTTACGTGACCTGCTGTTTTTATATAAACTAAATTTTTCGTTTCACATCAACTGTTTCATTTCCTATCACATCAAGCATTACTGGAGTTTATAAAAAATTAAAAATGTAGTTTGAAATTATAGTTCCACTTTAAGCCTCGGTGCGCTTTATAGGCGAAATGTACTATGCGTTTAAATAAAAAAATAATTAATTTTTATCCTATTTTTTCATCACAATTTATGATTCAAGACATCCAAGTCAAATATCTACAGAGGCTGTTCGGACATTTTTTAGACGATTTCGGTAAGCGGTAATAAAAGATTGTTTGCTGCAAAGATGTAATTGCAATTGTACTACGTTTTTAAAAGTCAAAATTATCGTCTGTGGCTTCAAAGTTTTGTTTTTATTCAAAATGGCGAATTTAACAAAGCAGTGGTTCGAAGGCTACATTGACGCTCTTTCCGAAGAGAAATATGCATACTCCGTTATCCCAAAACGGTACGTTCATTTAACAATAGACGGGCAGGGAAATTGGTTTTCGTTTTCACGTCTACGAAACATTTTGCAGCGATGGACAGAATTAAAAGAAATATATTTCGATTTGTTTTCATCGCGATGTGGAAGACAAGTTACCAGCTACTCTTGTTTGTGCAGTTTGAACGTGAATGGAGAATGAAGGATATAAAACGCGAATTTGCGGGCTGCGGAGTTACTAGCGCTGAATTGTTTTACGCAGTTAAAGTAAAGGAAACTTATTCGAAAATAGTTTCTGAGTGCGGCCAGCCAGAGATGAGCGACGGTACTTTACCCGGTACTGCGACGGAGGAAAGCAACCAGAAATTCAACCACGCCCAGCTGGCGAAATTTGCAGAATCGAGAAGAATTACGGACGTGCAGATTTTAATGTGGGAATATGCGCATTTAGCGCACAGAGACTGCGATAGAACCGACGAAAATTCGAAACAGCACGACGAAGACCACATTGAGCAGATGGAAAATGCTAGGAAATTTCTGCACCTCCCTGACAGAAAAAGAACTGCAAGAAACGCCGGTGACGTGACTCGAGCAGCCATTTACGCGGAATTAAACAGAATACCCAACATTAAATACATTGAAAATGAATCGCTGATTCTAGGCGAGACTTGTGGAACAAGCGAACTTTCAGGCTCTAGTTGGGCAGGCCAGTTTTCACCTGTTTAACGTCGTTGGTTTCCACAAGTTTAAATGCACGGCAGTGATTCTTCTGAGCCTTTTTATTCACGCCCATCCAAAACGAAGATACGTATGTTTAAAAGGACCATACAATTCGGGCAAGACCACGTTTGCTTATGCGTGGTGCTCGTTCCTCAACGGAACTGTTTTATCGGTGAACATAGACCCTAGCCGTGATACATAATATTTATGTATATGTAACATATATATTTTTATATATCATCTTATTCATTTTTATGAATTTATAGAATGAATGATGCACACTTTTTCTGAAGAATTTAACCAAATACACCTCGGAAAAAATTTTGAAGAACCGATAGTCACTTTGCATTTAATGCGCGGAAAACTCCAATGTGAACACCCATCTTGAATATTTGATGACACACGCGTAAAGACACCATTAGAATGTTTCTGAAGAAGTACACACTTTTCACTAATTACATGCTTATCAAAATAGCACATAGGTAATTTCAAAGACCATTTCAATATCCTATTTGTAGGATGTTTAATATTCGTAAGCCAGACTAAAGCAGCATGATCAATATGTACAATAAAATGATTACCATGTAAATAATAATAAAATTTATCTATTGCATTAATAGCTAAACATTCTAGCTCAGTAATATCATAAATTTGTGCAAAAGATCTTAATTTTCTAGAATGGAAAGCATTTGGATGTAGATTACCATCAGGATGTTCTTGTTTTAAAACTGCATCAACAGATTCTTTATAGATGCATCTACAAATACATGACATGGATGTTTTAAATTAAACAAAGCTAAAATAGGTCTTGAAATGAATGCATCTTTTAACTTTTGAAAAGCTATTTGACATTCAGTAGTCCATTTATAAGGAGAATCATTTTTTGAACTAAATTCTGTATCCGTTGACTGATCTAAGACAGCATCAATTCTAAGAATAGGCTCAGAATCTGTTTCAGTAATTTGGTTGAGTTTTCGACAGTCAATACGCAATCTAGTTCCTGCTTGAACAATTTTTGCATTTGGTCATCAACAATTTCACTATTTGTAGCATAATTATCAAATTGTTTAGTACTTACACTATTTTTGCACACAAAATTATTTTGAAAACGTTTATTTGATAGTAATAATATCTAATAATATGTCCTTTATTTTCAAAATACATTTAATTGAGAGATTCATTTATTTAAGATTCAACTGCAATTTATATATTTCGCTACTTATCATATGTCATTCGCTAAATATTTATCGTTAATAGAACTATGTAAATAATTGAAGAAGTATAATATGAATATATAAATGAATATTATACATATGAACATATAAATATGAATTCAAATAAAAAATTGAAAAGTATATTTCAAATGTTGTTTTTGTAATACATAAATATATCATATAAAATTGTATCTATCATGACATATGTATGAAATTATACATTTTGATATGAATAGAGATGTTTAATTGAAAATGTTAAACCTTTAATGAATTATCATTTATTCTTAGTTGATGTTGTATTTATGTAATGTTTGATAATGTTGAAATTTATTGATTTTATTATTGTGGTAAGTGTATCTGTATAAGCGCACCATGTTTTCTGAAATATGTTTACCAAAACTATTTCAACGTAAGGTGAATGACAGGTAGTAAACATTTTTAAAAATAAAGTAAAAAATGCTATAAATATTTTGTTATTATTTCGAACGTTTTGTGGTTGTATTCACGTTTATTAAAAGAAAAATAATAATACCATTCCAGATCTACATTTTCAGTACTTTGAAAAATCCATAACACCAATTTCCTTTCAACGCTGGTGGTGCAAAAATTAAGGACGAGACGGCTTTTTCAATATAACGTTGTGCAAATGCTTTCCATAGCAACAAAAATAATACCATAACATCCACAAGATGTAAGAACACGGGTAATGTAAGCAAAACGACCCAAAAAAGAAATCAAAATGATAGAAAGAAACAGCACGGAGCACAATGCAACACAAAGTCGAAACATCCGTGTGACAGGTGTCCAGCAAGAAACATGCCCTTAGCATGAAGTGTACGTGTCTACAATCGCAACTCAGACTAAACCTGCTCTCACCCGTAAAGATTTCTCGACCCCATTAATTTTTTAATCTGTCCAAAACTTCCCCGACGAGCAGGCGTTAATGGTATACACCTTACGGATCGTCGTACAAACAGACCACCATTGTGCAGCCTCCTGGCCATGGTAACACGCTTGTTGCATATGTCTTGAGACTTTCCCGATAAATTCCATTTCATGGAATATGTGTATGCACTTAATAGTTAAAAAATATGAAGCAATAAATATGAAGCAAAATAAAATTAAAATAGCAAATTTTTATGAGAATTTTATTTCTGCAGAATGCCTGAAAGTCTATATTAAATTTGCCAAACCAAACCAAAGAGGAAAAATCATTTAAAATATAGCCTATTATGCCTCCTTTAAAAAAATCTACTTATTTACAATCAGTTTAAATTTTTTTTAAATAACATTTTTTCGTGCATAAAGACGACAGCAGCTGATCCGTGCTTGCATGTACCACACATGCGTGGAACTCCTGATTAGTCTCTCAGTCCGCTCTACGTTCTTCGTTCCACTGATAAGCTAATTTTTCAATTTCGTCCTTAAATCTTTCACACCAGTGCACAAGTTGAACTGTTTTACTAGAAACCAGTATATTATTTAAGAATATATTATAATATAAATTTATTTTTTCCCTTATTCTGTAAATTATCAGAAAATGAACCTGTTTATTATGGATTACATGCTGATTCTGATATTTTGTCTTAAATTGCCCAAATATCTTTAATGGTTTATAGACGCTTTTATTTGTGATCTATGAAGTGAAAACGCATCAGTAGGTAAGATTCTTTATTGGACTCTTACCCACCGATGCGTTTTCACTTCATAAATCACAAATAAAAGCGTCTATAAACCTTTTTTATTTATTATAAATCATAAAGGAATAAATTATTTTAAATTATATTCAGCAGTCTTATAAATTTTTTATGCAATTATATGTAATAGTTAAATATACAATCGATTTTGTTTCAGAAATATTGAACGCTTGACGCATGATTTATTCATTGCTTACATGTCATGAATGTGTTAATTCTGTTTTTGTCACGATATAAAAATTGTGTTTATTCAATATCCAATTGTTTTCATATAAATAAATTTTTTATTTCATTATTGTAATTGTGTTGTCTTCAGTTTTTACTCTAAAAGATTTCATACATATATTTAATATTTAGTTAATTTTTATTAGAGATGAATTTAATTGCTGATCAGCATTTTTAATTTCATCCTGTCAAAAAATAAAACTTTCCTTCTGTGATAGGGTTTTCACGACATTTTCATTTCCTGTTTTAACAGTGTATTTTTAAAAATTTCTAGATATTCATGCATTCAAAATCAAAGCATAATGGCAGATATTAATTTTATGACATATACAATTTCAAAAATAATAAACCGTATCTTTAAAATATTCTGCAGTTCAGGAGATTTAAACTTGTAACTCCAAAATTAATTCTAAAACATATAAATCGAAATAACGCAAATTTTAACGTAATAAATTTAGTAGTTTAATAAATTTTAGCGTAATAAAAGTTAAATGTATAAATTGAAGATTAATTCTAAACAGAGAATTGTATAATTAATCAACCGCGCATGTATATAATGACTTCATGAATTATATCCTCAACCATAGTTAGTTTAGCAATGGACAGTTTTCCTGCCTGTAGCTTTGTAATGCAGTGAAACACATTTACAGTAAATAGAATTCTTTCTAGCCAATTGCTCGTCCTTTTATTACTACCTACATACTGCTCAGAGTGTTCACACATTTTTGGAACCACTTTGAAAAGATTTATATATAAACAAACGAAGAATTTCATTTTCCAATATTCAGTCATAAACCTTTGTATCATTCTTTGGATGAACTGTCATATTATATCTTGATTTCCGGGATAAATATAATAATATAATGCATTAAAATGTAGATATATCTGTTTTATATTAACAGGAACTTCATAAACATGTTAGCTAAGAATTTTATTTTTGCATAACAAAATGTTTTGCCAAGTGAACGGAGAATACCTACCCTCTACCAACTCACAATAAACTTCCCCTCAACATGCAGTTACGTAAGAAAAGTAGCTTTTTCTATTCAGAATAATTGGGGGGAACAAATGCCTCATGGCCTTGTAGGGACGAGTCGAAAATGAAAAACAAAGTCGGGAGTGCTCATGTTATTCTAATTTCAGAATATGAAGAAAAAATATTGAAAAGCCACCTGAATGAATATAACAGCATGTTCGGAGGAGAGCTGATGCTATAAAACGAGCAATTAGCTGGGCAACATAGCGAAACGTGAACCTAATCAGCATTTACTCAGAGAATTACCATTTGCCGACTTTAAGATAGCTTAAACCTTCAAGAAGTTGTAAGCATATTTACTAGTTTATATTTTCTTTTAAACCTTGTTAATTTCAATAATCAATGCTATCAGGTAATTTTTAGAACCCTTTTAAGAATTATAAGGGTTTAAAAAAGTGAGAATAATTTAAATTTCTCTTTCTGACTGTGATATATCTAAACGTAAGTAATCACAAGTTGTGTCATATATTAAACAGATATGATATTAACTTATAATATAATTAACTGTTTGTGTTTACATATTTGTTCTATGATAATCATTACACAGGGGTTATAATATTTCTAATTTTATCTGCTAAAAGTGATTGAATTTAATGTGAGTCCGGAAACGATAACGATGTTATTTTCTCTTGACATGACTTTTGTTATTTTTCTGTTGAGATTTACATATTCATAATTTCTGTAGAACACTTAATTCTGCCGTTTAATTAAAATTGATTGAGTGAAAGATTCAACTTGATAAATTTTAAAGATACAGGAATGATGAAAAGTGCCAATACATTGCAAAGTAAAGGAGACTGTTTTAACTGCCTTTGAAACCACATTGCACTTCGTTACCATATAGGAAAACCATGACTCCTCTATACAGTCAAAGCATTCAACTGCGGAAATGCAATTCGGCCATCGTTCCGCAGCTTTAGCGTCTTAGCCACTAGTCGGCAAATTTTCATTCGCTTTTCAGCATCATTGAACATATCTGATCACACAAAATGTATGCAAAAATGGTAGTTGGTCTATTAAAAAAAATCTGATGTGTACAAGACATGACTTCCTTATACGGAATATTCAATTATACGCATTTTTTCTTGCATTTTGTTTAAACTTATTGGATTGAATTAAATCTACTTCGCCGACAGCGCATAAACCACAACAGAATAAATGCATTCTTTAAAATTCACTCTATTTGTTTGTAGAGTTGCGCGCCCTCAACTTGCACGCAACCAAGAGGTTTACCATAGCGACACTCTGGCGCTAGGTTCACTTAACAGTTCATATTAAAACTCAGAATGCACAAAATTTATATCATTTAAAGAATTATCTAATCGTTGCCACAGGTTCTATTCAAATACTATAATAAACCTAGAACGATGTATAAAAGAAATTAAGCAAACAAAACAAAAAAGAAACAGTTTTTCACAGACGATTCAGTATTTCTCATTCAATTAATTCAGTTCTCACTTC
This sequence comes from Stegodyphus dumicola, assembly GCF_044657685.1. Lineage (NCBI taxonomy): Eukaryota > Metazoa > Arthropoda > Arachnida > Araneae > Eresidae > Stegodyphus > Stegodyphus dumicola. The sequence continues at coordinate 205,940,654 of NC_140781.1, forward strand.
GCGACAAGGCAAAAATACATAAAATATCTGCATTAAAAATTACGAAGTAAATCTTAAACACATATTTCCTCGAAAATATTCCAGAAAGGATTAAGCATGATTTAATTCGCAATAATAAATGAAGGCTTTATCTTTGTTGTTGCGAATTGCATACAGATTTACTGAAGGCATAAAAACCTTAACCGGAAGATAAGAACAACATAATTCAATCATTTGTAAAGCAAAAAATGTTGCAAATTTACAAACATATAAGAGCAAAGAAACTGAGATCACTGAGCCGGGTAACAGAGTGGATATATATATAAATATATTTATATACGATTGGCGCAGCCAATCGCAAGCAAAATACGAGGTGCACATCTACATGTTGTAGTCCTATATACAAAATTTCAATGTTCTGAGGCTACTCGTTTTTGAGTTATGCGAGATACGTACGTACACAAGCTACGAAAAATTCTCTTCAGAATTCATTTTAAAGCAGTTTTATAATTTTTTTTTGGAGGAAAAGAGTCTTTTATTCTGTCCTTACGTACAGATATAAAGCAAAATCATCGTTAAATTGCATTCGAAAGCTGTCAAAATGGATATTTTCGTTGAAATATGCTGCCTGAAACTTTTTGCGATTACAATGCTTCCTTTTTACTTTGCACAAGGAAGTAAAAATCCAAGTAAAAATGTGCGCATTACATGAAATACATCAAATACAGATGACTTCCATGTACAGCCTATTAAATTATGCACATTTTTGCTGCATTTCATTTATTTCCACTTTATTTCCACGAATTTCATTAGACATACATTTCTCGTTCAATTAATTCGGTTCTCGCCTCGCGGCAAGTCAAATCATCTTCATTAAAAATTGTAAAATACAGAAAACATAAAACATCAAATACAGTTAAAAGAAACAGTTTTTACAATTAAAATTAGAGTTTCAGAGCGGAAACAAGCAATTCGGCCAGCGGACAAGAAGGCAGATTATTCGGTGCACCAAACTGAAAGTTTACTTTTAGTCAAACTCAGCAAAAAGACACTGAAGTCCAGAAACTGACTTAATTCTTTATTCTACTTTCTTCTGATTAATCTGGAATGAAAATGCTACACATGGATTTATGTCATGTAGGTAATGTATCAAGATGGCACTCATATGTATGTGTGCTTAATAGTGATAATATTGTTTTGTGAAATTCAGTAATTTTATTTCATGTATACATTATTCTTGATAAAGAACTATATCAGTATCTCACGTTGCCAGCCATAACATTTTGTACACATGTCATTCTGATAAATGTTGTATGTGTGTAAAAATGTCTACCTGCTGTATATTTAAGTGATGCATTTAATAAGCTTGTTTTTTTGCCTAACTTTAAATGCATATACGTATATCTAAAATTGTGTATATTCCTCATTCTACTTAGCATTGTGGGCACGTATGATGGATATATTATTTATATTCAGCCATTGCAAGTTTTCAAATTTTATCCTTGATATACAGAACTGAACGTTTTCTTAAGTATATATTGTGATTATGAGAGTTATTATTTTTTGTGTGCTGTTAAAATATATTTTAGGATGTCTGTGTCTCTTTTATTTATAATAAACAGATTGATTTGATCAATAGCTTTATCAAAAATTTCATTATTTTCATTTCAAAAATTGAAGTTTCTCTAACACTAAAAATGTAAATTGCTGCAATGCACTTAATTCAATTACTAGTTTCTTAATGTTAACACCAATGAAATTTAGAATGCAAATGAAAGTGAAGAGAAACACACCTGTGTAATATTAAAATTAGTCAAAAAGGCAACTTTGGGTTTGAGTTTCATTCAAAATCTATGCCACAGTAAGACTTTTTTTTTCTTTTTTGGCCTAATAATTTTAGAATGTCTTTGAATATCTGCAATGCAAATACTGCACAGAGATCAAAATCTGCATTATTTAAACTTTTATTGTTTAAGATTTCCTAAAAACAGTTATTTAATAATTTAAAAATTCTTCAGTATGTAAAATTTAATCTCTTTAAGTAATATTTTTACTCCAATGCCGTGAAAAGAGATATACAAATTTTAGATCACGGTGTATTACTATGTTAATTACATCTTTGATAGGGGATACTAAATTATTTTTTGGCTCAGTACAACCGATAGAAATATTTTGAAAACTTTTCACTGAAATAGTACATGATCTGAAGCTATCTGTTAACTTCTTACTATATAAATAATTAAAAAATAAGGTGTATACTCTGAATTACCTTTAAATTATAATAAATAGTTGTAATGCGTACATTCCAGAATAGCGTATGTCTATATAAAATTATTGTACATTTTATATCCGTGTGCTTACTTTGATGCTTCATTACGATTAAACTATTTTTACGATTAGCGACTCTTCACCATAATCTCCAATGGGCAATTTTTTTTGCACACAGTTGGGGTAATTTTTTCCCACCCCAGTTGGGGCAATTTTTTCCCACCCCAGTTGGGGCAATTTTTTCCCACCCCAGTTGGGGCAATTTTTCCCCACCCCAGTTGGGGCAATTTTTCCCCACCCCAGTTGGGGCAATTTTTCCCCACCCCAGTTGGGGCAATTTTTTCCCACCCCAGTTGGGGCAATTTTTTCCCACCCCAGTTGGGGCAATTTTTTTCCCACACCAGTTGGTGCAATTTTTTTCCCACACCAGTTGGGGCAATTTTTCCCACCCCAGTTGGGGCAATTTTTTTCCACCCCAGTTGGGGCAATTTTTTTTCCATCCCAGTTGGAGTAATTTTTTTGCACTCAGTTGGAGCAATTATTTACGCATACCATCCTTCCGTTAGGCATACATCCTTTGAACACGTAAAAAATATTATAATAACTAAACTCGCTTGGTCTCCTGGAATAGGCATTGCAGTCAATTAGTTTGTATCCCGAAATGCCGGAATAGCAGTAAACTGGGGAAAATAAAGGGTAATTGTACCCTTCTTATCTGTGTCATATCTTCTACAGTTTCAAAGAACATAGTTTAAAGTAAACTCATTGTTCTACTCGGAACACTCACATGTGTGCCAAATCAATTAGGCGAAATAGTAGTTCTGATAAATGTTTTAATAGGAACTGGCAGCGGGAATACAACACTGGTGTTAATATTAGTGGCGTCACTTAAAAATTAAGGCTGTGTAGAAATGTGAATACCTATTTTTGTAAAAAAGCAACTAGAACTTACTTAGTATGTATGGCGTTCACTCATAGCGGGAGCGCAACTATGGCAACGCGAACCTGAGACCGGTGATGTGAGAGCAATTGTATGGCGAGTTTTCCAAATCTTATGTGTAGACGGTGGCTTTCTTGTTATTTTGATAGTCAAGAGCGCACAATTTCAGCCAGATCGGAATAAAAGTGTACATTTGTACAAATTACACAACAAAGAAAAACGGGCACCGATTTTTATATGTACAGATGATTCTAATAAATTCGGTTAGTGTTATTTCATAGGTTCAGATAATTTATATGAATTTCGGCTTTTTTCTAAATCGCTTAGTTTGTGAAAAATATAAGAATTAATTTGAAAGGAAAATTAAAATTCCTGCGCTTTGTTGAATGAGAAAAATCTGCTGCGTGGTCGGCGTAAATATTTAATTTGGCTAGTGGCAATGCATTTCTTTTAAATAACTTGTTTGCTAAAGTTGGGTGACAAATATATTGCGATTTGCAAGAGACTTCTTTTATACCCCCGAGCTAAATGATTACATTTGAAAAATAAATATTATCTTATGCTTTGCAGAATGCTTTACGGATGACCGGAAACACACGTCCTTATTTTTGTTTTATTATTCATTTAGCTAAAATGACAGTGCAATTACTGCTAATTTCATTAACATACAAGTAATCCAACCCCATTTATGCTGTTTTATATGCTTATATATTTTCTGTAAAAATGCGTTTCTTTGCGTTTCTAAAAGCGGGCTGTAAACATAAATGTTTGGGAAACACAGCTTTAGGGCCCGATTCATGACGTTTCTAACCACAGCGTTAAGTGATTTTTACGGAATCATGTGGTACTCTGACATAACAAGTAGTTAAATCGCAAGTATTGGTATTCTCATCAAAGCTAGCGTTAAATTTGACCGTTAAATTGATGAGACGGATGTTAATGTAAGGACAGATCTGACCCTTCTTGTTAAATAAACAGATGATTATATTTCCGGCAATAAACATGGCGGAAGGTTTTGCGTCAGTTTTAGCTGAAGCGTATGTCATCGAAGCAATGCGTTCGATTTACATACAATATAGACAATGGATAATTAATTATTGTCAAGATTAATGAATTCCGGGCCCAGGAGAGTGTTGTTGGTGAGGTAAGTTCAGCTTCGTATTTTTTCATAGAATGTTAGAAAAATTACTCTTCGTATTTCTTCAGTATGTGTATTTTTATTTCACTGTCACTTATTGACGATCAACTGATTGTATAAATACAAAATGAATTGCGGAATGTGCATGTGTTTGTGCAGTAAAATTATCGCCAATACTTTTTGTGATGTTTCTTTTATTATCGCATAGTTTATGCCGTTTGTAAAATTGTATCCTAAATTTCATGTAAACTTTGTGCTGAGTTATCACATGAAATTCAGTAATTATATTTCATGTATACATTATTCTTGATAAAGAACTATATCAGTATCTCACCTTGCCAGCCATAAAATTTTGTACACATGTCATTCTGATAAATGTTGTATGTGTGTAAAAATGTCTACCTGCTGTATATTTAAGTGATGCATTTAATAAGCTTGTTTTTTTTTGCCTAACTTTAAATGCGTATACTATTGACACTCTTATTTTGCAGAAGCTCCGTTTAAAACGCGATGAGTGCAAATTTCTCGCAGGCAATTCCTGCAGTCTGTAATTTTTTTTATCCACCGTATTCAGCAGACAATATCATGTCCACTAATACACAATTTTATTGGTGGCAAGGCACTATAACTTTCAAAATAATCACCTACCGGTAATAACTACCGGTTACTCATCTGTAGAAAGCAGGTCCCAAATTTTACTCATTTTATAAATGCAAAAAATATGTATATAATAATAATAAAAGTTAATTTATATCCTTGTTCATAAAAACCTAACGGGGCATGTAGAGAATTAACTGGAGTTACAAGAGAAAAAAGCGACATGTTTATATCATGCATATCCATAATTGGCGCTAAATCGCACTGCATGGCGACTAATGTATTGTCGACAGGATAATGCGTAAGTACGAAACAAATTAATTCTGTCTTGGTAACATCTTTGGTGAGTGACTCTTAATTTAAAAACGGTATTCTAGTAAAAAATTCATTTTAAGAAACATTCAAAGTAACGCCCATTCGGCAAGAAATTGCTAAATATTATCGAAATTTTCCTAACAAGGTATATCTTGATTTGTCCTCCAAGTCATTATACAACTGCAATGCGCATTCGTACAACACTCGATATGTTTCAAGCTAGTTAAAAGCATAAAATTCAAAAATAATCCAGAAATTGGAAATTATACAAAGCACACTATAAATATACAGGGTGATTATAATTAAAGTTTAAGTTTCAAAACGCTATAAAAAAAGAACCACTCATGAAAATGACGTCAAATTTGAAAGGAATGTTATTGAAGAAGGCGGAAAGCGTATGGCAGAAGAAAAAAATTAGTTTCAAAAGTTAGCAACAGATGGCGCTGCAAGCGGAAGAAGACGTAAATTAAAATATCAGTTAAATTTCAGTGTTATAAAGCCGCCAGGTACCAAGCTGTTCCTCTTCACCTCATTCTCTTAACTCCTACCACGTCAGACTTCCTACCGTCATTTGCCTACTGGGCTCTCCTTATGAGCTGGAAACAGCGCGCTTCGCGCGCTTCTCCAGCCATACTTGTTCGGATCGGCTGTTCCTCATTTCGCGTCTTAGACGTTCGCCATGGGTGTTTCACTGCAGGACCGCGCTCTGCTGGTAAAGCTGTATTACAAGAATGATGATTGTGCAAGAGTAGCTCTGCAAAAATTCAGGACACTGAAGGGTATAAAAGAAGGCGTTGGTCCAATGAGTGTCGTAGGTCTAAAGAAAATGATGCAAAAATTTGAAACGACAGGTTCGTTTGATGTGCAATCTGGTAGAGGGAGAAAGCGAGTGCATTCGACGGTAGTTGAAGAAGTGGCCACAGCATTACAGGAGGGGTCGGCCGGTGGTGTGCAACCGTGCAGTGCACGAGGAATTGCCCGAACATTGGACAGGACTACGAGCACGGTGCTGAAAATTGTACGAAACATTCTGCAATGCTATCCGTACAAAATTGGCCATGTGCAGGAGTTGCTTCCGTCTGACCTGACAGCTAGGGAGACGTTTGCGTTAGAATTCCTGGCTCGCATGGAAGTGGATAATGAATGGCCGTGGAAAATTTTGTGGACAGATGAAGCCCATTTCCATCTGACAGGATACGTGAATACCCAGAATTGTCAAATATGGGCAACAGAAAATCCATTGGCAACGCACCCCGTACCACTTCATCCTGAAAAGGTCACGGTATGGTGTGGCTTTACGGCATCATTCATCCTACAACCATATTTTTTCGAGCAGACGGGTGCTTCCGGTCCTGTTACCGCAACCGTCACTGGTCAGAGGTATGCGTCTCTTTTGCGCAACCACGTGGATGTGTGGATGAAATCATTTTTATGCAAGATGGCGCTCCTCCGCACATTGCACATCCCGTGAAGCAGTTGCTGAGGCTCCATTTCGGAAATGCTCGAATTATCAGCCGTCATTTCCCTACAAGCTGGCCGTTCCGATCGCCTGATCTTACTCCGTGTGATTTCTGGCTGTGGGGATATCTGAAGGATGTTGTGTTCCGCGCTCCAATTGCAAATTTAGCGGAATTAAAGGCACGCATTTCGCAACACATTCTGAACATCACCCCGGAGACATTGCGATCAGTTGTGGAACATGCTGTTTGTCGCTTTCAACTTGTTGCACACTACGGTGGACACCATATTGAACATGTTTTGCGCCAGTCTCGCGACAGTTACGAACTTCTTTGATGAATGGTTCTTATGCGGTATGTCGCCGCAAAACTCTTGAAACCGATTTGTCCCTTTCGATGTGATATGTACAGTCATGCAAATAAAATTATTCAACAAGTCTAACTTGTCAATGCGTTTTAATGTGTAACATCCACCTTAGCCGTTGTTTTACGAATCATTTCTCGTTTCTCGTCCTGATTCTGCTGCTTACAGCGCCATCTGTTGCTAACTTTTGAAACTAAATTTTTTCTTCTGCCATACGCTTTCCGCCTTCTTCAATAACATTCCTTTCAAATTTCACATCATTTTCATCAGTGGTTCTTTTTTTATAGCGTTTTGAAACTTAAACTTTAATTATAATCACCCTGTATATAAAATTAAGTCTCATATTGCACAATAATTGAATAAAACATAAGTGAGCAGAGTCGTACAAAATCAATAAATATCATTGTGAGTATAACTCAAACATATAAACACCAACTTTTGTATAAATTTGCTACTACATATATACATTTACAAATTTTTATCTCTTCACTGGTGATATAATATAAAACCTTCCTTTTTGTCAAAAGAAAAAATCTGATGTGTACACCACATGACTTCCTTGTACGGAATATTAAATTATACGCATTTTTTCTTGCATTTCGTTTAAACTTATTGGATTAAATTAAATATTTTTCACCGATACCGCATAAACCACAATAGAATACATGCATTCTTTAAAATTCACTGTAGTATGTGTTTACCATACGGACATTCTGGCGCTAGATTCACTTAACAGTATTACACTTCGTTCATATTATAACTCATAAAGCACAAAATTTATATCATTTAAAGAATAGAATTATCTAATCGTTGCCACATGTTCTATACAAATACTATAATAAAGCTAGAATGATGTATAAAAGAAATTAAGCAAACAAAACAAGAAAGAAACAGTTTTTCACAGACGATTGAGTATTTCTCATTCAATTAATTAGTTCTCACTTCACGAGAAGGCAAAAATACATAAAAACTCAAAATATCTATATTAAAAATTACGAAGTAAATCTTAAACACTTATTTCCTCGAAAAAATTCCAGAAAGGATTAAGCATGATTTAATTGGCAATAATAAATGAAGGCGTTATCTTTGTTGTTGCAAGGCTAAGTTTCTCTAGATTGGCAACAAATCCACTAGTTTGCTGTTTCAAATGTAAACAATCAATGGCCGCCATGAAAATAAAGGCTTAGCGGCACTTATACAACTTTAAAATTGTTGATAATTCTAAAAATATTGCATACAGATTTACTAAAGGCATAAAAACCTTAACCGGAAGATAAAAACAACATAATTCAACCATTTTTAGTTCTACTCCTTTTTGAGTTATGCGAGATACGTACGTACGTACGTTCGTACAGACGCCACGAAAAATTATCTTCAGAATTAATTTTAACGCAGTTTTATAATTTTTTTGGTGGAAACGAGTCTTTTATTCCGTTCTTACGTACAGATATCACGCAAAAACATCATTAAATTGCATTCGATAGCGGTCAAAATGGATATTTTCGTTGAAATATGCTGCCTGAAACTTTTCGCGATTACAATACTTCCTTTTTACTTCGTACATGGAAGTAAAAATAGAATCTTAAGTTTTCGCCTAATTTATGTAATTACATGATGCCCTTAAGCAAAAAGAGATCGTTCTGTATACGGGAAGAATAATATATCAATAGATCTCAGTCAGAGAATTGCTCAGCTTCTGATCTACACACATTAAACATTATATAGATATTGTGTTATATTATAAATTACTGTTATTACAATTTCGTTTTTCATGAAGCTTTACGTATCATTAAGTTGCTTTCATCTGGTTAGGTTTCACACCGACGTTTATATTTGACTCGCCCACCAGCGGTCGAGCGGTAAAATCACTAAACATTGGTAGTTCGGTCCGAGGTTCTAATTCAGCGAACTTGCCGGCTGCATGGGCGTTTTCGTGGTTTTCCCCATGTGTAACGCGTATACGAGCCAGTTTCCCTTAGAAAGTCCTCCACGAAGGCATCCCTCCCTTCAAGCAGATAGCCCTAGTATGCATTGCCGTAATCTCAATAATGTAATTATGTCTGACTTCAAGTGGCACTCCGTTAGCAGAAAAGTACCGTCAAATATTTTAAAATTTATACACTGAAGTGATAAAATATAAGGTGAATCTTCGGATTATGGTAACTTAGCAATTTTTTGGCGAAAATTTGGCGACCAACCCTGCTACAGCAAGAATAAGAAACCCTGCTAAAAAAAGAAAAACCTAAAAAAAGAAACCCTGCTAGTTTCTTTTTTTGGACGCCATTTTGTTTTCACAAAGATAAGGCTTTTTTTTTTATCAACATTTTTCCAACAATCTGCTAGCCAAATTACGCTTATGCTAGAACTTTTATGGAACCAAAAGTGCTTATTCATGACGAAGATTAGATGCGAAATTGGGAGAAAGTGCAGAATCGCCCACTGCTTCGCGCCTTTTTAAGAAGTGCACATACGCTGTATCCATGTACACGTCGACCTATTTTCACTTAAAAAAACATCCCAGAATTGCACAAAAATGGCATTGCACACACGCTTGACTTTATCAATGTACACATCGATTTATTTTCACTTCAAAAGTCAAAGAAAATTGACAAAAATCCAATTCTTCTTACTCTTGTAAAAAGCGCCAAAGAAATAAGTCGGCGATTCTGCACTTCAGCAGCGAAATTGTTTCTCTAAGTGCTTATTAGCTCAAATCACGATCGGAATTTTCCGGAAAACGTCACATGACATGTCTCATGATCTCTCATTTCTCTGAGACAAAATAATCTGTGATTCGAACTGTGTACTAAAGTCCTACCTAGTAACCTTTGTCACCTTACCAAAATGTCGCCAAACTACCTGTTTGCATATTCCAAAGATTAGCCAAATATAATAGTCAAAATAAGAAACCATTATTGACAACCAACAGTAAATCTGACCTTAACTAACAGTTTTGTTGTGTAAAAAGCTTTTTTGCCTGTTTTTAACTAGTGAACGAGTATTGTTTATTCCTTGTTGTGCGCATTATAAGCAATATTATAAGTGTTTCAATCTACATACGGCGATCTGTTATACGAAGTTTATGAATTCCTCGAAAATATATTCGATGACGTTTACAGAAGACGCCGCTTAATGCGATTGCGGTTATTCGGATATTGTTATCGAATTGCCGCTCGTTTGTATTAGAATTAATCTTTTAAATTGAAGAAATGTCACCAAATAAAGTCTAAATTGCAAAAGTTTTAAAGTAAGGATTAAATGATTTCAGTTAACCATTTAAAATTAGCCTTTCCTCCAAAAACAATCTTAGTTTGATGTAGATTTTAAATAACGCCACCAATTTTGAAGGCTACCAGCCACAAGTTCCCTCTTTTTCAGAAGCAAAAACATTCTGCAGATTTTTTTTTAAATCCCGAAAGGAAAAAGTATCCTCGAAAACATCTACGCGAAACTAAATGCCTTGCCTTTTTTTGCTTACTTTTAAAAGTTACACTTTCATGAATTTGCACTTCATGGAATGTTACACTTTCCGAAGCTTTTATTGAATCGTTCGTAAATGAACTTTTGAATAAAAGACATTGTCAACAGTTAATGAAGAATCTACTGCATTTTCCTAATTAAAATGCTGAGATGCAACATCACAGAGTTACAACAACAACAAAACGCAGACTATTACATTATATTTAAAATAATTCAACAGCGAAATTTGAAAATATTTATCAATTATCGCGAATAGTATATTTCAAGAGTTTCGTAAAAAAATATATTAATATAGTTTGCTTCTTGATCTTTCACCTATATTCAGTACAGAATTCAACGTTGTAAAGCGAAGTAGTATCTACGTTAATTTCCAAATTCCGTAATTTCCATAGAAGTATCTACGCAATTTCCAACAATAGTTTGGTTTAGGTAACGCGAAGTGCAGATGCATTTAACTAAAGTTAATTTTTCGCCGTTTGTTAATGTTCGTATGCAAGTGCATAAACTTTGGGAAATGAAAGCTGCATTATTCGTATACGTAATCATTTCTTTTTATTTTCCCATTAGCTCAAATTTGGTAAATAATGCAAAACGTGCAAAATGCAGCCGAAATTTGGATTCCTTAATTCGATAATGCACTTCTGAAGCCATTTTAAGATTGAATTTAATATGAATTAATAAATATAATTCTGGTAAAATCTTTACCTCCGTTTAATTTTTACGGTGCATATTTAAGATTTCGTCGGAAATTGCGCAGTAAATTTACAATATTTCGTAATTTGAAGATACAAGAGACATAATCAAGAGAGAATTTTAAAAGTTATTATAACTATTAGATTATTATTATTAATTTATTCTTTTAAGAAATTGACTTGAAATATAATCAACTCCTATTAATAAACAATGGGAAAAAATTGGTGAACCGATGCTTATCTAGACATAAAATGTTAATTAAAAAGAATCGTAGTTATAGTATATAATGAAATTAAAAGCACGTATCGGATTCGTACAAATAGTTATAGTAAATAATGCATTTACCTGGGATACATCCAACGTTAGAGAAATTGGCTTGCATCTTCTTTACAAATGGGAAAACCAACATGCAGACAGCACCTATAGTGGAAACCAAAGTCGAATTACCTTTAGCCGCTCGGCTGTCCAAAAGAGCAAATAACAACGAATACTTTTATCGCCAAGCTTCTGAATTCCTCAGACCTCATTCCTGGGGAAAACATTTTTGTGGGGATTTTAGCCCAAAATGGCAAGTAGTCTTTTGCGTTGTTTAACCTTTCGTTGCCATTCGGAAAATGTAATCCTTTAATATTAATCTGCTTGTTGTTAGCGAGCAAGCTAAGTTATTTAAAAGTAATAGATGCAGTTCTTAAGAACAGTATTTTTTTTTACTTACGAGTCTGATTCAATTAAATAAAAATGCATTTATGATATATCTAATTTAAAAATTCAATATTTTTATAGAACTACAGAGGCTGTTCACACATTTTTTAGACGAAGTATATTGTATTCACAAAACTAAATTACATAAAATTCTTGTATTTTAAATGTTCTATTTGACATCCCTTATTCTGAACTATCTTTCGGCACCACAATTTCCAGGATAATAATGCCTTTTGAAGAGGCAGAAGAGATATTCTATCCCATTCCTCCCGAACAGCTTTCCAGATTCCTGTTAGGGTTTTGGGACAACGTTTGGATTCCGAAAGCACAAAAATCCATAAGTGACTCATCGGGAGATTTAGTAGGGATATCGGTGAGGGGTATGGCCTTGGTACCAGCTTTTTGTTCCATTTCTTTTAGGAAATTTACAGTGGATTTTGATGTGTGACTGCTAGCTTTGTCCTGATGGAGTCTCACAGATAGATGGCACTGTGGGTAAAGCGATGGTATTTCATTCAGAACAATTGGCGATAAAATATGTTCCTGATAGTATTTGGAGTTAATCTTGATATTTTTTTGCACTCTCTTTATTTTTAAACTTGCCATTATAAGAAAAACCAGCAACAATCATGAATCCCTTAGAAAAACTTTCTTTCGATTTTTTGAACCATGTGCTTAAATTTTTTTCTCCTCTTTTACGAAAATAAATGGCTCTTTTTTTGTTACAATCATTTAAATACACCCATGCTTCATCTATTGTGACTATTGTTTTTCATTTTCTTTGGATAAGCGTTTCTCATATAGAATTCTGCAGCGTGTCCTGCGTTGAGCGATATGGTTTGGAAGAAGACGATGCACATTGCGTTTCTTCGCTTTCTTAAGATTTAAATCAACGTTTATCATTTTCTTTACAGTGGACAACGAGCATTTTAATGATTTTGACACTGTCCTTTGACTAGGGGGATTTTCTTTTAACATTAAACAACGTACCTTTGCAATAGTCGAAGATGTCCGTTTTTTCCTTGGATACTGGTTTGGAATTTTTGAGGTTCCTATTTGACGTTTTTTTCCTTTCTTGTTGATGATATTACCTATCGACGCTTTAGATATCACAAAACCATGACTCTCACATCGTTTTTGGATAACGGAGTATGCATATTTCTCTTCGGAAAGAGCGTCAATGTAGCCTTCGAACCACTGCTTTGCTAAATTCGCCATTTTGAATAAAAACAAAACCTTCAAGCCACAGACGATAATTTTGACTTTTAAAAATATAGTACAATTGCAATTACTTCTTTTGCAGCAAACGACCTTTTATTACCGCTTACCAAAATCGTCTAAAAAATGTGCGAACAGCCTCTGTACATTACATTTTTCCGTTTTTTAAATATACAGATTTCCAGATTGGAATTCTAAATACATGCTTTCCGAATATTCTATCAAATGTTTCGCTATTCTACCTGGATTTATCTATTCACAACGTACTCATAAATCATATTAAACTTTAAAAGAAACCTTTGGAGCGATCATTAAAATCTGAACGTTTTTCGTTTGAGGGGGCACTGTTTGAATATTAATTGTTTTACTGCCATTTGTCTTAACGAACTCTAATTATGTGCTATTCACGCTATCCCGGCAATGCATTATCGACTGAAATGTACTAAAGACTGAATGACGTAGTATCTGTTATGATTGACCAGAAATTTAAAGAGTCCAAGTGATATTAAATAAATTATGTTTCCCTTCAAATTCTGTTAAACATTTGTAAAAAGATGAATTTTTTGAGTAACTTTGTACATGATTTAAATTGTTTTAACATTGTATAAAATTTTTATTTTAAGTATCGCAATTTTGTTCTTCATTTGCATTGCATTTAATTTCTTTATTTTATCGGAAACAATTGCTGACTAAATTGACTCGTTTTCAAACAAATTCTTCGGTCTCCACAGTTTTATTCATCAGTGTGGCATGTCGACGGCAAAAGCAGAAAATTGTGATGAATATTAGTTAAAAATTAAATCCCTAATCTTGCTGAAGCAAAAGAACAGAATGGTAAACTACTGGGATTTCGGAATGAATATTAAGTAATGTATCTAAAAAAAACTTATTTCCCAGAAGGAAAAAATAGTTTACTAATTTTCTCTTATTAATTATTAGACAATAAGAAGTGTTCAACCGCTAAATCAAAACTAAAGTGACTTACCTAAAATAACGTAATTAGATTTCGGGGGAAGCAAAAGGATTCAAATACCAATTCTCCTATAGAAATCCTTTGCTTTTGAATCTTCTGCTACAAAAATCTTTTTCAGTTAAGCTGTAAAAATATATCTTATCTCTCTTTTTTCCGGATAAGAGCAAGATTGAATTTTGAAGTGAATGAATTGAATTCTATCATACTACTTAACTTTCTCATTAAAGTCTCAATATGTAAAATAACAGAGTTCTAAAATCAGAAGAAAATGCTTTTGCTACTCTTAAAAGAATACGTTCATCATGAATTTCACCAACTAGTCCGAAGTTTAACTAAAAATACGATACAAAATTCAGTTAATTTGTACAGCAAATGAAATAATTTCAGCTTGTTTTTCAAAGATTTTAACAACGAGCAGGATAATGCAACTTTTAGATGCTGTTGCTCACATTTCATCTGGCAAGCCAATTCACTCGCTATAACATTTCACGAATGATGACATATATGGGTCATAACATGCACGGGAATGATGACACGTACTGGAATGATGAGTATAACACTGCACGTTCCGATATTTAAGCACTCAGGCCCACCAATGGCCAGTTGGAAAAATTGCTGAACGCGGATGCATTTCCCAATGAATGTAGGCTACTTGGTGAGTTGGTTGGTTGGTATCTCGCAAATGTCCACATACTCGGCGAATGCCATCAATAAATGCTAATTTATCAGGTCCATTAAGAGACATTTATCCCCAAACTATAATACTTTTTTTTAATTGTAGAAACCACGTCTTGAGGAATCAAAGTTTTTTTTTTTTTTTTTCACTTTTCATCTAAACCAATTTTTTTGCCGTACGATCCAAATAAGTTAAACGTACTTTCGTCACTGAATATTATAATTTAGCCCAATTCCAAAGGTCTTTGCTAACTAAACCCTTTTCTTCTATTCCTCCCGGGGGTCGACGTGGAGAACTTTGCGAAGGTACTGCTTATGTACCTAACCAATTGCGGCCTTGGGAGTATACAAATTACAAAACTTGTGGTTCTGGAGGCCCCGGAGAGATCATAAGGTCGGAGAGGTCGGCCTGTGAGTCTGACAGGTCCTAAAACTGAGGGCTCTAGTAGCCCGGGGTCCTCCCGGGTACACTGGGTAATGTCCCTCTGCGACGGGCTGCCCGAGCGACTGGTAGGTAGCAAACTGGCGACTGGTGACGCCCTGGGTCTCTGTTGCTCCAGGTGCTTTGGCTCCGATCTCTCCAAGGTTCTAGACCAGGGTTTGAAGCCCTATGCCTAGTTCCGCAGGGTTTGACGACCCTAAGTGTCATTAAATTGACTGAGAGGAGACCGCCCAGAGATTGTCTTATCTTTTTTTCCTATTTGCTTCACTAATTTTCCTATTTGCTTCCTCATTACGCTTCTACCCTTATAGACAAATCTATGTGTATGATATTTTACAGTACATGGTGTCAAAAAAAAGCATGATGTAATGTCATTTTCAATTTCATTGCTACTAATTACTTTTAACAAAGCTTTAAATGAGTCCCTTGCTGAAAGTGGTTTGGGTCAATCACACTGCTTGCAGTTTCCACTTGCTTCGTAAGTAAAAGTAGGAAACAGTTGATATACACCGAAAAGGTAAAACCATTGCTCCTTAATTGGACTATTTTGGCACGATCTTCTCTGATTCCAGACATTGCCAATTAAAATTTTTCTTAAAATAAATGTGCCAATTGACTTTCGGTGGGTATTTTTCATTTCTTACGCTATCTGAAGCGCAGTGGGCTTCTCCACCAGTATTTATTTTTAGTTTAACTTATTAACAATGAAGTTAGTGCTTAAACAAGGGCTCTGTTCAAATATTTTTTCCCGTCGCTGTACGTCTCGGGCTTTTCCGATACCGATCGTGCAGCACTGCACGGAAGAAAAAAGAAATTATTTCTATATACTCTCCAACTTGTATTATGATGACTACATGAGTATGTATTTTCTGTTTCTATATTCGATGTCATATAACTACCGTACTTCTGTAGACTAACAAGCAAATGTAATACTCGCTTGCCCTTGTATGACCCTGTAATTTTTATTTAAGATCCAAATAAACTCCCGGTGCTGCCTCCTGGGGCCCCAGGGAGTTGTTGCTACTAGATAGTGGAGGATGCGGGACATATGCCTGCTTGCCTCTATCATACGTCAGGCGTCCCCGTCCTCCGACACTTGTATTATGATGACATCATTTTCATTCATTATGGCAAAGCACACCAGGGCTATCTGCCTGACAGAGGGGTTTGGTTTACATGATTACGGCAAAACCTCGAGGGCTGTCTGCCTAAGGAAATGATGGATTCGTGGAGGACTTGCTCGTATACACATTAACACTTGCTCTATGCGAGCTCTAAGAGAAACTTGCTCGTATACACGTTACACACGAAGAAAACCACGAGAACGCCCCTGAAGTCAGCCCGTTCGCGAGATTCGAACCTCGGTCCGAAATACCAATGTTGAGCTACCTTACCGCTCGGCCGCTGGTGCGCGCTAAGGCAAGGGATGCCTTCAATGGAGAACTTTCTAAGACAAACAGGGGGCCCACCAGCGGCCGAGCGGTACAGTCACTGAACACTGGTAGTTCGGTCCGAGGTTCGAATCCCGCGAACGGGCTGGCTGCATGGGCGTTTTCGCGGTTTTCCACATGTGTAACGTGTATACGAGCCAGTTTCTCTTAGAAAGGCCTCCACGAAGGCATCCCTCCCATTAGGCAGATAGCCCTAGTGTGCTTTGCCGTAATTAAATAAACTAAACCAAACTAAGAGAAACCGGCTTGTATCTGTGTTACTTATGGGAAAACCACGAAAAGGCGAATGCAGCTAGCTCGTTCGCGGAATTCAAACCCCGGTTGAATTAACAGTGTTCAGAGATTTTACCGCTCGTCCATAGGTTAACCAGATCTCCGAAGATTCCAGCGCCAATCATTCCGGCTGTAGTTATAAAGGAACAGCTAGTTAATCAACAAATACAAGCTACGGGTATGATACATTTAAAAAAAAAAGTCCCTTTAAACGCTTATCTTAATCTTTCGAATGAAATTTGCACAGGTCCCATTAATGCACAAGGTTCTCGATATCAATATCCTGTAATTTCAAAAATATACTATTGCAAGTCATGTCCCGATTTTTAACAATTCTTCAAAATACGAGGGGAAAAATAGAAAAATATCAGTTAATTTCTATCAATTTTTACAAAAACTACACCAGCTTATCCAGAATGAATAGGATTGACAAAGCACAACTGGTGCAACCGGTGTATTCGCGGCAGAATAAGAATCGCTGAGATTTCACCGGGATGCAAAAAGCTATACTTGAGGATGACTTTTTAAAGGCTCTTATTTGCTTAATGTTTCGAAGGGAAAAACGGCTACTTCTACTTTCCGGTTATTTGAATGAAAATCGGATAGTCAAGCTTTTACTTTATATGCACCTCTATGTTTTGCTTCTTCCTTCAAATGCATACTTTTCATTTTGAAAACTGATTTTCTAAAACTTTAATTTGCAGATGCACAGTCGATAAGTGTATTTTCGGAAGTTAGTTTCATTCTTTCATTTTCTGTGCACTTGAGGTTTGCTTTTCTAAACCGGCTCTTGGTCAAGAACTAAATTACTTAAAAGCAGTTACTACTGACAAAGGCTTTCCGCCTAACATTATTGGCCAAGCGGTTAAAAAGTACTCAAGACATCAAAAAGCACTCTCTCGTTTTAGATCATAAGAACTCTGTTGTCATTCTTTTCTTTCCAACGATTAGCTATAAAATTGCACGTTTTTACAGAAATTCAACTTTCCGTTCGTTTTTTTCTTCTTTCAGTATAATTCGCAGTTCCATACTTAACCACTTGCGCTACGATTAAACTTCACGGTTGCGGTGCCGTGCGCTACAATTAAACAAGCGGTAAAGTGTCTCATTTACGCCGCTCCGCGTCTGCGAGTGCAATCCAGAGCTGTAACTCGAGAAATAAACTGTTTGAAATTAATCAATTTCTTGACTTATTTAATAACTTCGGACGAATGGTAATATATTTCGCAGAGAAAACCTTTTTAATTAACAACGAACTTATTTATTTAGCATTCTAAACATTACAAAAAGAATAACATTCCGTGAGTTATCAAGCTCAAAGCATTATATAAAAAACATAACTGTTGCCACAAAAAATCTACATTATAATGAACATATTAAATTATTGTGTATTAACCGAGTTCGTGCATGTTCCTAAACATAAACAATCTCGTTGTTAGGCGACGTGTGCACCACGTTATTTTCATTTTTGTGATAAATGCCTATCGACGTGGTGTTCACGTCGCTCGCGGTTTGAGACAAAAGCGTCTCGACGTGCGTGGCACGTCTTTTTAGCGCAAGTGGTTAAGAACCCTTACAGGATATGAACTCCAAGAATATACAGGGTGTCCCATAAATAGCGTCCAAATTCTGCACAACCAGATTCCTCTTTGGGAGTACATAAAAAATGTCCAAAGAACTGTACCCGTACGATCCATAATTTACAAGAAAAATACATCATAACCGGTGCAATGAAAAACGCTTTATTTGACACATCAGCAGCAGTATTTATAAAGGCAGATGTTCAAGGTGCCCGCCGTGAATATCGAGGCAGACTTTAGCGGGTCCTGGAATGGATGAGTGCACACGTCGCAGCAGCGCGTTGTCTACCGAAGTTCAAGCAGCATGCAGCTAAGCGATCAAGTCCGTTTCTGTAGTTACTAAGTCTCGATACACCAATTGCTTAAGATGTCCCCATAGGAAAAAAATCCAACGCTGTGAGATCTGGCGATCGCGGTGGCCATAGAACCGGAGCCCCACATCCAAACCAGCGGCCTGCGTATTCCATATCCAGCCAATCACGTACAGAAGAGATAAAATGCGCCAGAGCTTCACCCCGCTAGAACCATCGGCGATATGACGTCATAATTTTCTTTTGCAGTTATATCGAAAACTATGGACCGCACAGGTACAGTTCTTCGCGCATTTTTTATGTAATCGGCACGAGGAATATGGCTGTGCAGAGTTTGGATGCTATTTACGGGACACCCTGTGTACAGGATTCGCTGACAATGTAATCAATTTACACTGATCAAACTGAGAATCCCGTAAAATTTCGAGCTACAGAATATGAGACATATGTTCTATAGCCCGAAATTTAAGCATTTCACATTTATAAAAATCTTTCAATTATAGTTAGCCATCCCAGTTTCAATCCGTCTTTACCCTCAACTTTTAAGGAAATTATTTCCTAGTTGTTTTCAGTTTTTGTCAATAGATGCTACCCTTTTTTTATTGACAGCTTCTCTTTCGTCACTTGCATTACTGCAGCTGGTTCTATATTTAAACCTTCGAAAAAACTAGTCTTACAAATTTATGAATATTACCTCGATTCTTGCAGCTTTAACACAGTTTATATTTCATAACCAAGATTACACTTTTCATACGCTTTAGCATAGATTCAAATAATTTTTTTTATGTGTTAAAATTTGCTACATTCCTACACGAAAATTGCTTTTGGCAAAGCTTTTGAAAAAGTATCATGTTTCCTTGTTCTTTTCTTCAATCAGTTCCATGTATGTTCTATAGAAATTAAGTTCCGAATATGGAAAAGGTTTTTTAATTTCAGCATAGTTGTAAAATAACCACAAGGGCTGTATGTTAAGGACAGTAGGGCTGTATGTTTAAGATTGTATAATTACAATATATCTTTAAACATACAATCTTATCAACATACAGACAGTTATTCTGATAAAACTCGAATGTATTTTGCATTCCAGGGTTTTTCGCAGACGTTTCCAGATTTTCATTAAGAATATTTATATATTTATACCAATCCATATTATTTTAGACAAACGCTATTTTCGTATTCTAAAGACAAAGAAACATCTTCATCTGTATCCCTATGCGTGACATTAGGCAGTAGGTTTTCGAATTCAGTTCTTAATTCTGATTTTCTCAGCTATTTATTCGTCTGTAGAACAAAAAACTTTACTTACTGTAGATTTTGCGAAGGCTAGGCGTAGTTTCACTTACTTTCTTTTTGATGAAAAATTTCCTTCTTGCCGATCGCCCTTTTTATTCGTGTGCTCTAAATGATTCTTCTAAAAGCTTCAGGAATAATTTTTATTGCAAACCGTTCTTCTAAGTCCGCTAAACGATTTATAGTACAGAAAACGAGAGAAAAATATCCACGATTCCTTGGTGTCAGCTTAAAAACTTCTCTTTAACGGCCAAAACAATTACTTACTACTTTTTGTTTTCCAACAGAAATAAAAAACATAAAACAGCACAATGTTTTCTGGCTCCATTTTCTAAAACATTTAAGTCTCCTCCGTTCATTTTTAAATTTAAAAAACACGTAACTCAAGATTTATTCTACTAAGAAACTTTCGTAAAACAATGAAAGCAACAGATGATAAAAAATTTCAGAATTTCCAAATTACTTATATATTTTATAAAAACGTTTTATTTCAAATAAAAATATCATACGTGAAAGAATATCACAGAGAAAAGATGTGAAAATAGTTCAAATATTAATGCATTCACATATTACAATCATTTTATACAATATGATATAAATTAAATGAATTTGGTGTATTTAATTATGGCAAAGCACACTAGGGTTATCTGCCTAAGGGGAGGGATGCCTTCGTGGAGGACTTTCCAAGGGAAACTGGCTCTTATACATGTTACACATGGGGAAAACCACGAGAACACCCATGCAGCCAGCCCGTTCGCGGGATTCGAACCTCCGACCGAACTACCAGTGCTCAGCGACTTTACCGCTCGGCCGCTGGTGGGCCTTAAATGAATTTGATTTGCAGTCAAAATGGATATTTTCTTTGAAATATGACGCCAGAAATTTGTCGCGATTAAAATACTTCCTTTACTTCGCACAAGGAAATAAAAACACAAGCAATTTAATTTTTCAGAATTTTAAAATATGCGCCTTCTCTTTATTAATCTTGATTTCATTCATGTACCTTTTTAAATTTTATTGCTGCTTAATTTTTAATTTTATTTCTGCAGATTAAACGAAATTTCGTTTACTCGAAATTAATGATAGGAACTCAGCTTATAAAAACGACTATATATAGAAACAAAGAATGAAGAAATACAATCTCTACATACTTCTGATTTTGCAGATAAATTAACATGCAAATAATTATATAGCAAATAGTGATTATAAGTCGGTAACAGTGATAAGTATAAAAATCGCTTATGTACACCACATGACTTCCTTGTATGGAGTATTAAATTATACGCACTTTTTTCCTTTATTTCATTCCAACTTGTTCACTCGAATTTCACTAGAGATATATTTCTCGTTCAATTAATGCAGTTATCACTTCGCGGCTGCTGAGTTTCAAATGTAAACATATGGCTGCTATGCTAAAAAATTAGGCTTAGCCGCGCACATAAACAACTTTTAAATTGTTGATAATTCTAAAACTGTCGCACGTAGATTAGCTAAAGTTACCCGACATAACAACATAATTCAATCATTTTTAAAGCAAAAATTACTTTGTTTACCAACATATAAGAATTAAAACAATTGAGCTCATGGAGCCGAGTAACAGAGTGGGTGTGGGTATATATATATATACTTTTGGTGCGGCCGATTGCAACTAAAAACGAAGGTGCACAGCTACATGTTAGAGCAGCCCTATATACAAAATTTAAATGTTCTAAAGCTACTCGCGTTTGAGCAATGCGAGATACATACATATGTACGTACAGTCGTAAAAAAATATCTCTTCTGAATATATTTAAAATCCTTTTTGCAACCCCTTTTGGGTAAAAGAGTCATTTATTCTGTCCTTACGTACAGATTCCTTTACTTCGTACAAGGAATCAAAAAGTTGTTCGCTGGTGGAATTAATATATTGGTACACTGTAGCAAAAATAGACACTGTAGCCTAATGGTACACTGTAGCAAAAATAGATTATGTAATTCTCGAAAGATTAAAGAAAGGCGAAGCAATTTAAATATCTTGTGTTATCTGTAAAACTGCTTGTAAGAATGAAGAATTTTTCTTTTTACTTTTTTTATACGAAGCAAAAAGGAAGTATTGTAATCGCGAAAAATTTCAGGCATCATATTTCAAAGAAAATATCCATTTTCACCTCTATCGAATGCAATTTAACAATGTTTTTGAGTGACATCTGTACGTAAGGACATAATAAAAGACTCTTTATCCCCCCAAAAGTTATGAAATTGATTTAAAATGAATTCTGAAGAGAATTTTTCGTAGCGTCAGTACTTCCATACGTACGTATCTCCCATAACTCAAATACGAGTAGCCTCAGAACGTTGAAATTTTGTCTATAGGACTGCTATAACATGAAGATGTGCATCTCCTATTTTGGTTGCAATCGGCCGCATCAAAAGTCTATAAATATATACATATATACATTCGCTCTTTTACTCGGCTCAGTGATCTCAGTTTCTTTATTCTTATATGTTTGTAAATTATGCATTTTTTGCTTTAAAAGTGGTTGAATTATGTTGTTCTTATCTTTCGGTTAAGGCTTTTATGCCTTAACAATGCAATATTTGTAGAATTATCAACAATTTAAAATTTGTTTAAGTGCAGCTATGCCTAATTAATTTTTCCATGGCGGCCACGCTTGTTTACATTTGAAGCCGCAGTATAGGGAATTTGTTGCCAATCTAGAGAAACAAAGCTTCGCAGCAACAAAGATAACGCCTTCTTTTATTATTGCGAATTAAATCATGTTTAATCCATTCTGGAATTTATTCGAGAAAATAAGTGTTTAAGATTTACTTCGTAATTTTTAATACTGATATTTTGAGTTTTTATGTAGTTTGGCTTGCCGTGAAGTGAGAAAGGAATTAATTGAATGAGAAATACTCAATCGTCTGTGAAAAATGGTTTCTTTTTTACTTTTTTTGCTTAATTTCTTTTTTACATCGTTCTAACTTTATTATAGTATTTGAAAAGAACATGTCGCAACGATTAGTTAATTCTTTAAATGATATACATTTTGTGCATTCTGAGTTATAATATGAGTGAAATATAATACTGTTAAGTGAACCTAGTGCCAGAGCGTCGCTATGTTAAACAAATAGAGTGAATTTTAAAGAATGCCTTTATTCTATTGTGGTTTATGCGCTGTCGGCGAAGTAGATTTAATTAAATCCAATAAGTTTAAAAGAAGTGCGAGAAACAAATGCGTATAATTTAATATTCCGTGCAAGAAAGTCGTGGTGTACACATCAGCTTTTTTATTTATTTAATAAACAGTGTTTCTGTACAGTTCTGTGTTATACGTACTTTCCGAAGTGCTAATTAATGATACTAAATTAATTCTTGAAATTAGTTTAGTAGGATTGCTTCTTTCAACACTGTGTTTTCGTTTTAATTTTTCCAAATTTTCTTCAGAAGCAATGTTTTACATCTTAAAGAATTATACAGTTAGAGAGAAAGTTATAAATGTAAAATGCTCACCTGTATCACCCTGAAAATCTTTGAAAATAGGTAACCTCTTGTAATGCATAACCGTTGAAAATAACATTAATAATCAACACTAAAACTTCTCGAGTTATAATTAAACTACGATTTATTTACATAGATTAAAATGAAAAGAAAGGGGGAAAAAAGTTACATCGCCGGCTTCGCTAACATATCGTCTGCTCGTTTATCTGAATGGCGAATGAAAGTTACGTCATGCAGTTACAGTTGTGTGGCGATTTTCGCAGTTTTCATATTATATTTAAGAAAATTAAACAATTCCTTTATGTTCAAGAAAAAATTAGTTAGCATATTTAACCTTAGTTTAAGAACAATAGTTAGTACATGTTGTGTTTCAACAACAATTTCTTTTATGATTAAGAACATTAGTTAGAATATTTTACAAGTTTGAGAGCTATAAATTTGACGATAAAATACGAAAACCATGCTTTAAAAAGAATATTTGTTATATGCGCCTATCAAATGAACTGTGAAATTCTGTATAATTTTTCAATCAATGTAATAAAACAAAGAATTGATTTTCTTGAACAAAAGTACTTGGTTTCTCTCGCTTTTTAATCATCACTTTAACTTTTTTTTGCTCTGCTTGTAATTAAATCATTTGCCAAGCATCAGTAAAAAATATATTAAAAGTAAGAAAAAAATGGATGTTATAATATTTTTTAGGAAATTCTACAGTTTAGGCTTTGAATTGTTTCTTCGTAAATAATATTATAGGTGTTAGAATAAATTAGTGTTAGTTTTGTATAATAAAACTGGCAACATCAAACGAGCGCCAAACGATAAACTGACGAGAGAGGATTCTACCTATATGTTGATGAAGTCTTAAAAAATTTTAAATGTGTGTTGTACTTGAGTCTAAGCTCTGTTCCTTTTCGGAATATACTCGTGATATTATTGCCTAATAGGTAAGTCTGAAAATATATAAAATATTTATGAATCTTTTGTAAATTCTTTCTTTAACACTTCAATTTAAATGTTGAAGAATTTTATTTTTGTGTTCTAATTGAGTTAAGCAAACTCTCTAACTTGTTAAATAAATATTTCATAGTTATTCTAAGTTATGATTCTTTAATAAAACTGTGACAAGTAGATGGTAGTGTACTTAAACGCCTTAGCTGTTTTGAATGCACGACATACCAAATGTTGATCATACATATCTAGTTTATTTTATTATTATATTTTTGGTTTTCTAAGTAAAAAATAGATTGAAAAGGAAGAAACAGTGGTGTTTATTATACTTTTTAAGAAATTCTGTAGATTAGGCTATGCATTTGTCCATCGTAAACAATACTGTAAATCATTAAACACCGACGTATTCAATGATTACGGTATTGTTTACAACTACAGTATTGATGTATTGTAACTTGTGTTCGTTACTCTCAGTAAGCTCATGCGTACATATACATGCATAAAAAATAGATCCTTGATGGCAGTTTTCGTTCCTCAAAAAGAAATCCAAATCCTTAAGTCCTTTTTTAATAAAATGTGGTAAAAATGTCTGTCGTTATTAATTTATAATGAAATAATATCACATCAAATTTTTCTCTTGCAATATAGCATTTAACACCTTCTTTCAAATACCTGATTTTGTCTTCTAGATCTTGAATTGAAGAATACTAATAGAATAATCTGAATTTAGCTTAACACATATTCGTTATAACGTTAAGTTACACATGCGGTCATTTTGATCGTGTATACATTTTAATTTTACTACTTAAAAGTATCGTAAGAAACAATAAGGAATTAAAGAATATTTAAATTAACAAAGATTATTAAACGTGACTGATAATATACGTATTACAATTTTGAAATTTTTACGAAAGCAGAAAAAATGTTACCAAACATTCCTCATTCAGTATTACCAAAATCAAAACGTAAAATGCCCATCGGTCAAATTGTTCGATCTGTACTTATAGGTGTTAAAACTGTCTTAGGTGTTAGATACACGTTTTAAAAAAATTAATATAAAGCTTTAAAAAATTTTTAATTTTAATTTCTAAAAATTTATATTCTTTCATATTGCAAAAATATTTTGGTACTTTTCTGAAACTTTAACTGTAGTTCGAGATGATAGAATGTAATTTGTAACTTCTTGATTGGAATTTAATTATTTGATTATATTCTCGAAAATACTTTTCATTTTCGGAATTGGTCGTTCGTCTTTGGGAGTTTTCTCATCTGAGTTTATTATTTTAACTGAAATTTATAAAATTGTTGCATAGTTATCCTTAGCAAGAACACGAAGAAGTTAATCCTACTGCGAATACGGGCATGTGGAATTCCACATTTGAAATTTGGAATTTGTTTTATTATAGATTTCATATTTGTAAAACTTTAACGAATTTTTGATTAACAAACTCAAGGATTTCAAAGCAAGCAAAGGCAACGTTGTATAGAAAAAACATTTTTCTCTCCAACGCGCGAGACTCTGTATCGGAAATTCTAAAGATATGCTCAAAACTATTTTGCGATATTGCTCTTGAATTAAATTTTATAGTTTAAGTGAACGTGCAGAACGTGATATTTAATAAATAAAGGTAACACACAAAATGATAAAAAAAACGCCCCTTTGGACGTAATTTAAAATCTTTGGTTTGGAAATTTTTGAGTTTAAAAATAAATGTTCATGTTACAGTTGCGGAATAAAATTATTTTATTTTTTCCCAAGCATAAAAATATTACAGATAAAAAAATTTTATCTCGATAAAGGAATCATCCTTTCAATTCCTTTGCATAAAATTCCAAAAATTGTTTTAATTCTGTAAAAAAATGGAATGAAGTTTTACTTCTTCTTGGTAATATTGAATGTATAAAATAATAAAATATCAAAGAGCAAAAGTGAAAAGAAGACAAATTAATTTCTATTGTATTTTCTTCATTATCCCTTAAAGCAAACGGAACATACATTCAAATCTAAGCAGCAGTAATTGAAAAGTTTAATACATTTAATTCCCGCGATGAAACGAAAACGCTTTTCCGACTTAGCCAGGAAGAGTTCATTACTTTCGAGCAAAACAAACTCCTTTATATGATACTTTTGGAAATAAAATTATGTTTTCTGTAGTTCACACTTTTTAGAGAGTTGATTTACTACCCAAATTTTGGAACTTTTGCTGTTTTAAATATTGATATAAATGAATCCTGTATCCGTGAAGAAAAGTACTTGATGCATGGCTAAGCAAACTCTTAGCAACGAATTTCTTCCTTTCCGTGAAGGCTTTAAACCTACCATAGTAGAAGACATTTTCATTTTTAATGAGCGGCATGAATTATTTAAAATGAAAGCGGAAACATTTAACTAATGAAAAGTAAGGTACCGTTTTATATAAAATGATGTGCAGGATTTGCGAAGTAGAAACACCTTAAAGAGATGACTACTTTACTCAAATTTAGAGCCAGACTGGAATGGATTTTTTTAGGCACAACTGCGCCCACTATGGGACTGAGGGCAGATATGCTTTAATGCGCGACTTCCCAAGGGAAATTTTTTTGTGCTACACATGGGAAGAACCGCGAAACCCCGTGTAGACGTTCCATTTAATTGTCAGACCAAATTAATTTAAATATAAATCATGCTGCCAAATAAATTAAATGCTTGAGTTTATCATGATATATATAGAGAGAGGGTGCTCCATAAGTCCGTCAACATTTTAAAAATTCATTAAAATTGAAGAAATTTGTAGAATTGAACACGATTTCCGAAAAGTCCTTCAAGAGGGATTTATTTTTTTGGTAAATAAAAAACATAATTTCGTCAGTAGAGAGCGCTGTACGAGAAGAAATCGCACATTTCAAGGAATTTTTTTTTTTTTTTTTTTTTTTTTTTTTTGCATGGACTCTTACTCTTATTCTATGTATTACCATAAATCACAGTTTGCAAGCGAGTTACGACACCGTTAACTGCAGCAAGTAGCAGATCCGAACGGATGCAAGAGATTTCGTGACGAATGATGTCCTTTAACTACACCAAGGAATATGTGCTATAGTTCTGGACTTGGTGTAACGCCAAAGTCAGAAATCAATTGGTGTTAAGTACGGCTAGCGAGAGGGCCACTTATTTCTACAGTGACGGCTAATTGCTCTGCCTTCGGTGAAAGTTTTGCTTAGGAATTGCTTTACTTGTGTTGTGATATGAGAAGGTGTTCCATCCTGCCTGAGCGTCACTATGTCAAGAACATTATGTTACAATAAATGCGTTATCATTTTCTCCTGCAGCAGTTTTCCAGTAATTGAGCAGGTCTTCTAGCCCGCTTTTGCACAGCGCTTTCAAAGAATCCAGGCGCAGTGAAACTATACCAAACTGGAACACTGTCTTTTCATTTGCGTTTAATTTATATTTAATACTTACCTTTTTCAATTTTAGCTTAGAAATCTTCCATTTTTATGTGGTCTTTCGTATATCCATATTTTAAAATTATATCTGCATTTTTTCTAAACATTTCTTGTTTAAATTTCTTTTTAACAAATTGATTTCCTTTAAATTTTTATTTGAAATGCTTTACTTTTCGTTTAGCATGATTTTTTTGGTTAACAAAAATATTTAGCTATTCTGTTTATTCTATACTTTATTTATTTGGCACATTACTTTTCATTATCCAAACAGTTTCATTTATTTTTTCCTTTATTGTTTATTTATTAAATATTTATTTTAGAGTCAAATCTTAGAGATTATATTGAAAAATTTTCAACTCCTCTTTGAAAATGAGCAATGAATTTTCAGCAGTTGTATATTTTATATATTTTGCAGCAAATTATATAGTTTTACTGATTTTGTTAAATAGTTTTTGCTTCTGTTCTGAAATTTTATATGCATTAAGACACAATAACACGCCGAACAAATACTAATACAGAAGCCAAACAACAAAAATCAGCGTTATATTTTCAAAATTTTCACAGGACTAGTTTCGATGGTTTTACCGAACCAACATCCTCAGCTGCAAAACCGCAAACGAAAACTGCATTTGCTACAAACCGCATTTGCGATTTTGCAGCTGAGGATGGTGGTTCGGTAAAACCATCGAAACTAGTCCTCTGAAAATATAACGCTGATTTTTGTTATTTGACTTCTGAATTTTATATGCAAAATTTCTTAAATATAAATTTATTGGTTATCTGATAATGGCGTCAACATCAACCTTGTTTTTCTTTTAGATGACAGTGAGAGAATGTTCATTTCTAAATCGGCTAGTTACACAAGCAAAAGCTAATAAGGGGGGGGGGAATTTCTTTTATTGTTGATTTCTTAAATGAGGATCCACATACACCTAAGGTAACTACACAGTGATTTAACTATAGCTTTAAAAAATAAAGCTTAATTGAAAATAAGTTAAATATTAGTTAAGAGTCCAGAGCCTTTGTTTTAGAGAAACACATGCATATTAATGGTTTATGACAGGAGATTTTAAAAGTCAGCATATATTTATCATAAACTTGAATACAGTAAAACGACGAAAACAGAATATCAAATAAATTGTGACATTAGTGACGCTGAAAGTCTACATTTCTCAAATTTAATAATAATGAAAGTATAACATTTCTGAACTTTAATTTTAAAAATATCGATATGGCAACTGTCTTTGTAAATTGAAGTCTACATTTCGTTTTATCTCTAATTACATTTAACCATCTTTTAGCCCAAATACATATCTATTCGATATTAATAAGTTGTTCCCCCTCTAGATGCATATCCACCAAATCTCCTGATGTGTCTCCTATGGATTAATGTGCATTTGTACTTTTAAAACAAGCTCTTTATACGTGGCATCCCCAAACATTGGACGGACTGTGGAACATTGTGAAAGAGAAGTGGCATAAAATCAACCTTGATGTTTTCAGGAAAAGGCTTTTCTCTTACAAATCAAGATGTAATATGATGGTTCAACAAAAGGGCTCTCAGACGGAATATATTAGAAAATGAAATTATAACGTTTGTTTATATATATAATTCTTTGCAAAATCCTTAAAAGGATATCTGAACATCCCCTGCACTCAGTCATTTGCGATAGTTACGTTGAATTTTAAACTTCAGACTAAACGTTTCAGGATTATTCATAGGGTTTCCTTTATTCTCATTTTTATTAATAATGCCTCATAAATATTTATTCAAATATATGAAAGTATATGAAAGGTTCATTTTCTAATTTATAAAATACACTGTTTTAAAATATTTTTGACCCAGAGGGACATTAGCCCGAATTCTGTCCAAACGTTTATGTCTGCAAACGAAAAAGTGATCCCTTTGGGCGCAATACAAAGTCTGAAAGCTTTCAGTTTAATATTTGTTTTGGGTGTATCTGTGGGGTGTAAATTCTTTAACTTCCAGTATATATCCAATCGAGACATTTTTATAAAAGTTATTTAAATTAATTTCTTCCAAATTTCATGTCATGACTGATTTGTTTGACTAAAAGTTAGGTTATTTGAAAAGGGCAAAGAAAAGGATGGTTACCTACCTGGCGCGAGGGATGGCTTAGCGGAGAACGTTCTATGGGAAATCGCCTAATATACATCGAGATGAGGAAAACTGCAGAAGCCAACCATGCAGCCAGCACGTTGGCAGGGAATCAGACAGGGTAAAACTCTTAGCATTCTTAAACACAGGATATATTGCTATGGGACACATATTGAAAATACTTCGTTGTAAATAAAGCAATATATTCTCATTTATTATTTCTAGTAAGTTTTGACATAAAGGCCACAGAGAGAAAAAAATCTAAAATACAAAATAACATCCTTAATCGTGTGTTAATGATAATCTGGAGGTTTTTTTATCCGAAATGCCGACAAATCACATAGGAAAAACAAAAAGGAAGTAGCTGACGGTCACTTCGAATTGGGTGCACAGACAACAAGGGAAAATATGCGTAAGAAAAATTTCAATAATAGCTACAACTTAACTTAAGTCAATGAGAAGTTATAGTTAAAATAGAGCATATTGGTAAATCATAATTGAATATGGTGTGTAAACTAGTATATTAATTTAAGAGCACAAGAAAAACAAATTTAGCAACGGCATTTAACTGCAAATAATATTTTAATTTCAGTTTACCATATAATTTCATTTAAATTTTGCAGTTCTGAAATGTAGCTCTAGAAAAGAATTTTAAAATGATTTTCTGTTTCCATTTCAGCTGTAGCGCAATAGATTGGACTGAAAACATCTTTCCTCTCTCTTATCGAAAAAAGCAATTTCTTCCGTCCAAATCCAATCCTCTATCAATAAGGACGTCACTTAATCAGTCAATGTTCAATTTTTATTCAGTCACTGGTCAGGCAAGGAGATCTTCACTTTCCCAGTCGATTTTCAGTGAATGTCCAATTTTTATTCTGTCACTGGTCAGTTAATCAGATCGTCACTCAGTCACTAGGCTGTCAATGAGATCGTCACTTAGTCAGTCAATGTCCAATTTTTATTCAGTCACTGGTCAGGCAAGGAGATCTTCACTTTCTCAGTTCCTGTTCAGTGAATGTCCAAATTTTAGTCTGTCAGTGCTCAGTTAATGAGATCACTCAGTCACTGCCCAGACAATGTCCAAATTTAGTCAGTCTCCGGTCTGTCAATGAGATAGTCAGTTAGTCAGTCACTGGTCAGACAATGTCCTACTTTTAGTCACACAATGAGATTGTCATTTAGTAAGTCACTGGTCAGGCAATGTCCAATTTTTAGCCAGTCAACGGGCAATCAAGGAGACCGTCACATAGTCAGTCAATGTCCAATTTTTAGGCAGGCCCTGGTCAGTCAATGTGATCGTCAGTTAGTGACTGGTCAGAAAATGGATAATTTTTAGTCAGTCACTGGTCAGACAATGTCCTACTTTTAGTCAATGAGATTGACTGACCAGTGACTGACTAAATGACAATGTCCAATTTTTAGGCAAGTACTGGTCAGTCGAGTTTGGTGTCATGGCAAACAAATTTATCACGAATACAAACTGAATTTGTGTAAACTTATCTCAGATCTATATAGTATGTTTAAGTCCGTTGTTTATTTTTAATTTTTTAAAGCAGAAATATTTCAATAGTGTTTTTCTTATGTTTGAAATTTTGAAACGCTTGCTATGATTCGAGGAAGGATGTTGAGTGTACTCGTCATCAAACCAGATAACAGGGACGGTAGCAACGACGAGATTAACGAGCTGTTCTTCAGAATCTTCAGTTGGTTTCAGTTCTGTTCTGTCTACTTGATCCAGTTTGCCATTCATTTTTGGTTCATTATTTGTGTTAAGGAGATTACCAGAATCGATGTCTCTTTGTGCTCCAAGATCGTTATGCGATACAATGCATTCAGCATCCAATGATTCAATAGAGGCATTCAAACTGAATTCTTCCTGGTTCAAGATGGTTATACTGCTATTCGGGACTATTTGATTACCTGAGTTATCAGGTTTTGGAAAATCAAAATCCTTTTCTGTTTCATGTTGGAGGTAATTAAATTGCTTTTCATCGCTGATATTGTGCACATCATAAGAATTATTATCGAAATCTTTGGCAAAATGGCCTATGTGGTCAGAATCACTATCAATATGCAACTTAAGAAGGTTATTATCAAAAGCTTCGTTATTAACTTCGAGAAGATCGGTGTCACTGTCTATGTCCACATCAAAGGAATCATCATTAAGTTCATTAATATCAGCATATGATTCAAGGAAATTTAAATTACGTACCTTGTTTCCGGCATTAATGTCGTGTTCATTACGGTTAATAGAGTTTTTATCATTATTTTCCCGAATTCTCTCTTCTCTTCGAGAAAACAAAAGGAAGACAGTCGCAAAACAAATAAGTATGCCCAATAAGCTGTCGATAAAGGCTGTTGGTATAAAAAAGAAACACAATACTGTCAAAAAAAAAAGAACTCCATTTCTAAAAATGGTTCGAATGCGATTTCAGCATTAAAAATAACAAGCAAATAAGCTCCACACGTAAGATTTTAGCACCACTAGATTGGATATCTCTAATGATTATGGTTTATAAGCATTGTTAAAAATGTATACATTAACTTCGTTTTAATTCAACAAAGCCTAAAACAATTATTGGTAAATTTATTGTTCCGAACGTTGTTAAAAGTATTCTTTGAATATATAACAATGAAAGGTATTCTGATATATAACTTTACTCACAATAGAGGGAAGATTCTATGAGTCTGTCTTTCGTTCGGTCTGCGTGTAAGCTGATAGACCCAGGCCTACGAATTTGCTACATAGGTGCATCTAGACAAGAGCCAGTGCACCTCGAAACGAGGTTTCCAAAATTCGAATGAATTTTTAAATTTTATTTTTTTATTTTTGTTTTATTCATTCATTTTTTTGATAAAATCGCATAAAATCGGTAATTCTCTCTCATTACATCAGCAATAATGGCACGCAACCATCATTGCTGTTGTATACCTGTCGCCATTGTTGATGATATCAGCAATGTTGCCATTCGGAAAAATGAGGGCTAAAATTAGCGTTTTAATAACTGTAAATTAATATCTCTGATTTTTGCTATTTTTGGGGATAAACGTGGAAGCGGAAAAGAGGAAAACGAACCAACGCTAAACTGCCGCTGCCATACATATTCAAATAAATGTTTCTTCTTTGGGGGTTTCTTGCAATACAAAGAATAAACGTAATACTTATATGTACATATATATAATTATATATAACCAGAGATTATTAATATTATTAAAACGAAAATACTTAAATACTCTGGGAAAATATTTTTTATACAAAAAGTAATTAAAAACATGAATTTGTATTGGATTTATTAGTGCAAAGCACAGAGAGTCATGTTTACCTGCCACTCTGATGGAAAGGGTTTCATCTACCTTTGACTGGGTAAAAATGAAGCTAAATATATACACAATACAAAAATATATAAAACTATTTTTAATTCTTTAATAGTCACCTCTTTAAGATAAAATTAACTGGTTAGCGTAACATGAACTTACGTTATATAATTAGCGAGAATGATACACCAAAATGAGTTTTGGTGATCGATGTACTTAGTGTACATAGTGTTTTTTCTACTTTTCATTATTTACACTTTATTACATTTACTTAATTATTGCTGATAAATCGATATGGACTTTGCGAAACCTTGGGACAGCACATTGATGTGTATTATGCTTTAAAAATTTCAACAACTGGTCTGTGCAACTATGCTCTGCTCACTTATGTTACATGCCTCAACAGCTACGGCCACGATATTCCGTTAGCTTCAAGACACGGAGCAAGGAGGACGCTACAGCCATGTCTATCCCTAATTTAGTGGCACCTGAGTTGATTACCTGAGTTATCAGGTTTTGGAAAATCAAAATCCTTCTCTGCTTCATGTTGGAGGTAATTAAATTGATTTTCATCGCTGATATTGTGCACATCATAAGAATTATTATCGAAATCTTTGGCAAAATGGCCGATGTGGTCAGTATCACTATCAATATGCAACTTAAGAAGGTTATTATACAAAGCTTCGTTATTAACTTCGAGAAGATCGGTGTCACTGTCTATGTCCACATCAAAGGAATCATCATTAAATTCATTAATATCAGCATATGAATTAAAGAAATCTAAATTACGTACCTTGTTTCCGGCATTAAACTCGTGTTCATTACGGTTAATAGAGTTTTCATCATTATTTTCCTGAATTCTCTCTTCTCTTCGAGAAAACAAAAGGAAAGCAGTCGCAAAACAAATAAGTATGCCCAATTCATATCCATGTCTAATTGCATACCCATGTCTGTCCTTATTTAGTGGCACTTCAGTATAGTTACTACTCGTGAAGCTTGGGTATACGTGTAACGCTTGCAAGAGATAAACATGAATTTACTGCCGAAAAAGGGGAGCAAAAGACTTAATATATTGGTTCAGAGAAAAAAAAATTTTTTTCTAAAAGTTTTATTGTTCTTACTGGATTCATTTATAAGGGGAAACTTAAGATAAGGAAAGTAGAAAAAAATATCAAAATCAATTCGGATTACAATCAGAAATAACTTTAACCACCTATATTAAAAGACGAAATTCCATCTCTTTATCCAAACAATCTTGACTGTATTAAGTTACATGAAGATAAGGCTACAAACCATACCTCTAAATCTACTGCTTTTCAAAAAAGTGAGATATGAAACCGCAATTGAAGCTATTCCCTCTAGATGCATATCCACCAAATCTCCTGATGTGTCTGCTATGGATTAATGTGCATTTGTACTTTTAAAACAAGCTCTTTATACGTGGCATCCCCAAACATTGGACGGACTGTGGAACATTGTGAAAGAGAAGTGGCATAAAATCAACCTTGATGTTTTCAGGAAAAGGCTTTTCTCTTACAAATCAAGATGTAATATGATGGTTCAACAAAAGGGCTCTCAGACGGAATATATTAGAAAATGAAATTATAACGTTTGTTTATATATATAATTCTTTGCAAAATCCTTAAAAGGATATCTGAACATCCCCTGCACTCAGTCATTTGCGATAGTTACGTTGAATTTTAAACTTCAGACTAAACGTTTCAGGATTATTCATAGGGTTTCCTTTATTCTCATTTTTATTAATAATGCCTCATAAATATTTATTCAAATATATGAAAGTATATGAAAGGTTCATTTTCTAATTTATAAAATACACTGTTTTAAAATATTTTTAACCCAGAGGGACATTAGCCCGAATTCTGTCCAAACGTTTATGTCTGCAAACGAAAAAGTGATCCCTTTGGGCGCAATACAAAGTCTGAAAGCTTTCAGTTTAATATTTGTTTTGGGTGTATCTGTGGGGTGTAAATTCTTTAACTTCCAGTATATATCCAATCGAGACATTTTTATAAAAGTTATTTAAATTAATTTCTTCCAAATTTCATGTCATGACTGATTTGTTTGACTAAAAGTTAGGTTATTTGAAAAGGGCAAAGAAAAGGATGGTTACCTACCTGGCGCGAGGGATGGCTTAGCGGAGAACGTTCTATGGGAAATCGCCTAATATACATCGAGATGAGGAAAACTGCAGAAGCCAACCATGCAGCCAGCACGTTGGCAGGGAATCAGACAGGGTAAAACTCTTAGCATTCTTAAACACAGGGCATATTGCTATGGGACACATATTGAAAATACTTCGTTTGTAAATAAAGCAATATATTCTCATTTATTATTTCTAGTAAGTTTTGACATGAAGGCCACAGAGAGAAAAAAATCTAAAATACAAAATAACATCCTTATTCGTGTGTTAATGATAATCTGGAGGTTTTTTTATACGAAATGCCGACAAATCACATAGGAAAAACAAAAAGGAAGTAGCTGACGGTCACTTCGAATTGGGTGCACAGACAACAAGGGAAAATATGCGTAAGAAAAATTTCAATAATAGCTACAACTTAACTTAAGTCAATGAGAAGTTATAGTTAAAATAGAGCATATTGGTAAATCATAATTGAATATGGTGTGTAAACTAGTATATTAATTTAAGAGCACAAGAAAAACAAATTTAGCAACGGCATTTAACTGCAAATAATATTTTAATTTCAGTTTAACATATAATTTCATTTAAATTTTGCAGTTCTGAAATGTAGCTCTAGAAAAGAATTTTAAAATGATTTTCTGTTTCCATTTCAGCTGTAGCGCAATAGATTGGACTGAAAACATCTTTCCTCTCTCTTATCGAAAAAAGCAATTTCTTCCGTCCAAATCCAATCCTCTATCAATAAGGACGTCACTTAATCAGTCAATGTTCAATTTTTATTCAGTCACTGGTCAGGCAAGGAGATCTTCACTTTCCCAGTTCCTGTTCAGTGAATGTCCAAATTTTAGTCTGTCAGTGCTCAGTTAATGAGATCACTCAGTCTC
The DNA here is from genome assembly GCF_044657685.1 of Stegodyphus dumicola. NCBI lineage: Eukaryota > Metazoa > Arthropoda > Arachnida > Araneae > Eresidae > Stegodyphus > Stegodyphus dumicola. The sequence continues at coordinate 205,977,131 of NC_140781.1, forward strand.
TGCTCAGACAATGTCCAAATTTAGTCAGTCTCCGGTCTGTCAATGAGATAGTCAGTTAGTCAGTCACTGGTCAGACAATGTCCTACTTTTAGTCACTCAATGAGATTGTCATTTAGTAAGTCACTGGTCAGACAATGTCCAATTTTTAGCCAGTCAACGGGCAATCAAGGAGACCGTCACATAGTCAGTCAATGTCCAATTTTTAGGCAGGCCCTCGTCAGTCAATGTGATCGTCAGTTAGTGACTGGTCAGAAAATGGATAATTTTTAGTCAGTCACTGGTCAGTCAATGTCCAATTTTTAGGCAAGTACTGGTGAGTCGAGATTGGTGTCATGGCAAACAAATTTATCACGAATACAAATTGAAATTGTGTAAACTTATCTCAGATCTATACAATATGTTTTAAGTCCTTTGTTTATTTTTAATTTTTTAAAGCAGAAATATTTCAGTAATGTTTTTTTTATGTTTGAAATTTTGAAACGCTTGCTATGATTCGAGGAAGGATGTTGAGTGTACTCGTCATCAAAGCAGATAACAGGGACAGTACCAACGACGAGATCAACGAGCTGTTCTTCAGAATCTTCAGTTGGTTTCAGTTCTGTTCTGTCTACTTGATCCAGTTTGCCATTCATTTTTCTTTCATTATTTGTGTTAAGGAGATTACCAGAATCGATGTCTCTTTGTGCTCAGGGATCGTTATGCGATACAATGTATTCAGCATCCAATGATTCAATAGAGGCATTCAAACTGAATTCTTCCTGGTTCAAGATGGTTATACTGCTATTCGGGACTATTTGATTACCTGAGTTATCAGGTTTTGGAAAATCAAAATCCTTTTCTGTTTCATGTTGGAGGTAATTAAATTGCTTTTCATCGCTGATATTGTGCACATCATAACAATTATTATCGAAATCTTTGGCAAAATGGCCGATGTGGTCAGTATCACTATCAATATGCAACTTAAGAAGGTTATTATCAAAAGCTTCGTTATTAACTTCGAGAAGATCGGTGTCACTGTCTATGTCCACATCAAAGGAATCATCATTAAATTCATTAATATCAGCATATGAATCAAAGAAATCTAAGTTACGTACCTTGTTTCCGGCAATAAACTCGTGTTCATTACGATTAATAGAGTTTTCATCATTATTTTCCTGAATTCTCTCTTCTCTTCGAGAAAACAAAAGGAAGGCAGTCGCAAAACAAATAAGTATGCCCAATACATAGCCATGTCTATCCCTAATTTAGTGGCACTTCAGTGTAGTTACTACTCGTGAAGCTTGGGCATACGTGTAACGCTTGCAAGAGATAAACATGAATTTACTGCCGAAAAAGGGGAGCAAAAGACTTAATATATTGGTTCAGAGAAAAAAAAATTTTTTTTCTAAAAGTTTTATTGTTCTTACTGGATTCATTTATAAGGGGAAACTTAAAATAAGGAAAGTAGAAAAAAATATCAAAATCAATTCGGATTACAATCAGAAATAACTTTAACCACCTATATTAAAAGACGAAATTCCATCTCTTTATCCAAACAATCTTGACTGTATTAAGTTCCATGAGGATAAGGCTACAAACCATACCTCTAAATCTACTGCTTTTGAAAAAAGTGAGATATGAAACCGCAATTGAAGCTATTCCCTCTAGATGCATATCCACCAAATCTCCTGATGTGTCTCCTATGGATTAATGTGCATTTGTACTTCTAAAACAAGCTCTTTATACGTGGCATCCCCAAACATTGGACGGACTGTGGAACATTGTGAAAGAGAAGTGGCATAAAATCAACCTTGATGTTTTCAGGAAAAGGCTTTTCTCTTACAAATCAAGATGTAATATGATGGTTCAACAAAAGGGCTCTCAGACGGAATATATTAGAAAATGAAATTATAACGTTTGTTTATATATATAATTCTTTGCAAAATCCTTAAAAGGATATCTGAACACCCCCTGCACTTAGTCATTTGCGATAGTTACGTTGAATTTTAAATTTCAGACTAAACGTTTCAGGATTATTCATAGGGTTTCGTTTATTCTCATTTTTATTAATAATGCCTCATAAATATTTATTCAAATATATGAAAGTATATGAAAGGTTCATTTTCTAATTTATAAAATACTCTGTTTTTAAATATTTTTAACCCAGAGGGACATTAGCCCGAATTCTGTCCAAACGTTTATGTCTGCAAATGAAAAAATGATCCCTTTGGGCGCAATACAAAGTCGGAAAGCTTTCAGTTTAATATTTGTTTTGGGTGTATCTGTGGGGTGTAAATTCTTTAACTTCCAGTATATATCCAATCGAGACATTTTTATAAAAGTTATTTAAATTAATTTCTTCCAAATTTCATGTCATGACTGATTTGTTTGACTAAAAGTTAGGTTATTTGAAAAGGGCAAAGAAAAGGATGGTTACCTACCTGGCGCGAGGGATGGCTTAGCGGAGAACGTTCTATGGGAAATCGCCTAATATACATCGAGATAAGGAACGAGAATAATTAACGAGAACGATACACCAAAATGAGTTTTGGTGATCGATGTACTTAGTGTACATAGTGTTTTTTCTACTTTTCATTATTTACTCTTTATTACATTTACTTAATTATTGCTGATAAATCGATATGGACTTTGCGAAACCTTGGGGCAGCACATTGATATGTATTATGCGTGAAAAATTTCAACAACTGGTCTGTGCAACTATGCTCCGCTCACTTATGTTACATGCCTCAACAACTACGGCCACGATATTCCGTTAGCTTCAAGACACGGAGCAAGGAGAACGCTACAGCCTAGCACTAACGAGGATAAAGTTAACCAACGTTTATGCTACAGATGTGCTAACTTGCTTTTACGATGTGAAAGTTACGCTTCCGATATTTTAAATCGCTATTTTACACAAGTTATCCCACTGTTACATATTGCCACATTGGATCTGATTTCGAACTTAAAGTAAAAAGGTTTGTTCCAACATTGGGATCTATTTTTTACTTTTATATGATACCCACTAAGGACAGATATAGATAGGTAACGATTTCAGGGTATTGTACCTCTTAAGCGAAGACCTATGAACTATGAACTATATGTTATTAGAGTGAATGTATTTAGCGCTAGGAAGGCTTATAAATAATAAGCTCAATCATATGCTTACATACGAAACCATCACAAGAGACGACATTTTGACATCATAACAGGCGACGACATTTCATACGACCATCATAACAGACATTCTGTACATGGAAAAAGAGTGAATAGAACATAACACTTCAATTCTCTACATTCCTCAATAATAAGATATACTAATTTGGAAAAAATGTTCAGTAGAATTCAAGTCAGGGCTTTTAAGTAACCAATTTATGACAGAGAAGTCAGAGGAATGCTCTTCCATCTAACCAACCAGTAGCCAACCGTAACCTGTGAGAGGCGCAGTTATCTTTCTGAGATACTCCCTTTCCGTGTGAATGACAGGGACATAAATGGATGGAGATGATAGCTCATCAACCTCACGTACAGAATCATATAGAGGGAGGTAAGAACAAGTACTAAAGATCCCAAACACAACCAGAAGAAAGCATCCCAGACCATGATTAAGCCTCCACGGCCTTGTACAGTTCCAATCTGTCACACCGGATTCATACATTCATGATTCTCTTGCCATATTCTGAGCCTCCCATTGGTATTAATTAGAGGGATCGAGACTCATCACTCCTACACATTTCATGTCCACTAGTGTCTATTCTCTATATTCTCTTGCCCAGGTAAGAATGGCAACTCGATGGCATGCATTTAGGAAAGGTACCCTCGTGTGTCTACGGCTTCCGAAGCCCATATGGTGAAGGGAGCGATACACGATCTTTTTACTGACTGTACGACTGTCGCCTACTTTAGCTAGGTGGTAATTTGAGCTAATATTTGGCTTCATTGACCATGTACAATACGGCTGAGACGTCTCACAGCACGATTGTTCTAAGTTAAATGCGCTTTGCACTTTGCAGAGTCGCTACTTCTTTTTCCCACCATCCGTGTATTCTGGTATGCTCTTGACACTGTCGACCGTTAAAATCCTATCTCGCTGAGGATTTAAGAAATTGTATGGCCCATGCGACGAGAGATTACTATCTGCCCGATATTGAAACTTTACCTATACTGGTATATGAAACAACTGATTATCGACAAGCATAGTGCTAGATGTATGTGCATTTACCACAACTCCCTCACGTAAGCCCAGATGCGGCGCAGCGCTATTCAATTTGCATAGCCATGTCTATCCCTAATTTAGTGGCACTTCAGTGTAGTTACTACTCGTGAAGCTTGGGCATACGTGTAACGCTTGCAAGAGATAAACATGAATTTACTGCCGAAAAAGGGGAGCAAAAGACTTAATATATTGGTTCAGAGAAAAAAAAATTTTTTTTCTAAAAGTTTTATTGTTCTTACTGGATTCATTTATAAGGGGAAACTTAAAATAAGGAAAGTAGAAAAAAATATCAAAATCAATTCGGATTACAATCAGAAATAACTTTAACCACCTATATTAAAAGACGAAATTCCATCTCTTTATCCAAACAATCTTGACTGTATTAAGTTCCATGAGGATAAGGCTACAAACCATACCTCTAAATCTACTGCTTTTGAAAAAAGTGAGATATGAAACCGCAATTGAAGCTATTCCCTCTAGATGCATATCCACCAAATCTCCTGATGTGTCTCCTATGGATTAATGTGCATTTGTACTTCTAAAACAAGCTCTTTATACGTGGCATCCCCAAACATTGGACGGACTGTGGAACATTGTGAAAGAGAAGTGGCATAAAATCAACCTTGATGTTTTCAGGAAAAGGCTTTTCTCTTACAAATCAAGATGTAATATGATGGTTCAACAAAAGGGCTCTCAGACGTAATATATTAGAAAATGAAATTATAACGTTTGTTTATATATATAATTCTTTGCAAAATCCTTAAAAGGATATCTGAACACCCCCTGCACTTAGTCATTTGCGATAGTTACGTTGAATTTTAAATTTCAGACTAAACGTTTCAGGATTATTCATAGGGTTTCGTTTATTCTCATTTTTATTAATAATGCCTCATAAATATTTATTCAAATATATGAAAGTATATGAAAGGTTCATTTTCTAATTTATAAAATACTCTGTTTTTAAATATTTTTAACCCAGAGGGACATTAGCCCGAATTCTGTCCAAACGTTTATGTCTGCAAATGAAAAAATGATCCCTTTGGGCGCAATACAAAGTCGGAAAGCTTTCAGTTTAATATTTGTTTTGGGTGTATCTGTGGGGTGTAAATTCTTTAACTTCCAGTATATATCCAATCGAGACATTTTTATAAAAGTTATTTAAATTAATTTCTTCCAAATTTCATGTCATGACTGATTTGTTTGACTAAAAGTTAGGTTATTTGAAAAGGGCAAAGAAAAGGATGGTTACCTACCTGGCGCGAGGGATGGCTTAGCGGAGAACGTTCTATGGGAAATCGCCTAATATACATCGAGATAAGGAACGAGAATAATTAACGAGAACGATACACCAAAATGAGTTTTGGTGATCGATGTACTTAGTGTACATAGTGTTTTTTCTACTTTTCATTATTTACTCTTTATTACATTTACTTAATTATTGCTGATAAATCGATATGGACTTTGCGAAACCTTGGGGCAGCACATTGATATGTATTATGCGTGAAAAATTTCAACAACTGGTCTGTGCAACTATGCTCCGCTCACTTATGTTACATGCCTCAACAACTACGGCCACGATATTCCGTTAGCTTCAAGACACGGAGCAAGGAGAACGCTACAGCCTAGCACTAACGAGGATAAAGTTAACCAACGTTTATGCTACAGATGTGCTAACTTGCTTTTACGATGTGAAAGTTACGCTTCCGATATTTTAAATCGCTATTTTACACAAGTTATCCCACTGTTACATATTGCCACATTGGATCTGATTTCGAACTTAAAGTAAAAAGGTTTGTTCCAACATTGGGATCTATTTTTTACTTTTATATGATACCCACTAAGGACAGATATAGATAGGTAACGATTTCAGGGTATTGTACCTCTTAAGCGAAGACCTATGAACTATGAACTATATGTTATTAGAGTGAATGTATTTAGCGCTAGGAAGGCTTATAAATAATAAGCTCAATCATATGCTTACATACGAAACCATCACAAGAGACGACATTTTGACATCATAACAGGCGACGACATTTCATACGACCATCATAACAGACATTCTGTACATGGAAAAAGAGTGAATAGAACATAACACTTCAATTCTCTACATTCCTCAATAATAAGATATACTAATTTGGAAAAATGTTCAGTAGAATTCAAGTCAGGGCTTTTAAGTAACCAATTTATGACAGAGAAGTCAGAGGAATGCTCTTCCATCTAACCAACCAGTAGCCAACCGTAACCTGTGAGAGGCGCAGTTATCTTTCTGAGATACTCCCTTTCCGTGTGAATGACAGGGACATAAATGGATGGAGATGATAGCTCATCAACCTCACGTACAGAATCATATAGAGGGAGGTAAGAACAAGTACTAAAGATCCCAAACACAACCAGAAGAAAGCATCCCAGACCATGATTAAGCCTCCACGGCCTTGTACAGTTCCAATCTGTCACACCGGATTCATACATTCATGATTCTCTTGCCATATTCTGAGCCTCCCATTGGTATTAATTAGAGGGATCGAGACTCATCACTCCTACACATTTCATGTCCACTAGTGTCTATTCTCTATATTATCTTGCCCAGGTAAGAATGGCAACTCCATTGGCATGCATTTAGGAAAGGTACCCTCGTGTGTCTACGGCTTCCGAAGCCCATATGGTGAAGGGAGCGATACACGATCTTTTTACTGACTGTACGACTGTCGCCTACTTTAGCTAGGTGGTAATTTGAGCTAATATTTGGCTTCATTGACCATGTACAATACGGCTGAGACGTCTCACAGCACGATTGTTCTAAGTTAAATGCGCTTTGCACTTTGCAGAGTCGCTACTTCTTTTTCCCACCATCCGTGTATTCTGGTATGCTCTTGACACTGTCGACCGTTAAAATCCTATCTCGCTGAGGATTTAAGAAATTGTATGGCCCATGCGACGAGAGATTACTATCTGCCCGATATTGAAACTTTACCTATACTGGTATATGAAACAACTGATTATCGACAAGCATAGTGCTAGATGTATGTGCATTTACCACAACTCCCTCACGTAAGCCCAGATGCGGCGCAGCGCTATTCAATTTGCATAGCCATGTCTATCCCTAATTTAGTGGCACTTCAGTGTAGTAACAACTAGTGAAGCTTGGGCATACGTGTAACGCTTGCAAGAGATAAACATGAATTTACTGCCGAAAAAGGGGAGCAAAAGACTTAATATATTGGTTCAGAGAAAAAAAAAATTTTTTTCTAAAAGTTTTATTGTTCTTACTGGATTCATTTATAAGGGGAAACTTAAAATAAGGAAAGTAGAAAAAAATATCAAAATCAATTCGGATTACAATCAGAAATAACTTTAACCACCTATATTAAAAGACGAAATTCCATCTCTTTATCCAAACAATCTTGACTGTATTAAGTTCCATGAGGATAAGCCTACAAACCATACCTCTAAATTTACTGCTTTATGTTTTGAAAAAAGTGGGCGACCAATACTGCTACAGCAACCTGCTAGTTTTTTGTTTGTTTTTGTTTTTTTTTTTTTTGGACGCCATTTTGTTTTCACGAAGTAAAGGCTTTTTTTTTTTTTTTTTTTTTTTCTCTCAACATTTTTTTCGAACAATCTGCTAGCCGAATTACGCTTATGCTAGAACTTTTATGGAACAAAAGTGCTTAATCATGACGAAGATTAAGTGCGAAATTGGGAGAAAGTGCAGAATCGCTCACTGCTTGCCTCGTTTTTAAGAATTGCACATACACGGTATCATCCATATACACTTCGACCTATTTTCACTTAAAAACACATCCCAGAATTGCACAAAAATCGCATTGCGCACACTCTTGACTTTATCCATGTACACTGCTAATGTCCTAGCTACTAACCTTTATCGCCTTACCAAAATGTCGCCAAACTACCTGTTACCATATTCCACAGATTAGCCGCATTTTCAGTGTATTTAGAGCAGAGTCTTTTGAACTGTAGGTTTCAACCTGCAGTAGCAGTTTTAATATTGCTTTAACTTGTAATAATAATTTTACAATTAACAAATATTTTTACACAATATATCTGAAGATGGTTAAGGATAAGACCATTCAGACAAAATCGAAAGACGAAAACGTTTTGACGCATTCTTTTTACAATATAAACTTTCATTTTACTTGCTTTGACGCTGTCATTTCGTCTGTTACTTGTTTAAAATGTTCACATTGTTCTGCGTCTTAAAATTAGAAATAAAGTTAATGACCTAAAATTGCAATAGAATTTGCGTAATGCTCATGGGGTCCTGGGATCGCGAAAAAATCTCAGTGCAGAAAAGGGGTCGCGACTGAAAAAAAGTCTAAGAAGCCCTGATTTAGAGTGTGCTGGATTATTTTCACCTACAATTTGCACAGAAACACTAAAGCAAGCGCATCAACTCGCTAATGAAAGAAGCTGAGTTGTGTGTGAACATTTTAGTCACGTATGGATTATGGGAAAACTTGCTATTTATAGTTGATTTCTTAAAAAGAATTTTTTTTTTTTTTTGTGTGTGTGTGTGTGTTAAGTTAGCGAGTTCGTTCTGTTGAGATTCTCCAGTATCCAGTACTTAAAAGTTAAACCTTAAACTTTAGTAAGATTTATGCATGTAAAATTAATATGTAAAAATGACACTGTATTAGGATTTTTCGTATACAGAGTGACTGTCAATTGTTCTTACAAAACCAGAAGGGTGGTAGTACCCATCCAGACGAATAATAATTACACTCCATGGAACACTCCACTATGAGAGACAGAAAAGAGTAAAATAAGAATTCCGACATGAACTTATAACAGTGCTGAGAAAGCGAATGAACGATACAAAAAGTTGCATAATCTGATTCGTAGATGAGCTCAAAGTAGGCTCACCAGTAGTCGAGCCCACCAGCGGCCGAGCGGTAAAGTCGCTGAACACCGGTAGTTCGGTCCGAGGTTCGAATCCCGCGAACGGGCTGGCTGCATGGGCGTTTTCGTGGTTTTCCCCATGTGTAACGTGTATACGAGCCAGTTTTCCTTAGAAAGTCCTCCACGAAGGAATCCCTCCCCTTAGGCAGATAGGCCTCGTGTGCTTTGCCATAATTAAATACACACACACAAGTAGTCGAACGGTAAAGTCCCTGAACAGTCGAATCACGCGAACGGGCTGGCTTATGGGCATTTTCGTGATTTTCGCCATGTGTAACGGGTTAAGTACGAGTCAGTTTCCCTTAGAAAATTCTCCAGGAAGGGATCGTTCCCTTCCGTGTAGTGTCGTGTAGGGCTGCACACGTAAATAATAATAAGAGCTCAAAGTGGCGGTCTTGTTGCACAGTTCACCACGGGCAATGAATGACTGGCACAATAGCATGTGAACAGGCATCTTCTTATGCAGTGTTAGTGAACGCTTGTGTGCCTCATGGTGCAGTCATTGCTGGGGCTTTGCCCATTAATTAGTGCTACAACAGCCTCGTGCTTTTTAACAGTGTTTTTTTATCTATGTTTTTAGCGACGCTACAATAATCAACGCCTTAGCAATCTAACTGCACTCTTCTGCACACATGAGTATTCATGAACACATCATTCATCATTCAAGATGTACCTGTATTTACATACACTAACATTGTGCTCCAGCTATCATGTGACTTCATGTACTGCATTTGTCTTAAGCTACTTTTTTGCCACTCTCTTTTTCACCCATGCTTTTCATGCCAGGATTTAACGAGCGTTTATTCAGATTGAATGAGAAAGAAGTGGAATTGAAGAGATGGTTTCGCAAGTTAATTTTAGAGCATGTTCTGCTTATTTGAACCCACGCTGTACCGGGATTTATTAGCGATTTGATTCTGTGGCTTTGAGTGCTTTTAAGCACTAGGCTTGTCTCGCCGGTTTCCTACAAACCAGGGCCTTTCCTGAGCGTTACTTTATACTGTGAGCCGTTAGGCTAATCTATTACATTTGAGTTAGTTCAACATTACGTATTTAAGTTAACCCAGAAGTTGTGGCTTGTGTAAACCTAAGCTGGGTCATTGTAACTTCTTTGGTGTTCAAATAAAAAGGTCTTATAGATTCTTCCTCTGACATTCTGTAATCACAAGACTCGAAGATAAGTTTGTTCCCCTTCAAAATCAACGAAATTCCGATCAAAGACGATAATTATTTGGTTTAATAATTACTTTTTCATTTTTAAATGATTCCATTTTCAATTTTTTTCGTGATTCATATTTGAAGTTTCTTTTTAAAAAAAAATTCAAGGTTCATTTTTAAATGCTTATAAGTTACTTCATTGAACTAAAATTTTACTAACTCTCTCAAAGGATATAATATACTCAATAATCCATAAGTAAATGAATTATTATTTAATTACTCTGCAGCTTTTGCGCAAGGTATTAGGCAATTTTTTACGATTTATTAATATATTTACTTTAATTCAATCTTTGGTATAGATATATATATACTCACATATATAACGTAAGGCGTAATATAAAGGGAAATGAAGCCAGAAAAATGCTAATCGACTTTAACAATTTAGTGTATATGTATATACTACATATAAACATAAATACATATTATTTCATTATAAATATATAATATATGTGTGTGTATATATGTAATTTAAAAACTTCTAATTGCTTCCAAACCTAACTAAAAATTTGTGTTGCAGTTACATATATTTACGTAAATGAATACAATATATTTAAGAATTTTTCTGTGATATTTTATATCTTCTTTAGTATTTTGTTCCATATATATTTACTTACATTGTACACTAATGGATAGATAGAGCAATTTGCCATAATTAAGTAAACGAAACCAAATCTTAAAATTGTGACTTCTAGGCGTTCTTAAAATTTAACGACTTCATACGGCTCTGGTGGCGATTAGTTTGTGTTATGGTGCTAAAGTTGACAACTGGTCGCTCGGTTTTGCCTTTTTGTCCGTTAACACCTAAGTACCTTAAAGATAGCCAATGTAGCAAAAATTGCAGAACGCCTAAAAGAGAAAGGACAAATATGTCGAACCTGCAGAAATATCTCAGCCCGTTCCCTGAAATTTCCGTATTTCGTAACGTAATTTTCCTCCCTTTTTATTAATTCTAGCGGTAAAGTCGTTGAAAGTAGAAAGAAAAACTAACATGGAAGAAATCAGATTAACAGCCCTTTTTGAATATGAATAAGATCCGATTACAAATTTTAAATTGATATTAAAATTCCACATATAAATAACTATATGATTTGTTTCATTTATAAGCGAAAAATTTGCATCTATAGGATGGTAAGCATTACAACTTACGTATGTAATACAATTCATAGTGTCATATATTAGAATTATTTAGAAACGTTTTTGGTATTTTCACCGAAGATTTATTCCAAATTATTTACATGCTTGCTATCTGATAAAATGGGTCACAAACTATAAAAAATTCCCAGATATTAAACTGTAAACTCTAAAACTTGGATTACAAAAGTTATTGGTAAAGTGTCTATAATTAAAATTATCGTTGGTACAACCTGTTAATTGTTTACATCTCATACTTTTTTTTTTTTTTTTTTGTGTGTGTGTGTGTGTGTTAACGCTCGGCCACCGATAAGGCAAAAAGGTTTGTAAAATTCAAGGTTAATTTGAAAAAAAAATTAGAATGACAAATGATAATTAACTGAGGCATTACATGAAACAAAAGTTGCTTAAAAGGGAAATTTCCGTCAGGATCTTCTGAAGCTGTTATAGTGCATTTTTACAAGCTTCACTAGAGTTCTACTTTCACTTCATTAAAATTGTTACTCAATCTACAGTTTAAAAAAAAACTCGAGTAACGCGAATACTAATGCTTTCCATGTTGACTTAAAAATAGTAATAAATTAATTAATTATTTAATTAATTTATTACTATTAAGATATTTATTAATTAATTAAGACAGATTAAGACATTTAGAGGCGCTTAAAGCATTCTGGTGTCCCCTCATACATTTACGCTAGTAGTCTTAACTGTACTGCTCATTCTGTGATAAAACTGGCAATGAAATTTTTTTTTGAAATTATGTATACAGTACATTTTTGCTGGTATGAAAAAAGTGAAGCACAATTTTAGCAGGTCCAAGAGATTCAGGCGCATAACTTTGGGAAGTCCGTCAAAGATGAAACATTTTGGTGCTTTTGAGTCTTTTTGGGGGTGCCTCTTTGATGTTCTAAGCGTGTACTCATTTTGCTCAATGGCTAATATATTAAGTAACCATTCAATAAAAATTTTTGCTTGAAAATACAATCCTGAAAAAAATAAATAGAAAAAAATTATGTAGTTTTGAATGTTACAATTACTTCTAAAGGTTTACCTATTCGTTTCACTTGCCCCAGTGCGACTACTTTTTAAAATATATTAAAATTCTCTAATGCATCTCTGTACATTCGTATTTCAAGGACTAGGCATTCAATCAGCATAATTGCACTTTGATTCATTTTACTTCCACTTCCTCGTTGGCCCACCAGCGGCCGAGCAGTACTGTTGGTTCGGTCCGAGGTTCGAATCCCGCAACCGGGCTGGCTGTATGGGAGTTAATGTGTATGCGAGCTAGTTACCTTAGAAAGTCCTCCCCGAAGGCTTCCCTCCTCTTAGTCATATAGCTCTTCAGTTTCCTGCATACTATGAGGATCTTGTAGATTTTCTGAGCCGATTTTCAGTCGCAACCGTTGGAATTCACATTCTGAGTCGAATTTTAGCCTTCTGTGTTAGTTTCTAATGAGCATTTCTGATGTTTACTTTCGGCCCACCAGCGGCCGAGCGGTAAGGTAGCTGAACACTGGTAGTTCGGTCCGAGGTTCGAATCTCGCGAACGGGCTGGCTGCATGGGCGTTTTCGTGGTTTTCCCCATGTGTAACGTGTATACCAGCCAGTGTCGCTTAGAAAGTCCTCCACGAAGGCATCCCTCCTCTTAGGCAGATAGCCCTAGTGGGCTTTGCCATAATTAAATACACACACACACACTGATGTTCACTTTCCTGGTCAGCTCGTGGTTAAGTTTTCAGTAATTCACTTTACGAGTTCCTGCCAAGCTCAGTTTTCTGCACCGACAATATCGAGACAATTTCTTAAAAATTTACTCTTAAACTGCTCACTGTACTGAACTGTGTTAAAGACTGGAAGAAAAGAAATGCTTAATCTTTCAAAATAAGTATTTTCATGACTTATTTTGAAATTAGTCGTTTTTAAGTAATGAATTTTTAAGTAATTAAAGTTCGTCATTCATTAGCGAACACACACTTGCCTAGTCGTTTTCTGCTTTTATTTGAAATTCTAGTTTTTATTATTAATTGTTCACATTTCCTCTCATTCTCATTCCAAAATTTGCTCCATTCTGCGGGTTACCCCGTTTTACCCGTTATAATCCGCACAATGGAGCAAATTTTAGTCCGATTTTCTCGGTTCCTATGGCTCCGATTGAAACGCGGTTTGGGTCTTAATATGCCAGAGGGTAGCCCCATTTTTTGATGTCAAAAAATTTCGTTTCACCGTGGGGGGTCAAGGTGATTTTGAAACCCATCGATTTCGATGATTTCTCCATAACTGCTCGATAGCTCGATAGAAAATCGCAATTTTTTGTGTGTAGGAGGAAACCCATGTGACCTTTCATCTCCGCAAGAAAGGTGATTCTATCTACAATAGGCGAAAATTTTTAATTTTGTAAAAATATCCAAAAATCGGTAAAATTTAAAAATTATTTAAAAAACTGAAATTGCCAAAATGTTTGTCTCGAGACGCTCTATGATTAAAAAAAATATTCTCTCTCTAGGCCAATTACGACACGAGATCCATATAAGCGCCCTAACCCGTACAACGGGGCAAATTTTGGTTCCTATTTTCTCGAGTCCAATGGCTCCGACTGAAACGCGGTTTGAGGTTTAATATGCCAGAGGGAAGCCATATTTTTTTATAACAAAAAAAATTCATTTTAGCATGTTGGGTCAAGGTGATTTTCGAACCCCATGTTAATTTTTTTCGACAATTTCTCCGGAACTGCTCCATAGAAATCTCCATTTTTTGTGTGGAGGAGGAGACGCATGTGACCATTCATTTCCGCAAGAAAGGTGACTATCTACAATAGGCGAGTTTTAGCGATTTTTTTTTAATTTTGCAAAAATATTCAAAAGCAATAAAAATTTAATAATTAATAAAAATCCGAAATAGCAAAAATGTTTTTTCTCGACATGCTCTACGATTTAAAAAAAAAAAATTCTCTCTCTAGGTCAATTACGATACGAGATCCATGTGGGCGCTCTAACCCATACAACGGGGCACATTTTGGTCCCGATTTTCTCGGTCCCTATGACTCCGATTGAAACGTGGTTTCCGGCTTTAATATGCCAGAGGGTAAACCTATTTTTTCATATTAAAAAAAATTCATTTCGCCATGGGGGATCACGGTGATTTCGAACCCTATATGTTAAGGTTAGCAATCGCCTTCGCCAGGAATCGAACCACGGACCTCTGAAATACCGGCTCAGTGTGCAGAACCACTACACCACGAAAGCACGCTAGGGAAGTGGGAGAAATACCTTATATACTCCCCTTTTTAAAGGGCGACTAGGGTTTCAGGTGGCCTAGTCGCCAAATCCTGGGTGCGGAGAATCATCATCCACAACCCTTTTATAGTTCGGGCGCCATTCCAGAGACATTAGGATTTTTTCGGAAGCAGGCAAATAAAAAATATGCAACGTCTTCGCCGGGAATCGAACCAAAGACCTCTAAAATACAGGCTAAGTGTGCTGACCACTACACCACGAAGGCACGCCAAGAAGGTGGAAGAAATACCTTACAACTCTTATTATTACATTACGACAAAATACACTAACGCTAAGGGTGCGACTTCGGGGTCTGCTTTCTAAAGAACACTGCCTCGTGTTTAATTTACGCATAAATGTTTACTTCGTGTTTACTTTATGTACTCATGAAAAGTGACATGCAAGCAGTGATTGGCATTTGAACCCGGATCGAACAGCCAATCTTCAGAGATTTTTACCACTCAATAACTAAAGTAGTTTCATTTTCCAATGGCCCTTATTATTTTTCATAGTAATGGGATTCATAGTACATCATATTTACAATGTGGAAAACGTGAGCAATTTTTCTGGTTTTGGCCATAATTCCACAAAAATTCATGTCAGAGACTTGAAATTCATCCTACAAAGGCTTATGATGCCTTATTTTATTCTGCTCTATAGGTGGTGCTGTCCTTGCACCAGACGTTTTCCTGCGTAGGTAGTTTTAGTTTTGCTTTTGTGGCAAACGATGTGAAAAATCAAACCACACAATTCAATATTCCATGAAAATGTCAACATGCAAAAATTTCAAATAGTGCATTAAAAGAACCACTACACCACGAAAGAGAAGTGGGAAAAATACCTTATAACAGAATCAAATCGCTAATAAATCCCGGTACAGCGTGGACTCAACTACGGAACATGCTCTAAAATTAACTTGCGAAACCTTCTCTTCAATTTCACTTCTTTCTCATTCAATCTGAATAAACACTCGTTAAATTCTGGCATGAAAAGCATGGGTGAAAAAGAGAGTGGCAGAAAAGTAGCTTAAGACAAACGCAGTACATGAGAGTAGGTAAATACAGGTACATCTTGAATGATGAATGATGTGTTCATGAATACTCATGTGTGCAGAAGAGTGCAGTTAGATTGCTAAGGCGTTGATTATTATAGCGTCGCTAAGAACATAGATAAAAAAACACTGTTAAAAAGCACGAGGCTGTTGTAGCACTAATTAATGGGCAAAGCCCCAGCAATGACTGCACCATGAGGCACACAAGCGTTCACTAACACTGCATAAGAAGATGCCTGTTCACATGCTATTGTGCCAGTCATTCATTGCCCGTGGTGAACTGTGCAACAAGACCGCCACTTTGAGCTCTTATTATTATTTACGTGTGCCGCCCTACACGACACTACACGGAAGGGAACGATCCCTTCCTGGAGAATTTTCTAAGGGAAACTGACTCGTACTTAACCCGTTACACATGGCGAAAATCACAAAAATGCCCATAAGCCAGCCCGTTCGCGTGATTCGACTGTTCAGGGACTTTACCGTTCGACTACTTGTGTGTGTGTATTTAATTATGGCAAAGCACACGAGGCCTATCTGCCTAAGGGGAGGGATTCCTTCGTGGAGGACTTTCTAAGGGAAACTGGCTCGTATACACGTTACACATGGGGAAAACCACGAAAACGCCCATGCAGCCAGCCCGTTCGCGGGATTCGAACCTCGGACCGAACTACCGGTGTTCAGCGACTTTACCGCTCGGCCGCTGGTGGGCTCGACTACTGGTGAGCCTACTTTGAGCTCATCTACGAATCAGATTATGCAACTTTTTGTGTCGTTCATTCGCTTTCTCAGCACTGTTATGAGTTCATATCGGAATTCTTATTTTACTCTTTTCTGCCTCTCATAGTGGAGTGTTCCATGGAGTGTAATTATTGCTCGTCTGGATGGGTACTACCACCCTTCTGATTTTGTAAAAACAATTGACATTCACTCTGTATACGAAAAATCCTAATACAGTGTCACTTTTACATATTTATTTTACATGCATAAAACTTACTAAAGGTTAAGGTTTAACTTTTAAGTACTGGATACTGGAGAATCTCAACAGAACGAACTCGCTAACTTCACAAAAAAAAAAAAAAAAAAAAAAAAAAAATTCTCTTTAAGAAATCAACCATAAATAGCAAGTTTTCCCATAATCCATACGTGACTACAATGTTTACACACAACTCAATTTTTTTCAACTAATACTCTAAAAGCCTTTATCTTCTAACTTTGTCAGATGTAAATACCTAGGTATTATCCTAAATTCGGAATTAATGTAACCCTACATTAACACGTTGAGCACCACGCGCTTCGCTTAAAAGCGCTGGTATTGTAGGGCCAGTGATTCGTATCGCGGTAGAAGATAGCAACAAGTTTCGAAAAAGAAGACATTTCATCGAACAAAAAATGCAAGGATATCTAGAATACCACAACATAAACTCCGAAGAAAACCGGGAAAAGCCTCTGAAGTGCGAAAATATTGTAAATTATGTTATGATAAAAATGCAACAGAAGCTGGTAGAGTAATGGCCAGAAAAAAAAGACTAAAAGAGTGTTGTCACATTTTGTAATAGCTGTAATGGAGAACCGTTTTTCATGTTTACCGTGTTTCAATGAAATCCAATGAATCAAAAATCAAATCATGAATCAAATTTAAGTAAATTTAAAATAAATTTTGTGTCATTTCATAAAACAGTGTAAATTTTATAGTTATATATCATGTTACACGCTTGTCAGCTAGCGGCGGTTGACGCGGCCTAAACGAAAAGGTCTAGTGTCAGCCACAAATGGCTGACGCGACCTAGACGGAAAGTCTAATGTCAGCCAAAGATGGCTGACGCGACCTAAACGGAAAGATTAATGCAGCCACAGATGGCTGACGCGGCCTAAACGTAAAATTTAGTGTCAGCCACAGATGTCGGACGCGGCCCAAACGGAAATTCTAGTGTCAGCCACAGTTGGCTCACGCGGCCTAAACGGAAAACATAGTGTCACCCATAAATGGCTGGCGCGGGCTAAGCGGAAAAAATAGTGTCAGCCACAGATGGCTGACCCGGCCTAAACGGAAAATATAGTGTCAGCCACAGATGGCTGACGCGGCCTAAACGGAAAATATAGTGTCAGGCACAGATTGGCTGACGTGGCCTAAACGGAAAATGGCTGACGTGGTGGCTGATGGCTGAATAGCCACAGATGGCTGACGTGGCGCTCAACGTGTTAAGAAAAATTTTTTATGCGAAGTTAGCTAGAACCTAATATTAACTTATATTGGGTACTTATATTAGTTTGAGTTCTAAATTAAGGCCTTATCTAGGTCAGTGTTCTCTAAACTCATCCCAGTCGAAATGCAACTTTCAAGAGTAAAGATATCTCATACATGCGCAGAATTATGACCCATTCAAAACTTGCTCACGTTAAAACCAGACACAAACAATACATGACAATGAAGGAAACACGTATAAATCCAGTCATAGTTTTCACTTACAAAAATTATCCTTCAACGTTGTTGTAGACTCAAAAGCACTCAATCAACTCAAAAGAAATTCAGACGCACAGCGCCATTTGGCCGCTGTAATTCTAGTTACCCCCGGCACCGAATGATCAGGGGTTCATTCAAAATTTACATTAATGCAATTTTAAGCAGAAGAAGTTTCGCAATATCGCGGCATTACATTACCGATACCGATATCGCACAATGTTAATTCATGCATGACAGTAACGAAATTTAAGAAAATATATACAAAAACACTTTTATTTTATAGAAACATGATGAGGATCATATTAGATTGGAATAAGGTTTTGGTTTGGTTTCGTTTATTGAGATTACGGCAAAGCACACTAGGGCTATCTGCCTAAGGAGAGGGATGACTTCGTGGAGGACTTTCTAAGGAAAACTGGCTCGTATACACGTTACACACCACGAAAACGCCCATGCAGCCAGCCCGTTCGCGGGATTCGAACCTCGAACCGAACTACCAGTGTTCAGAGACTTCACCGCTCGATCGCTGGTGGGCAGATTGGAATAAGGAATTGGAATCTAATAAGGAATGGGTGACTAAAGAAATTAAAGGACTCAAAAAGAGGTTTAAACTAAGAAAGTGGTGAGGCAATGACCTTTCTTAATACCGATATTTGTTGAATCAGGGACAACATGCAAATTAGGCGTAGTAAATTTTCTAAGCTGTTGGGGTTATATTGCGATTCAATATTATTTTATATTAACATTAAGACAGCCTTGACAATTGAAGAAAATCTAACCAAGCGAAATGGGCTATCACTATCATTGAAGATTTTTGATTTGATTAAGCAAATCAAAGATTTCAAAGCGAGCAATGGCATCACTGTACGAAAAAAGAAAAACTACTTTTATCTTCATCGCGCAAGACTGTGTCGGAAATTCGAAAGATATGCTCTTTTAAATATTTTGCGATATAGCTTTTGAATTGAATTTTATGGTTTAAGGGCGAAGAACATGATATTTAATAAATAAAGGTAACACACAAAATGTTAAAAAAAAACGTCCCTTTGTGCGTAATGTAAAATCTGAAAGCTTTCAATTTTTTTTTTCTTCCCTTATTTCTTTTTTCCCCAAAAGGGCTTTTAGCCTCGAAACACAATCTTAGGCGGAAGGACCGGCGTTCGAATCTCGGCAAGAGCGTTGCCCATTTTCCCAGTTATTCTATAGATATAATCTAAGGTTCTTTTTTAAGAAAGTTCTTTTTTTTACTGTTAATGGGATTGACTATAAAATACATTTAATTAACGCTATGTCTAATTAAAAACCTTCACTATTTTTATAGAATTACATTACCAATCTTTTTCCTTTCCAAATACATGAAATATGTTATATTATATGTTAGTCTAATGTCCTACAAATCTATATCTATCAATATCTAGTCACCTAATGTCCTATAAAATGTATCGCTATTCCACTTGACCCATGTCCATACATAAACTCTACTGATAAACCATATTAAAATTTAAAAGAACCTTTGTTTAAAAAAATGTATTTCTCATCTTTAGATCGTATTAACCGAACTGTTGATCACAATAAGCGACGAATTTTCCTCGTTTTCGTATAGAAACTGGAGGGAGTTGTGCAATTCGATGACAATATCCAAATGATAATATTAAGAGGCATTTACTGCATTTTACACAAGCGTAAGTTAGTTTCCGATTAATAGGCTTGACTCAAATTCTTCGTTAACACAAAGCGACTGGGATGACAGCATGAAAGTTTGAGTGATTTTCCTCACAAGTGACGTGAGAATACGAGCCATTTTTTATCAAAAAAATCCTCCATGAAGGCATCTTCTTCCTCTAGGTGGCATATTTTGCCACAATTCTAATAATAATTTTTTATTGCACTGTGTTTACATTTTTAGCCTTCTGTACAATTAAATCTGATGATCAAAGCATCTTTTTAAATTAAGACATAACAGCTCTAATTAAACTAAATTTTATTTTTGAATTTAAAATTTCATGCAAAGATCCTTTTTCGGATCTCTATCGTTAAATGTCTGTACATGCATCAACTTCATTAGTTCCGAGCGGAAAATATTCTTCCGAACTTAGTAAGGAATGAAAAACTAGAATGGCACATCTTCTAAAAACAACTTATTCAAAGTAAGTGATAAGTGACGGAGGACGTGGGCACTGTCCCTTTACCTTAATGGTTAATCAGTACAGCACCACGTCCGCCATTATCCAGAGCCGCCAATGGGCTTATTCAAAGTAAGGTATTCTAAGCAATAAGAACAATGCATTTAATTTAATATGGCCACTAGACCACGACGGGGCATATACAGTGATAGTGATAGTGACGGAGGACGTGGCCACCACCCCTTTACTATTAAGTTAATTAGCATATAGGGCCACGTCCGCCCTTATACAGAGTAAAGTCAGAGAGGTCACATGGGAGGCTTGCACAAGGCGCCCAAACCCAACGCCTGGACCATCCGGTTGGCAGTTCCGCGAACCAAATGCCACCGGGTAGACACCCGTACAAAGTGCCCGGGTCCAGTGATTTTGAATCTACAAGAATAGCATTCTACATGGCTAAACAAGGGCAGATATACATTAGTAGTTATTTACATGCTTCTGTTAATACATATTTGCTGACATGCAATCCAGCACTGTTACATACATATACTTTCTGAATACCTACATGACATTACCTTAATTTGCTTTGGAATAATAAGACAGAGCTAGTGTATACACCTAGCACAATAAAGATAAAAATAAAAATAATAATAATAATAATAATAATAATAATAATAATAATAACATACATTAGGACACGCTTGCCACACTATATACACACATCGCAGACATACCTAAATTACTTATGCTTGAATGATACTGATTTACATTGAAATTTGCTGACATACTGACCAGTTATATTTACACATGGCATAAGTCTGGACCCATGTCCATTAGCTTATCAATTATATGAGTAATTTTGTTGGTCTGGTGTCGTTGCTTGACACATTTGGTACATAGGTGCATCTAGACAAGAGCCAGTGCACCTCGAAGCGATTTTTTTTTAAATTTGAATTAGAATTTTTTTTAATTTTATGTTTTGTGACGAAATCGCATTATTTTGAGATATAATGGGCTATAGGGAAGCGAGATTTCATTTTACACACTCCATTTTCCCATCGTCATGAAACATTGGCACTTAGCTATTTTACGAACTTAAAACAAATTTCGTCTTTCAATAAATCGATTGAATACGAATTTATTTAACAAGGTGAGCTTAACACCTTTTCAACGGGATTTTTTCTAAGAAAGTTTATTTTTAAAAATGCACAGTTTATTTTTCTTTGATTTTTGGACACGTTAAACTTTCATCCTCGCGACTGCTTTTACAAAAAGAATTTGGAAAAACGATAATATTTTGTATTTAAAAAACAATTTAAATGAAGCTTCCGAAAACACTTCTTACATCTCACATCTTTAAAAATGTGATTTTGGCAACAATTTTCCTTTCTTATTGTTGTTGTTAGATTTTGGTGAAATCGCATCATTTTGAATAGTTTCATTCTTTTAGAAATATAGGTTTGGCAACAATGTTTCATCGTATTTCTTGTTTCACTAAGAGATTGGCATATTTCATTGTCCTTTTTTATATATATAAAATACATTTTTTTTGATAAATTTGTTCTGCAGAGTAAAATTCTGCGCGGAATTTTCTTTCATGTTATTTTTGCTTCTTTCACTATTAGTAAGATATTTTAAAGTTTTGCATGATTTTTTTTCTTCGACGGAAATTTGGTTAAATTTTATTAGGATAATTAATATTTGTATTAAGGGATATAGCTTATTTCATTGTATTTTTTATCTTGAAAATACAAGATAAAATATCATTAATTATACTTTGCTTTTCAGAATTTTCTGTTTTTTTTTTTTTTTTTTTTTTGTATTCTTTTATGTTATTTATTGCTCATTTCACTGCTTTTAAGATATTGAAAAGTTTTGAGTGATTTTTTTAGGAAACATTGTTCTTAACCTCCTTTATACCATTTGAGTTCTTAAGATTTTGCAAAGGGAAGTTGGTTAATTTATTTATTAGGATAATTAATATTTGTATTGAGGGATAATGCTTATTTCATTGTAATTTTGTTATACGTAATACCTTTTCTTAAGAATTTGTTCTGTAGAGTAAAATTCTTCGCAGTTTTTAAATTTAATGTTTGGTGTTCTCTTCAGCCATTTTTCCGGTACATTTAAAAGCCAGACGAAGGCTGGCAGCGAAGCTGCTAGTGTAATAATAAATAATATATATAAAGTATTTAAAGCTAATTAATTGTTCCTTGCACATGCGTGTTAAAGTCATGTCGCATTAAAGTCATGCGTGTTAAAGTCATGCGTGTTAAAGTCATGTCGCACATGCGTGTTAAAGTCATAATTGATATTGGTCCCTATACGTTGCAGCATTCCTGCTCTAGCGGTGGTGGTGTGTATTTAATTATGGCAAAGCACACTAGGGCTATCTGCCTAAGGGGAGGGATGCCTTCGTTGAGGACTTTCAACTGGCTCGTATACACGTTACACATGGGGAAAACCACGAAAACACCCATGCAGCCAGCCCGTTTGCGGGATTCGAGCCTCGGACCGAACTACTAGTGTTCAGCGACTTTACCGCTCGGCCGCTGGTGGGCCCCTGCTCCAGTGATCCTTACAGTAGCACTGAGACTTCCCTAAGATGTAATTAGAACCGCTGGGCATGAGTTTATACACGGAAACATAGGCTTAACATAAACCTGAAGAAAATAGACGGTCCGCCAGTGAAGCGGAAAATTTCAGTAGTTCGTTTTCTGCTCACGATGAGGCGTGGAAGTTTTGGATTATTGTTTGACATTTAATGCCATTTGTTAACCTTTAAGAGATGGGGCAGATTGGAAAGATTTCACCTTAAAAAGGCGGGAAATCCAAATGCATTTCCACCCCCCCTTTTAGCTGCCATTGTAAAGGGAAACTACTACTCTTCTGCAATTTTTCCTGTAGGTCGCCTTTGTTAATTTTCAGATAAGAGACTAGGGAATAATATAAAAGAATTTGTTGAATTTGTTCTCTTTTCTGTCGTTTCTTTTCCCTAAACTAGGGAAACATATTATGATGAGATTTCGTAGCTAAAAATAATTGTTGTATGTTGGAATATTAACTTTTGCGTCATAATGAAAATACGCCTTAGCAGCAAATGCACGCCTATAATCAGTTCATAGTCTATTCAGTTTTTATTTGTTTCCAAACCGAATTTAGTTTAGAATTACATATACTAATTAACATTTTTAATTTATACTCGAAATTGATGTTTAACTATTTGTTTCTCGTAAACATCGGCAGTTCGCTTTTATTTGTTTCCAAGTATTGTGTAACACCTTATATTTATATATCAAACAAATCCCGTTGTATTTTTCTTAAATGAGTTTCGTTTATTTTTTTCATTAGTATTCTTATTCAGTTTAATTTATTCATTTCTTCCCCCCCCCCCATATTTCATCTTTCAACTACATTATTGTTCATTGTTCTTTCTTGCAATTTTGTGATAAAAGCTTTCTTTTACTCTTTAACGTTTTTTTTAAATTATTTTCCTTTACTTTAAAAACAGATTTTATTCATTATATTTTCATTGCATTTGCATTCCATTGCATTTTGCATGTTTCAAACAGCAATATTAAATACAAAAATTACATTGTAAAGGGGAAATATAAAGAAAAAAATCTGATGTGTACACACCATGACTTCCTTGCATCCTTGTATTGGAATATTAAATTATACGCATTTTTTCTTGCATTTCATTTAAACTTATTAGACTGAATTAAATCTACTTCGCCGACAGCGCATAAACCACAATAGAATAAATGCATTCTTTAAAATTCACTCTAGTATTTGTATACCATAGCGACACTCTGGCGCTAAATTCACTTACCAGTATTAATAATTATATAACAGTTAACTTATATAATAATTTTATAACGGAAACTAAGTTAACTGTTGTTATATAATCCAATAATTATATAACAGTTAACTTATATATTTCGTTCATATTATAACTCATAATGCCCAAAATTTATATCATTTAAAGAATAGAATTATCTAATCGTTGCCACATATTCTATTCAAATACTATAATAAAGCTAGAACGATGTATAAAAGAAATTAAGCAAACGAAACAAAAAAGAAACAGTTTTTCACAGACGACTGAGTATTTCTCATTTAATTAATTCAGTTCTCACTTCGCGAGAAGGCAAAAATACATAAAAACTCAAAATATCTATATTCAAAATTACGAAGTAAATCTTAAACGCTGCGTTATATTTGTTGTTGCGAAGCTAAGTTTCTCTAGATTGGCAACAAATCCACTAGTCTCCTGTTTCAAATGTAAACAAGCAATGACCGCCTTCAAAAACAAGTTTAGCGGCAATTAAACAACTTTAAAATTGCTGATAATTCTAAAAATATTGCACACAGATTTACTAAAGGCATAAAATCCTTAACCGGAAGATATAATCAACATAATACAAGCAAAAAATGTATAATTTACAAACATATGAGAGTAAAGAAACTGAGATCACTGAGCCGGGTAACAGATTGGATATGTATATAAATATATTTATATATGTTTGGTGCGGCCGATTGCAACCAAAATACGAGGTGCACATCTACATGTTATAGCAGTCCTATATACAAAATTTCAACGTTATGAGGCTACTCGTTTTTGAGTTATGCGAGATACGTACTTACGTACATACGTTCGTACAGACGCCACGAAAAATTCTCTTCAGAATTCATTTTAAAGTAGTTTTATAATTTTTTTTTTTGAAGGAAAAGAGTATTTTATTCTCTCCTTACGCACAGATATCACGCAAAAAACATCGTTAAATTGCATTCGATAGCGGTCAAAATGGATATTTTCGTTGAAATATGCTGCCTGAAACTTTTCGCGATTACAATACTTCCTTTTTTCTTCGTACAAGGAAATAAAAAATGGAAAGTTTTGATTTCTATAAATTAGGAATTTTGCCCCAAGTAAATTATCCTTGGCGTAAACAGAAAAATGCGCTAAGATAAATTTTTGTAATTCTCCTTAAATTCCTCATCACGTTTTGCAAATTTTAATATTTAGGCATAAGTAATTTGATTCGTAGAATCGAAATATGCAAAACAAATTGAACACTTCAGAAAAACAACTTTTGTGTCAGGATACCTATATTAGAACAATGCTGTATATAAATCTAATACATGGCGTAAGTCGCGCTATTGAGACATGAAAAACACAGTTTGAATTTCGTCAATCGCCTCAGTAGAACGGGAGAAATAGAACTTACCCGTTCTTTCTCTCCCGTTCTACTGAAGGAGATTGAATTATGCTGTTCTTATCTTCCGGTTAAGGTTTTTATGCCTTTAGTAAATCTATATGCAATATTTTTAGAATTATCAACAATTTTAAAGTTGTTAGTGCCGCTAAGACTAATAATTTTTTGATGGCGGCCATTGCTTGTTTACATTTGAAACAGCAGGATAGTAGATTTGTTGCCAATCTAGAGAAACATAGCTTCGCAATACAAAGATAACGCCTCCATTTATTATTGCGAATTAAATCATGGTTAATCCTTTCTGGAATTTTTTCGAGGAAATAACTGTTTAAGATTTACTTCGTAATTTTTAATATAGATATTTTGAGTTTTTATGTATTTTTGCCCTGTCGGGAAGGGAGAACTGAATTAAATGAATGAGAAATACTGAATCGTCTGTGAAAACTGTTTCTTTTTTATTTTGTTTGTTTAACTAAACAAACAAAATAAAAAAAGAAACAGTTTTCACAGACGATTCAGTATTATGTATAATAGAAGTTTCTATTATACATTGTTTTAGATTTATTACAGTATTTGAATAGAACATGTGGCAACGATTGGATTATTCTTCAAATGACATAAATTTATATGCATTCTGAGTTATAATATGAACTGGAAAGCACGTCCGACTAGTAAATGGCTAGGTACGAAATACGAATTCCCTCTACAGCATTGCTTATTTTTTACTTCCTGATTCTATAAACTTAATAACTCACCCTGTGCTGTTATGAAGTAAGAATATTTAGGTATCATAGTGTTATGCAGGTACTAAAATAAAGATAGTACGATAGTATCGTTAG
This sequence comes from Stegodyphus dumicola, assembly GCF_044657685.1. NCBI lineage: Eukaryota > Metazoa > Arthropoda > Arachnida > Araneae > Eresidae > Stegodyphus > Stegodyphus dumicola. The sequence goes on from NC_140781.1 coordinate 206,003,563, forward strand.
TACATTAATATAATCGTACTAAATGTGGCGATTATATTACATTAATATAATCGCCACATTTAATCGACTATGACATTTTTCACAGACATTCTCACTGACATTGAGTACACTTCGATGTAGCTAAGATATCCTTTAATAGATTTTTCCAGGTGATCATTTGATTCTTTGACATTTTCTCACTTGACATTTTCGGTCCTTAAAACTTTCACTCCTTGACATTTTTCACTCCTTGATATTTTCACTCTTTGATATCTTCACTCTTGACATTTTCACTCTGATATTTTCACTCCTTGACACTTTCACTCCTTGATTTTTTCACTCTTTGACATTTTCACTCCTTGATATTTTTACTCCTTGATATTTTCACTCCTTAATATTTTCACTCCTTGACATTTTCACTCTGATATTTTCACTCGTGACATTTTCACTCTTTGATATTTTCACTCCTTGACATTTTCATTCTAATATTTTCACTCCTTAATATTTTCACTCCTTGACATTTTCACTCCTTGACATTTTCACTCTAATATTTTCACTCCTTGACATTTTCACTCCGATATTTTCACTCCTTGACATTTTCACTCGTGACCTTTTTACTCTTTGAAACTTTCACTCCTTGACTCACTTTGACAGTCTTTGACATTTTCACTCCTTGACATTTTCGCTCTGATATTTTCACTCCTTGACATTTTCACTCTGATATTTTCACTCTGACATTTTCACTCCTTGACACTTTCACTCCTTGATTTTTTCACTCTTGATACCTTACAAGCTTGAATTTGTTGTGCTATTTGAATTTTGTTGTTGAATTTGTGAATATGAGCAGTTTGGGAACTATTAAGATTTAATGCATTTAACATCCATGCATGCATAAAGAAATGTAGACGCAGAGATATGATGACGAAATAAACATTACATTAAACCAGCATACTTATTTTCTATAGCATATCCATTATATCAAGTTTCACCTTTTATGCTTCATAAACTTTCATTAAATGTCATATTAGTGCGTATTAATGATACAGTATTAAGACAAAATGTAATTTCTGGCTCAACTGTATCCGTTTGGCTACATATAATTTCTTGGATTCTTATGGACAGCAGTATTGGTATTCAGTATTTTGATATCTAGAAGTATTAGGGACCCGAGAGGAATTAAAGTTATTGAAAGACTCAAGAGCTTGTCCAGCTCTTCTGTCCTCCATCTACCATGGATACCATCTCATGTAAGTCTAAAATATAACTGATATAGCTAAGAAACTAGTAAAGCAGTTCTATGCTTTACATAGGCCTTCCATGCCTCAGGTATATGCTGAAACTTTGACCTACCTTGATCTATACTAGAGAAGAAAACCTTTAATTAACCTTTAACTGCTGTGAGCGGTCTCTCAGACAGCGCGACATTTTCCATTAAATGCTTCCACCTCTTAGAATAATTAATGGGTATTGCCATTCTTAGTACCTTCCTAAAACAGTTGTCCAAGGTCACATACCAAGTTGCATTTGGCTAGCTCTGTTTCTTGTTTTATTTTTTTTAAATTTTCCCCCTCAGCGGTCTGTGGGACTGATAACAGCAAATACAATTCAAATTTCGGCCCGATAAAGTTCACTTTTCGTTGTTGTTACATATTTTACTTTTTTATAAATATCCTTGAAATTGCTTCAAATGCGTGCAGGAAACGTTCTATATATCTTACCCAAGACCAAATTTAATAAATAGTCCGAAATTGGTCTAATTTAGAGTTATCTGATGAAAGTTCCTACGATGCAATTATTGAAAGCGACCACGACACAAATTCAGAAATATCTGCCGATGAAAATGAAAATCCATGTTCTCCTTCTACAAGAGATTTTTTATTGGAAAAAATGAGTTCAAATGGTCTATTCAAGAACCCAACAAGGGTGTTCGAACTCGTAGTCACAATATTATTCTTCGTTCAATCTATACAACTGCTCGTAGAACCCGACGTTGGCCTATGGCAATATTCTTCAGAAACTTGGATATCTGTGCATTAAATGCACTCGTATTATTTAAATCTTATCCCATTGGCTTCGAAAATGAAACGAAAAGATTTCATTAACAATTCAGTTGGTGTAGTCTCATGTAAAACGGAGGATAACTTCATGGTTTTTACCTAAAGAACTCAAACTTACAATAAGAAGAGTTTTCGGAATAAATGATGATGAAGGAAATACTGCGATCGAAGACGATAAATTATATAAAAAAAAGAACGTGCAATATTTCTCCACCGAGCAAAAAAAAAAAAAGGAAAACAGCTTACAAATGTATAGCATGCAAAGAACCAGTGTGTCTACAATGTAGTAGAAAAGCATGTATAAAATGCAGCTCGAATTATAATTTTTTAAATAAAAATTTATTTTCTATATTCTTATAAAAGCATTCTTATCGCAAATTTTAATGTAAAATGAAAAAGTTGAATTTTAAACTTTACATCTTCCATCCAGATACGTAAGCGAAGGAATTATTATCATAATATATATTTTATTTTAATGAACTGATCTAAGTATAAAAATTACTTTATAGCTTCATGAAAAAGTTAAATATATGAAATTAAAAAACATTTATTCAAATAAGAAAAATAAAACAATATCGTCTTTTGTTTTCAGCAAAAGCGGTCTGAGAGACCGCTCACAGTAGTTATGCGACAATTTAAGTCACAGTAGTTAAAGGTTAACATTTATTGGAGACAACTACCGGCACATTCATGGTATCGAAGTGCAAGTCCTGGTTCTGCAATTGGCTTCAGTGGTGAAAGGAAGGCCCAAACGGCTCTCGCACGGTTGACGTCAGGACACTTAAGAACCCTCAGACTTTTCCGTGGTAATAAACCATTCTCAACTTGTACCAAGTGTAAAATCCATGAAGCCACTGTGCAACATCAACTTAATTGTGTTGCCTTCGTGCGTGAAGACCAAAGAGACCTAATTTGATATTGGAAGTCAGAAAAGCGAATAAACTGGATCTGATCTGACGATAAACTGTATGAACTGGAAACCTTGCAAAGAGTTAATTGTGTAACACAATTGTTCTTTATTCTTACTTTTCTCACTTCTTTCTCACTTAAAGTGTTAAATTGTGTTTTTTTACATTGTTTAAAAATTTACCAAAAAAAAATGCGCACGGATTTATGGACTGACCCAATACATAAAACATTGCATAAATACTGGTATAAAGTGCATCTCTATTGGAATAGCTACTGTATTCTTGTAACGTACGCAACATCATGTACTCTCATCAACTTTACTTTTTCCATGATTTTCGCTAAAATGCAAAATGTTTCCTTTGCTACAAGAAAATTTTAAAAGACTTATTTCAAAGACTAGCTCTACTGTAGAGCTACCTGTAGCTACTGTAGAGCTCTACAAATGTAGAGCTACATGAGACTGTACCTTTACATTTGGGGCTTTATGTCCGTTTGTATTAATAAAAGCACAACAGGATAGTCCTATCATTAACGACCCCATGAATGAATTACGCAGCGAAAGCATACTCGCACCACTGAATTACATCAAACAACAGATTGTATCCGATACTCTGGAAGACTGGATTTCCAATGACTTCATTGTTAAAGATGTGTTTATGCTGTTTTTATACAAATAAATCTCGTGGGCATCCTTCTGATTGATATAAATATGAAAATAAAACCTTTCGAAAAAGGCTACTGATCTTTGCAAGACAAACGTTTAAAACAACTAAGGAAATGGGAAGTAATAATGTAACCATTCAAAAAAAATACAGTATTTTCATTTTTCCTCACTTACATTTTCAAACTTTATAATTTGTCCAATAAACCATGGCAACATTTACCATTGAAATAAACAAATTTGTCTGTAAAATTGAGAATATAATATCAGCATGTTCTTAACCCGCGGGAAAGCGCGTGGGGTGTATCATACCCCACCCCTACATAAAAGTGGAATATTCCTAATTTGTGAAACTAAAATTCTGTGCTGCATTCAGTAGCTGAGTTTCTAGTTGTGGTTCACTTTCAGAACCGCTTTTTCTTTGCCTGTGTGTTTCAGAAAAAGATTTATCGGTATTTTGTTGGAACTGGGGTATGACACACCTCACGCGCCTGTCCGTGTAAGTGTTTTTCTGACGGAATACTTAGTTCAGAAATTTATTTCTAGAGTGTAACAGTAAATATTTCTACTCGCAAGTGATTTTAAAGTACTTGACATTAAATTCTTAAAAATTTCTAACCGCATTATGGTAAAAAGAATGAGTCCCTATCAACTGGAGATGCAACGCAGGTGAGATTTATTAGAAATATATAAAAGCGATGAAGATTGCATTCCGGAAACTGAAAATGAACCTAGTAATATTTTCTACACTGTTTTTGGTTTCGCAAAAGATAAAACATTAATTCCTAATGTTCCTAAAAAAGGAAAAACTGTTCTTATGCTTTCAACATTGCATAACGATCGTACTAAAGATGATACTATTGGAGAAAATAAAACATCAGGAATTATATGTTTTTATAATATGACTAAAGAAGCTGTGGATAAGGAGAATGAAATGCTAGCCAATTATTCAATTGCCTGTATAACAAGGAGGTAGCCAATGGTCATTTTCTTTCCTGCACTGAATATTGCTGTAATAAATGCTTGAATTATATTACATTGAACTGCTAATCCACCAACCAGAAACAGAAGTCTGTTTTTCAAGGACTTAGCATTACAAGTAATGAAAAAAAGTAATGAACAAAAATCAGAGATGAATACTTCACCAAGAAACTGACGTACTGCATGCAAAACAAAAGCACAAGTTTCGACGAAGAATTAAAACGAATACATGAAATTTGAAACAACTAAGTATGAAAGATGTGAGAAATTGCCCTCGCGCCAAGGACAGAAGAACGTGAATTCAATGTTTAAAATGTGAAAACATTCTGTGCCAAGAACACATGAATGTATTTGTTCAAAGTGTAAAGAAATAAAATAAACATTGTGTATTAGAGATGCAATGAGACTTAGAGGCATGATGTTTATTTTTTTATTATTTTCATTTATCTTAATTTATCTTAATTTTAACTCTAAGATTATTTTGAAAATTAATTTTTTGAAACCCAATTATTATTCACGTATTTATAATACACGAGAACAAGAAAAACAGCTTTAAAACAAAATAAAACTATTTTTTATCGTATTTTAAATACTGGGGTATGTGATACCCAACGCGCCCACTCTAGTAACTTTTCTTGGTGCGACTTCCGCCGGGTTAAGTAAGTGCATCGTGAATCCTTACCCGACAGAAATCCTGGGTTTTTCAGAATTAGCTTTACAATTGTCGTTCTGCACACATTTTCTGTTCTTAAATACTATTTTCCGTCCTTCAAAATGAGTCCCCAACTCGATGACCAGATTAAACATTAAGAGATATTAATAAAATACAGCGTTATAATGTCAAGTTGATTACAAACCTCGGGGGTCGCCGGCGAAAGGGTGCGAAAGTATTTCGAACTAGTAATAAAAGTGTAGACAACATTAATCATTTTTATTTCGGAGCCGCAGACATAAAAAATGTGCAATGCAGCCGATGAGATTTGAACTTCGGACGTCCCGAATGCTAGCCGAACGTGCTTCGAATTACACCACGAAGGCAAGCGTTAAAGAGGAAGAAAATACCTTATGAAACTATACTGAGAGAAGGGGAAAATGAACAATGCCCTCGCCTGGACTCAAACCTTGGACCTCTCGAATACGCGCCGAGTGTGCTGACCACTATATCCCTAAGGCATGCTAAAAACGCGAGAGAAATACCTTATACACTCCCTCTTTTAAAGGGCGACTGGGGATTAGGAGACCCAACTGACACATCCTGGTGGTGCAGAATCATCATCCACCACTTTTTTTACTTCGGGCGCCACTGTAGAAGATTTTTAAAGCAGGAAGCTGAAGAAATGTGCAATGTCCTCACCGGGACTCGAACCTCGGACCTCTCGAATACGTGCCGAGTGTGCTGGCCGTTACACTATGAAGGCATACTAACAAGCAGGGAGAAATACCTTATAAACTAACGCGAATAAAGGGTAGGGATACGGATGATCATTGCCTAAGGGGGCTCATACACCTTAAACCCCTTATGATCTTCGAATATGTGACTGTTGCAAGAATTGGGCTAACTTATTTATTTAAAAAACAATTACTTCCATCTTTTTACAGCTGACTACATAATATAGCTGCTTTGGAAACTAGTAATCAGAAAGTTTATGTTGCCACAAATACTTCTGTAATTTAATTCGCTTTGTGACAAAATTTTCGTCATGTTTCTACCCTGCGCGCACGATATATTAAAAATGGCTAATGGTACATACTTGAAATTTCATGGAATTCTTTATATGGTCACTATTTTCTAACTGAACCAAAAATCTGATGAATATTTTATTATTAAAAATATTTATGGACGCAAGCATTACAGATTTTTTTAATAAAATACATTTTATAAACTCAACTCCAAATAAAATAAAAATTTAAGATGAAATTCTTAGAACTTTTGGTTCCCGGTAGTTTCCAAATGTTATAAAAGCTATATATTAAACATGGAATTAAGGTATGCAACAGAATGTTTTAAAGTGTGCGCGCAAGGTGGAAACATGACGAAAACTTTTGTCACAAAGCGGATTAAATTATAAAAACATTTGTGGCAACACAAACTTTCTGATCACTATTTCAGAAAACAGTTATATTATAAAAAAGTTGGAAGTAATTGCTTTTAAAATAAATACGTTATCTCAATTCTTGCAACAGTTACATATTTGAAGATCTTATGGGCTTTAAAGGTGTATGAGTCCCCTTAATAGAACTCTTTGCAGATTGTTCGAATGAAATATCCAATAGTTACATATCTCGCTACTGTGAAAGTTTACAAATAAACAGTTTTACGAAAGAGCCAATAAAGAATGGTGAAATTCACTTGTTTCATTTGCCCGTCATTTAAACACACTTATTATTTAATAAATATTGTTCAGTTCGAATCTATTTCTGCTTCGACGGACGCATTAAGCAGAGATCCGAACGTGAATTCCTTTGCGAGTAGATGCTTCGTTTCTCCAAACTGTCAACTTCGACATTCCATTAGTGCTCGTGTCTTCCGTCAATGGAATGGAATGGAATGTCGAAGTTGACAGTTTGGAGAAACGAAGCAGCTACTCGCAAAGGAATTCACGTTCGGATCTCTGCTTAATGCGTCCGTCGAAGCAGAAATAGATTCGAACTGAACAATATTTATTAAATGATAAGTGTGTTTAAATGACGGGCAAATGAAACACTCTAGATTAAATTAGCTGTGTTAATTATAAATGAGTCAGGGGATTTAAATTCGCAGCAGAAGCGAAAGTTTGGTGGATGGCGTAATTATGTTATATCTTAACTTCAGAGTCAGAAGTTGATGAAGTGCGCATATTAACAGCTTCCATATTTGATTCTTCCGAATAAACAGATAACATTATATTTTTTTTAATTTGCCGATAAATATTTTCAGTTAAAAACAGAAAGAATAAAGTTACACTCTGGAGTAATATTCCGAGTACAGCATTATGCCTAAGTGAGTTAAACCGTTTCTATCAATTTTTTTTAATGTCTGCCAGAAACTAGTTTTGTTGCAATTAAATTTAATTGCAGAATCACTTTGCTTTATGATTATGAAACATCATTTCTTTCGTTTAGTGTCGAAGGAAATGCCATCGGTATTAAAAGTGCTCTTATTCGAAACTTAAATTCCTATCATTTTATTCTCAATTTGTAAATGGATTTTTTATCTTTCATGGAACATCAGATTTCGTTTCAAAACTATTCCCTTAACATTTGGCCGTAAATAACGGCTGTTAAAAATAAAACAGATCGATAACCTAATATTATATTCTCCTATTTCTCATGAATATACAATAAAATATATATAATTTCCACTCTATCCACGTACATCACTGTCAACTTACTGGAGGAGAATATCCTATGACAGCATCTGCGTGTGCGCATATATATGGTGTGTGTGTGTGTGTGTGTGTGTGTGTGTTTATAAATACATAAATTTGAGATCATGGAAGGAATAGTCACTTCAGATGATCGCAGTGGTATTTCTTAACTTTGCGATGGATAACATATGAAAAACAATGCGGTATAAACATATTACGTTTCATATATTATCCACGCAATGTTAAAGTATATCATTTAAACAACATTATATCCAATATTATCGTACCTCTAATGTATAGACAAATACATTAAATACAAAAATGATAATGCACTGCTGGCCTCTCAAATCGCAAAACTAGGAACGTTAGGTTAGGTTAGGTTAGGTTAGGTTATTTAATTACGGCAAAGTCTCGAGGGCTATCTGCCTAAGGGGAGGATGCCTTCGTGGAGGACTTTCTAACGGAAGCAGGCTCGTATACACGTTACACATGGGAAAAACCACGAAAACACCCATGCAGCCAGCCCGTTGGCGAGATTCGAACTTCGGACCGAACTACCACTGTTCAGCGACTTTACCGCTCGGCCGCTGGTGGGCCAAAACTATAAAGGAAAGCAAATACTAAAAACTGATATTTATCGTACGTAAACAGCATGGCATGAAGACAAAATGATTAAATTTGTAAGCAGTTTGGGGTTTACAAGGTGCGTAATTAGTAGAAACAGCTGCCACCCTTGACAGCAAAAGCAGCCCTTACCCAGTTAGGCATGGAGTCGAACTTGACTTGGATGACAGAAACTGGAAATTCATTCCATGCTGCTTGAAATCTATGCGACACTTCATAAACCGTATTAGTTGGAGAGGGGTGGTGGACCACTCTCTCAGTAACGCATGACCAGAGGTTTCCAGCGGGTGAGAAATCTGGAGATTGTGTAGGGCAGCGCAGCACTTGAATATCCTGTGTATCGTGGAAGGTATAAGACGACGTGCAACATTTGGTCTTGCACTATCTTGTTAGATCATGGCATTTGGAAGGCCTCGAAGATAGGGCACAACCACTGGACGTAAGATGTCATAAATGTACCCACCTGCATTCAAAGTTATATAGTGTTTTGCCAATTCTACCTTTCTTTGAAATTTTGAGAAATTGGAGGGAAGTAGATGTAATACATACTTAAAATGTCTGGTGTGTACACCACGACTTCCTTGCACGGAATATTAAATTATGCGCATTTTTCCTGGCTTCCATTTAAATTTGCTGAATTGAATTAAATCTACTTCGTCAATAGCACATAAACCACAATAAAATAAATTCATTCTTTAGCATTCGCTTTAAATATTTACCATAGCGACACTCTAGCTCTTTCACTTAACATCGTTATATCTCATTAATTTTATAACTCAGAATGCTTAAAAATTATATCATCTGAAGAATTATCTAATCGTTGCCACATTTCCTATTCGAATATTATAATAAATCTAAAACGAATAAAAATAATTAGACAAATAAAAAAGAAACAGTTGTTTTTACGAAGCTTAGTTTCTTTAGATTGGCAACAAATCCGCTACTCAAATGTAAAAGATATGGTCACTACGGTAAAGAAATACGCTGAGGCGCACTTAAGAGGACTCATACACCTTAAAACCCATAAGATGTTCGAATAGGTGACTGTTGCAAGAATTGGGATAACTTATTTATTTTAAAAGCACTTACTACCAACTTTTTGCAGCTGACTACATAATATAGCTGCTTTCGGAAATAGTGATCAGAAAGTTTGTGTTGCCAAAAATATTTTGATAATTTAATCCGCTTTGTGACAAAATATTTCGTCATATTTCCACCTTGCGCGCACAGTTTAAAACATTCTGTTGCATAATTTAATTCCATATTTAATATATAGCTTTTATAACATTCGGAAATTACTGTGAACCGAAAATTCTAAAAATTTCATGTTAAATTTTTATTTTATGTTGAGTTGAATTTATAAAATGTATTTTATTAAAAAGTTTTTTAGTGTTTTCGTCCACAAAATTTTTCAGTATTAAAATATTCATCAGATTGTTGGTTCAATTAGAAAATAGTGCCCATATAAAGAATTCCATCAAATTTCAAGTACGTACCGTTAGCCATTTTTAAAATATCATGCGCGCAAGGTGGAAACATGGCGAAATATTTTGTCACAAAGAGGATTAAATTATAAAGATATTTGTGGCAACACAAACTTTCTGGTTACTAGTTTCCAAAGCAGCTATATTATGTAATCAGCTGTAAAAAGTTGGAAGTAATTGCTTTTAAAGTAAATAAAATACCCGAATTCTTGCAACAGTCACATATTCGAAGATCATGAGGGGTTTAAGGTGTATGAGTCCCCTTAAACAACTTTTAAATTGTTGATAATTCTAAAACTATTGCGTGCAGGTTAACTAAAGGCATAAAAACCTTAACCGGAAGATAAGAGCAACATAATTCAATCATTTTGAAAGCAAAAAATGTACAATTTACCAACATATACGAATAAAAATCTGATGTGTGCACCACATGACTTCCTTGTATGAGAATATTAAATTGGAATACTAAATTATACGCATTTTTTCTTGCATTTCATTTAAACTTATTGGATTGAATTAAATCTAGTTCGCAGACAGCGCATAAACCACAATATAATAAATGCATTCTTTAAAATTCACTCTAGTATTTGTTTACCATAGCGACACTCTGGAGCTAGATTAACTTAACAGTATTAATAATTATATAACAGTTGACTTATATAATAATTATATAACGGAAACGAAGTTAAGTGTTATATAATCCAATAATTATATAACAGTTAACGTATATGTTTCGTTCATATTATAACTCATAATGCACAAAATTTATATCATTTAAAGAATAGAATTATCTAATCGTTGCCACATGTTCTATTCAAATACTATAATAAAGCTAGAATGATGTATAAAAGAAATTAAGCAAACAAAACAAAAAAGAACCAGTTTTTCACAGACAATTTAGTATTTCTCATTTAAGTAATTCAGTTCTCACTTCGCGAGAAGGCAAAAATACATAAAAACCCAAAATATCTATATTAAAAATTACGAAGTAAATCTCAAACACTTATTTCCTCGAAAAAATTCCAGAAAGATTAAGCATGATTTAATTCGCAATAATAAATGAATGCGTTATCTTTGTTGTTGCGAAGCTAAGTTTCTCTAGAGTGGCAACAAATCCACTAGTCTCCTGTTTCAAATGTAAACATCAATGGCCACCATTAAAAAAAGGCTTAGCGGCAATTAAACAACTTTAAAATTGCTGATAATTCTAAAAATATTGCACACAAATTTACTAAAGGCATAAAATCCTTAACCGGAAGATAAAAACAACATAATTCAATCATTTTTAAAGCAAAATATGTACAATTTACAAATATTTAAGAGTAAAGAAACTGAGATCACTGAGCCGGGTAACAGAGTGGATATATATATAAATATATTTATATACGTTTGGTGCTGCCGATTGCAACCAAAATACGAGGTGCACATCTACATGTTATAGCAGTCCTATATACAAAATTTCAACGTTCTGTGGCTACTCGTTTTTGAGATGCGAGATATGTACGTATATACGTTCGTACAGACGCCACGAAAAATTGTCTTCAGAATTAATTTTAAAGCAGTTTTATAATTTTTTGAAGGAAAAGAGTATTTTATTCTGTCCTTTCGTACAGATATCACGCAAAAACTTCATTAAATTGCAATCGATAGCAGTCAAAATGGATATTTTCGTTGAAATATGCTGCCTGAGATATTTCGCGATTACAATACTTCCTTTTTACTTCGTACAAGGAAGTAAAAAAAACCGAGTTCACGGAGCAGAGTAAAAAAGCAATTATAAGTATCTATATATTTATTTACGTTTGACGGGGCCAATTGCCACCAGAAAAAGTGTTGCGCAACTACATCCCACAGCTGTCCTATACAGAAAATTTTAATGTTCCGAGGGTACTCGTCTTTGAGTTATATGCGAGATACATCCATACATAAACACGTTCGTACGTACGTACAGCATCCACGAAAAAATTTATTCTGAATCCATTTTAAATCAGTTTTATCATTTTTTGGGGAAACAAGTGTCCTTTATACCGTCCTTACGTACACATGTCACTCCACGAAGGCACGCTAGGAAGGCGAAGAAATACCTTTATAACATATGTTAACCTTTAAGAGACGGGGCAGTTTGGAAAGGTTTCACTTAAAAAGACGGGAAATCCAAATGCATTTCCACCCCCTTTTAGCTGCCATTGTAAAGGGAAACTACTACTCTTTTGCAACTTTTCCTGTAGGGTCGCCTTTGGGGGTCGCTTTGTTAATCTTCAGATAAGGGACTAGGGAATAATATAAAAGAATTTGTTGAATTTGTTTTGTTGAATTTGTTGAATTTCCACCCCCCCTTTTAGCTGCCATTGTAAAGGGAAACTACTACTCTTCTGCAATTTTTCCTGTAGGTCGCCTTTGTTAATTTTCAGATGAGAGACTAGGGAATAATATAAAAGAATTTGTTGAATTTGTTCTCTTTTCTGCTGTTTCTTTTCCTTAAACTAGAGAAACATATTATAATGAGATTTCGTAGCTAAATAATTGTCGTATGTTGGAATATTAACTTTTGACATTGCGTCATAACAAAAATACGACTTAGCAGCAAATGCACGCCTATAATTTATTCCTTAGCAGCAAATGCACGCCTATAGTTTATTCCGTTTTTATTTGTTTCCAAACTGAATTTAGTTTAGAATTACATGTACTAATTAACATTTTTAATTTATACTAAAAAATGATGTTTAACTATTTGTTTCTCGTATAAATCGGCAGTTCGCTTTGATTTGTTTCCAATCATTGTGTAAAAGCTTATATTTATTTATGTATCAAACAAATCCCGTTGTATTTTTCTTATATTAGTTTAGTTTACCTTTTTCATTAGTAGTCTTTCTTATTCAGTTTAATTTATTCCTCCCCCATTGTATCGTAAGTTATTTCATCTTTCAACTACATTATTGTTCATTGTCCTTTCTTGCAGTTTTGTGATAAAAGCTTTTTTGTCCTTAAGCATTTTTTAAAATTATTTTCCTTTATTTTAAAAACAGGTTTTATTGATTATATTTTCATTGCAATGCACTCCATTGCATTTTGCATTTTTCAAACAGCAATATTAAACTAATTCAGAAGTCAAACAACAAAAATCAGCGTTATATTTTCAAAATTTTCACATGACTAGTTTGAATGGTTTTAACGAACCATCATCCTCAGCTGCAAAACCATCGAAACTAGTCCTGTGAAAATTTTGAAAATATAACGCTGATTTTTGTTGTTTGACTTCTGAATTAGTATTTATTCGGCGTGTTATTGTGTCTTAGCAATATTAAATACAAAAATTACAATAAAAAGGGGAAATATAAAGAAAATACATTTTTAATGACACTGAAAAGTTGGTGAAATTAATACTAATGTCAAATTGCTAAGATTTCACTGCTGAGGGAAACGAAAGGGAATTTACGAAACCCCACAGTTGGGAGGCGCGAAGGTCATCTGGCATAAGTGGCAAGGGAGGTTATTCAGACAATGACTATCTCCGCACCCTGAAGGCTGGGAGAAGAGGAATTCGCTAGCCGATATTTCGGCCACAGCCGTCTTTTTGAGACACTGCAACTCTGGCCGATATTTAGGCCACCCTTCTTTTAAAGGTTAATTACAGATATTGTCTTGTATAAGTTACATGAGATAGTTAGATATAATCATGACAGTTATGTGCACATTTAAACATTATCTGATTTCATGTTTACAGTACTTTAACTAAATTAATCAAAGCAAACTCGTAATCCAGTTACGCATTGACTGGATTTTTTGTGTCATTTTTTAACTGCTTTACTACATTATTTTTAACAAGTACATGCAAAAATAGACAGTAATAAGCTTACGTTACAATACTTTTTGCTCTTATAGTCTAGTTACTATTCTACGAGGAGAGTTATTGTTCTAATATTGATTTTCAGTTGTTGCAGTATTATCAGATACTCATTGGAGACACACCAGAGAGAGATTGGAAAACGAAATTGGGGTTATTTGTCAAAACATATTGCTTAAACGCCATCAAAACAAAAACCAGCAAAGATTTGTTAAGTTTTAGCAAAGACACACAGTGAAACAGAGTTGAAATTCAAAATGTTATATACTCCGGATTGTTTCGAAAAAGGCCCCACACTGGAGTATTTTTAATTTCTTGTCATTCATTTGAAACGTTAGTAACAAAACAATACACCTTTTAATATATTTAAATAAAATTTTGACTTAATAATGAGGCCTAATAATGGCCTTATTATAATCCTTATAATAATTATAATCCTTATAATTAATCCTTTGGCCTAATAATGTGAACCGACATTATTAGGCCAAAGGAGCGTTGGCTCAGAAGGGATATTTTCGCATTTTGCGTTGTTTCACTGTAAATGTCGGTTCACTTTTCAAACTGTTGCCACCAAATATTAGAGCCCTGTGTCATATTAAAATTAAATAATGAAGAATCTGCATAAATGTACACTTTTCTCGCATTGTGATAAAACAACGGTATCTAGAGCCATCCAATTTTGAATAACGTAATCTTCCACCGAACAGGGTCATCTGGAAGCCCTAACTTGGAATTTGAAATTTGTTTTATTATCAATTTCATATTTTGTAACACTTCAACGGATTTTTGATTAACGAACTCGACGATTTCAAAGCGAGCAATGGCAACAATGTACGAAAAAAACAACATTTTTATCTCTAGCGCGCGAGACTGTGTATCGGAAATTCCAAAGATAGGCTCATTTTAAAATTATTTTGCGATATTACCGTTCAACTGAATTTTATGGTTTAAGGGCGAAGAATATGATATTTAATAAATAAAGGTAACACACAAAACGTTAAAAAAAGTCCCTTTGCGCGTAATGTAAAAGTTCAAAGCTTTCAGTATTTTTTCTTTTTAATTATAGGTTTGAAATTATTCTTAGTCCGGCAATAAATTTTACAGATCAAATATTTAAACTACTGAAAATTTGTATTTTTTCTGTTACACAACCATAATATTGTATGAAAAAAAAAACATTAATCCATGATTTTATAAAAGTGAAACGAAACAATAAAAACATAATTATAAAATTCTTTGGTTTTATTAAACAGTAAATTCCTACTGCCTTCAGTGAATCATTGGCCTGTGATAAAACTACTTTATGTCACGACGCATGAGAAAAACCCTTCATTGAAAGTGGCACACAAAATCTTCGATCAATTTATAAGTAGGTGTTGGCGTTCAAACTCTGCACTTTGATAGGTGGCTCAAGTTCTCCAAGAAGGCATTCCTCCTCGTACGCAGATAGGCCTCGAGTTGTTTTGCCTTGATCAATCAAGCTAACCTAACCCTAACCCTAACCAACCTTTACAGCAAGCAGCAATACAGCGTATGAAACTTCTACTTACAAACTGAAGTGACAAAAGTCATGGGATACCTCCTAATATTTTGTCGGTCCTCCTTTTGCCCGGCGAAGTGCAGCAACTCGACGTGGCATGGACTCAACAAGTCAGTCGTTGGAAGTCCCCTGCAGGAATATTGAGCCATGCTGCCTCTATAGACATCCATAATTGTGAAAGTGTTGACGGCGCAGGGTTTTGGGCACGAACTGACCTCTCGATGCTGTCCCATAAATGTTCGATGGGATTCATGTAGGGCGATCTAGGTGGCCAAACCATTCGCTGGAATTGTCCAGAATGTTCTTCTAACCAATCGCGAGGAATTGTGGCCCGGTGACATGACGCATTGTCATCCATAAAAATCCCAACGTTGTTTGAGTACGTGAAGTCCATGAATGACTGTAAGTGATCTCCAAGTAGCTGAAAGTATCCATTTCCAGTCAATGATCGGTTCAGTTGCACCAGAGAACAGAGTCCATGCCATGTAAAAACAGCCCAGACCATTATGGAACCACCACCAGCTTGAACAGTGCCTTGTTGACAACTTGGGTCCATGGCTTCGTGGTGTCTGCGCCACACTCGATGCCTACCATCAGCTCTTACCAACTGAAATCGTGACTCATCTGACCAAGCCACGGTTTTCACATGTGTACCATTTCTATTAATGTATAAATGCATCATTTACCATGTTATAAATGTATATTAATGTATAAGTGTATCATTTCGATTACTGTATGTATAGCCACTTAAGAGGATACACGATTACGTGTTACCATTATTCTTCATCTATCGTATAATGTACAAATGCCATTTTCAGTATTTCATTTCCATTAATGTATAAGTGCCATTTTCAGTATTTCATTTCCATTAATGTATAAGTGCCATTTTCAGTATTTCATTTCCATTAATGTATAAGTACCATTTTCAGTATTTCATTTCCTTTAATGTATAAGCATTTAAGTGTATCATTTGTACTAATATAAATGTATAGCCAAGTAAGGTAATACACGAATATGTGTAGCCATTAATTGTCATCGTTCACACTGATACACAATTTTCATTCTCAGTGTATCATTTCTGTCAACGTATAGGTGTGTCTGTATCATTTTTATTGATGTGTGTATAGTCCAGTAGAATAATGTATGACTATGTGTTTTCATTTATCGCCATCATTCATATGTGTTTATGTATATCATTTCTAGTAGTTTATGTATAGTCATATAGGATGACACACGATTACGTGTATTAATTAATTGTCATCTTCTGCATTATTGCGCCAGTTGCGTCAGTGTTTCATTTCTTTTATTGTATAAGTGTTTATTGTTTGCCTACCTCATTAACCCCTTAGACCAATATACATATGTATCCAATGTACCTATACCACCAATGTACCTGTGTATGAAACTTTTTATTAATTGTATACTGAAGCATATATATGCACACGCCCTTGTTTGGCCACGTCAATACCACATATTCTCCATTAATATATTTCCAATGCAGCTCTCTCAGGAAGTCGCCAGGGTTGTGTTGTTCTAAATAGGTGCGGGTACCGGACGACACCCGATTTGTCATATTAAGCCGTCCGGGTGTCCGGGCCCTGCATTCACCTGTCCGTACGTACAGATGTTGCACAAAAACATCGTACATACGGATTCGATAACGGCCAAAATGGATATTTTCGTTAAAATATAGTTCCAGAAAGTTCCCGAAATTATAATACCGCCTTTATTTCTTACAAGAATGAATTTACGGAATGAATTTTGAATTTGTAACTGCAGCCAAACAAAAAATATTACTCTATAGAACGGACATAAAAATTAAAATATTACTTACTGCCTACACGTATTTGTTTGGTTTTCGTTTTTGCTTTTCCACAAAGAAAATGAATGTGCCTAAAATATTTAACCACATACGTATCTCATTAAATCCCTCAAACTAAAGATAAATTAAAGCTGATATTAAATGTTTTCAGAAACGAAGGAAGAGAGGACCAATCATATTAATGAGAAAATAAATCTTAAAAATACGGAATAATTAAATGCATAAATAATGAAGCCAGTGATTAAACCCACGTCAACAACAGTTATGTAAATAACTATTAAATGGCATTCGATCCTAGAATTTAAGAACTGTTGAAGTAAATCTGCTCATTTATTTTTCACAAGACTGTAGAACACCGTCTTTGGAACGGCGCAGAACTTTTATTTGAGATTTTCTTTATTAAAAAATAAATATATTAAACTAAAAGAAAAAGTCCTTGCCTTTTATCCATAATCATATTATATTTAACTGCAAATTATTTTAAATAAATGTTCTAATAGAATTAAATGGATTTCAGTCCTTAATTATATTACTTTAGAATTTTTTTTTAAGAAAAGGGAATAAAATCTTTAACAGAATTTAACGCGTCAATTACCATTGTAAATTATAAACATAATTTGTGTTCATGATGGGAAAAAAGGTTGCTCGCACTTAAACTGAAGCACAAATGCAAAACGGGCGTTAGCAACAAATATTTCTTAAACTTATATAAAATACTTGCAGCTTCGCTGCCAGCCTGGCTTTTAATTGTACCGGGAAAATGGCTGAAGGGAACAGCAAACGTTAAATTTAAAAACTGCGTAGAATTTTACTTTGCAGAACAACTTCATTCAGAAAATTTATTACGTATGACAAAATTACAATGAAATAAGCAATAGTCCTTAATACAACTATTAATTATCCTAATAAATAAATTAACCAACTTCCCTTTGCAAAATCTTAAGAACACAAATTGTATAAAGGAGGTTAAGAACTACGTTTCCTAAAAAAAATCACTCAAAATCCTAATTAAAAAATGACCCAACTTTCCGTTGAAGAAAACAAAAATCATGCAACATTTTTCAATATCTTACAAACAGTGAAATAAGCAAAAACTAACATGAAAGCAACTCAAAAAACGTAAAATTCCGCGCAGAATTTTACTCTGCAGAAAAACTTTATCAAAAAAAAAATCAATAAAAATGTATTATATATATATATATATATATATATAAATGACAATGAAATATTCCAATCCCTTAAAAATAGTGACATAAGAAATACGATGAAAAATTGTTGCCAAACCCATATTTCTAAAAGAATGAAACTATTCAAAATGATGCGATTTCATCAAAAATCTATCAACAACAATAAGACAGGAAAATTGTTGCCAAAATCACATTTTTAAAGATGTGAGAAGTGTACTCGAAAGCTTCATTTTAAAAAAAATTTTAAAATACAAAATATTATCATTTTTACAAAATTCGTTTTGTAAAAGCAGTCGAAAGGATAAAAGTTTAAGGTGTCCAAAAATCAAAGAAAAATATACTGTACATTTTTAAAAATAAACTTTTTAGAAAAAAACCCCGTTGAAAAGGTGTTAAGCTCCCTTTGTTAAATAAATTCGTATTGAATCGATTTATTGAAACACGAAATTTTTAAGTTCGTAAAATAGCTAAGTGCCTACGTTTCTTGACGATGTGAAAATGGAGTGTGTAGAGTAAAATCTCGCTTTCCTATAGCCCATTATGTCTCAAAATGACGCGATTTCGTCACAAAACATAAAATAAAAAACATTCGAATTCGAATTTTGAAAAAATCGCTTCGAGGTGCTTGGCTTTTGTCTAAGTGCACCTATGTACCCAATTTCGTAGCCGTGTGTCTATTAGCTTACTCGCAGCGCGAACGAAAGACACACACACACACACACACACACACACACACACACACACACACACACACACACACAGACTCTTTTATTATATGTAGAGATCATAGCAATATTTTTAACTTAATTACATTGTCGTAACACAAAAAAATTCTTTAATCTACATATTTCAGATTTGTACATATTATAGTTTCCTTTCGGATTGAATATGCTCTCAATTACACCACGAAGGCATGCAGAAAAGAGGAAGAAAATACCTTATAATTAATAATGCTATTACATATTATAACGTTATATATATTATAATGTTACATATTAAATATGTTCTAAGCAACTATAATATGCGTACCGTTATGGCTGTTTTGCAAATAAGCCCCCCCAGCGGTCGAGCGATGAAGTCGTTGAACACTGATAGTTCGGTTCGTGGTTTGAATCCTGCCGAACGGGCTGGCCCTTGTGAAAGCAAGCAATCATATTTTTCACTCCGAATTCCATTTTTTTACAGTGGCAACGGATTATAAATTACGGATGCTAAAATTACACATTACGAATAATAATTGTGGAAAATTCAATTTATCCTCCAACAATGCAAATTTGGTTGATTGAACAATCAATGAACGGAAGGCAGAAGTAGTTTATGTATTGTTTCGTTCATATGATGATATGATATAAAGGACGCAGCCAGACTGTCCTGGCAGCCTTTACGTCGCCCTATGGCTTTTTTGCGGGTTGCGCCAGAGCAAGCCAGAAACAGCACCTTCAACAGACATAAAGAACATAACTAAAAAACATAATTCAGATTTAAATCCCTACTGCAAGCTTATTGTGATTAATCCTGCCCATCATTTTTCTGGCAAATTTTTTCAGTCTTTTAAAATCATTCAAAATATTATATACAGGGTGATCAAAAAGTCAGTATAAATTTGAAAACTTAATAAATCACGGAATAATGTATAGATAGAGAGGTAAAAATTGACACACATACTTAGAATGACATGGGGTTTTATTAGAACCAAAAACAAAAGTTCAAAAAATGTCCGACAGATTACTGTTATCGGGGCTTTTTTCTTCGAGGAAATGGATTCTTCAGTTATGGCAAAGCACACGAGGGCTATCTGCCTAAAGGGAAGGATGCCTTTCGTGGAGGACTTTCTAAGGGAAACTGGCTCGTATACACGTTACACATGGGGAAAACCACGAAAACGCCCATGCAACCAGCCCGTTCGCGGAATTCGAACCTCAGACCGAACTACCAGTGTTCAGCGTCTTTACCGCTCGGCCGCTGGTGGGCCTTCGAGGAAATGCGTGATTCTGGTTTTGTAACTGCTACCGTGACGAGTGAGAGGTACGCCGATATGTTACAGAATCGTATCGTCCCCAGCCTGGCTGATAAACACGTGCTGGAACGTACGTTTTTATGCAGGATGGCGCTCCACCCCATATTGTTAGACGCGTGAAAGATCTCTTGCGCGCGTCGTTTGTTGATGATCGTGTGCTCAGCAGCCACTTTCGTCGTGCTTGGCCTCCCAGGTCCCCAGACCTCAGTCCGTGCGATTATTGGCTTTGGGGTTACCTGAAGTCGCAAGTGTATCGTGATCGACCGACATCTCTAGGGATGCTGAAAGATAACATCCCACGCGAATGCCTCAACATAACTCCGGACATGCTTTACAGTGCTGTTCACAACATTATTCCTCGACTACAGCTATTGTTGAGGAATGATGGTGAACATATTGAGCATTTCCTGTAAAGAACATCATCTTTGCTTTGTCTTAATTTGTTATGCTAATTATTGCTTTTCTGATCAGATTATTGCTTTTCTAATTATTGCTTTTCTAATAAAACCCCATGTCATTCTAAGAATGTGTGTCAATTTTTACCTCTCTATCTACATTATTCCGTGATTAACTAAGTTTTCAAATTTATACTGACTTTTTGATCACCCGGTATATTAAAAGCATCATTTTTCTTAAACTCGTTTGTGATATCAGTAAAATATTTGCATATTTCCACATAATGCTCTGTAGTGCCCGGTTCTTTACACATATTACAGAGGGCAGACTCTTGTAATTTAAACCTTTTAAACTAGAAAGGAAAACGGCCATGACCTGTAATGATTTGGTTAACGTCAATGTCTGAATAGCATAAACCTTTTTTAAGTTTAACAAATTTCATATAACCGTTATTTCGATCAGACCTTTCCCACTTCTCCCTCCATTTATCATAAATATAATTTTTTATAATAGTCACAGCTTTCGTTGTTGATCCCTGTACATCAATATCACGAGCATTAACATCAGTAATTGCCTCCTTGGCCAGTGCGTCCGCCCTCTCATTTCCAAAATGTCCAACTTGTACCTTCACCCAATTTAAGCACAATATGTTCTGTTCATATATAATTGTTACATACTGGAATGAAATGTTTCTTGCAAGTTAACCTTTAACTGCTGTGACAATCTTTCGGCATAATTACTGTAAGCGGTCTCACAGACCGCTTTAAAGAAACGCGTAAAAATACATCTTTACTTTTTTAAGGAATATTATAGATACTTTATGCATATTTATAGAATTCTAATTCATTTAACTCAATATATTTTAAACATAAATCATTTAATTTTACGCAGGTAAATTCATATAAAAAATGACTATTTTCTTCGTTTTAAAGAACATAGCTTTTAAAGAATAAAATATTTTATTAAACATGCATGAAAATATGCGACTTTATTAAGCATTACTGTCAATTAAATCATAATTCTACAACAATGAATTATTAAAAATTAATAGTTTAGTATATCTTTGTTTACAAAGATGAATCGTAAGATAGTACACAGTCAAAAACATTTTTTAAGAAAGAGCACTGAAGACACACTGGTTCCCTGCAATCCAAGCATTTGTATGCTGTATTTCTCTTCTTACAAGGTGAGCACAGACTACATGTTTTCCTTTCTTCTAATTTTACTTCCTTGTACGAAGTAAAAAGGAAGTATTGTAATCGCGAAAAGTTTCAGGCAGCATATTTCAACGAAAATATCCATTTGGACCGCTATCGAATGAAATTTAACGAAGTATTTGCGTGATATCTGTACGTAAGGATAGAATAGAAGACCCTTTACCTCCAACAAAATTATAAAACTGCTTTAAAATGAATTCTGAAGAGAATTTTTCGAGACGTCTGTACGAACGTACGTACGTATCTCGCATAACTCAAAAACGAGTAGCCTCAGAACGTTGAAAATTTGTATATAAGGACTGCTATAACATGTAGATGTGCACCTCGTGTTTTTGGTTGCAATCGGCCGCCCCAAACGTATATAAATATATTTATATATATATCCACTCTGTTACCCGGCTCAGCGATCTCAGTTTCTTTACTCTTATATGTTTGTAAATTGTACATTTTTTGCTTTCAAAATGATTGAATTATGCTGTTCTTATCTTCCGATTGAGGCTTTTATGCCTTTAGTAAATCTGAATGCGATACTTTTAGAATTATCAACAATTTTAAAGTTGTTTAAGTGCCGCTAAGCCTAATAATTTTTTTGATGGTGGCCATTGCTTGTTTACATTTGAAACAGCAGACTAGTGGATTTGTTGCTAATCTGAAGAAACGTACCTACGTTTCTAGAGAATCTAGAGAAACAACAAAGATAACGCCTTCATTTATTATTGCGAATTAAATCATGCTTAATCCTTTCTGGAAATTTTTCGAGGAAATAAGTGTTTAAGACTTACTAGCTAATAAAAGCACAGAATATTTTCTTTTCAGTTTTGGAGCATCAGGATATGATTGGAACAATATGTATGAACATAAATTCTAAGTATCTTCGGGCTCTATTTTTGCAGGATTTTTCAGACCAAAGAGCTGAATTATTGTGTTATGCTTTGTTGTTCGTACCACCCGATTTGGTTCTTTTTTGCACCATTTGAAGTGCTTTTTTCCATAAAAATTATCATTTTAGTCACAGTCACAGTCGTAAGAAAAATTATTATATTCATCTACAGAAAGCTCACATTCACTTTTGCTTTCGCTGTGAATACTACAAGAGTCTTCAGAATCAGAGTATTCTTCATAAAAAATATTTTTGACAAGATAATCAATTTCTTTTTGAGGGAGATATACGGGACGTTTTCTTGTGAATTATGAAGCCATATTTATCACTTTTGCGACAAACAAGCATCCAGTACATAACGTATATCGTCCACTAAAACTGGTACGCATCAGCTGTGAACGGTCTCCTAGACCACTTAAAAAGTAAAAAATGTGGTAACTGAAACCATAATAAAGCTAGAAGTGTGAAACTAGGGTGACCGGAAAAAATGCCCACAGGAAAAAAGCTCACAGGAAAAATGCTCACAGAGTAATGCTCACAGGTATAAAAGCTCACAGGAGAAAAGCCCACAAGGAAATATGCCCACATAGAAAAAAGCTCACATGGAAAAATGCTCACTTAGAAATATACTCACACGGAAAAAAGCTCACATGAAATATGTTCACATGGACAAATGCTCACATTAACCTTTTCAGGGGTGGTAAATCAAAGCATGAAAACTGTAGTAAAATTTTGCATGTACTGTAATATTTTATACCACTGCCCCTGTACGACATTTTTTTTCCTGTAACTTCCAATAATTAATTTTTGTTTCTTCGCTCTATTTTTGCATACTTTTGATGTGTATCGATAGAAATCGATGTTTGAATTTATTTATTCAAGTTCAAAGCCAAAAAGTTGTAAAATTTCTGCAGAAATTTAAAATTTTAGAAATAAAATTAACATTTTTAGGCACTTTGATGACACCTCTCAGTTGAACATTATGAAGCAGCCTTCGAGAAATCTCTCCTAAAATCACAAATTGTTGCCAAGGCTCTCATAACGCACTAAATTCATTATTTAATTGTAGCCATCCCAGTATGTGGTTTTTATTTGACGGGATGAAAAAAGATTTAGCCTCTCAACGTTTGTTATTAGCTAATGTAAATACAGGATGTACTGAAGTAAAAAAAAAAAAAAAAAAAAAAAAGAAAACATGAAAACTTACATTTGGTAATTACGAATCGGGTACGAAACTATGATGAAATCGATGATAAAATTAAATATTTTACGTAATTTAAACAAAATATTCATTCTAAATTCTCATTCGTTATTCTTCTAAATGTTTATATTATAAAATGTGTAACTTATATTTATTATTTTTTAACAATTAAAATTGTAATAATTTTTCACTGCATAATTCTGTTTCATTCTTACTTCCTTTCTGCTGTCCTTTTCGTAATTCAAAATGGCCCATTTGTTAATCTTACATAGAAACTGAATCTACACATAATGTGAATTATTTATCAGTGGGCTTATTTCCATGTGAGCTTACTTCTATGTGAGCGTATTTCTGTGTAGGCTTTTTTCCTGTGAGCATTTATACCTGTGAGCATTATTCTGTGAGCATTATTCCTGTGGGCTTTTTCCCTGTGGGGATTTTTCCTAGAACCGAAACTGGTGTGGATATGTGACCTTGTGAGACGGGTTTGGGAAGGTAGAAGGAAGGACAGGGACATTCTCCGTTTTTAGAGGTGGAAACAACGGTAATAAAATCTTCAGCGGTCTCTCAGACCGATCACAGAAGTTAAAGGTTAACTGTCTACATATGAAACCATTTTACAGAACTTTTATTGTCAGTCTTCATCTTCCTCCTTTGGCAGTAACTGATAGACTTCTAGATGATTCAGGTTAGGTTAAACTTGTCCTGAATTTTGAATACTCACAGTCATTTCTCGGACACTTGCTCTTGGCTGATGTTTTCTTCCTTTCAGTATGTTGGGTAAAAAAGGTCAAACCAATCTTTCGGTAAATTTTCTTTTTTTATGAAATGAGTTCCTCTTCCATGCTGGATTGATCTTAATTAACAATAAGGATGCATCTACGCAGAAAAATCTCGTATGTTGGAAAAAACTACGATCAGCCTTCTGTTTGGCTTTCTTCGGCAGGAATAGTGGGAGGCCAGTTTATTAAGCGAGTTGTAAAGATCGTGACTTGTAAAGATTATGACTTGTGGAGATCGTGACTTAAAGAGAACGTGAAATATAAATAATAGGACAAGAACTTGCATTTTACGGTGTGGCAACAAGAAGGGATTCGGAAGATTTTTATATATTTTGTTTAGAGAGTTTAATGTTTAGTATTTTAATAGTTGTAAGAGTTTAACTGTAGTAGTTAAGAGTTTAAAATTTTGAAAGTTAAGAGCTGCAACATTTATTTTTTTGGTTCTGTTTTAAAATTCAAATAAAAGTATTTTGTTCATTCTGAAAATTTAGCTTTGTTCTTCCTACAGGTTCAATATCCATTATATTGAAAGAAGGAAAGGATTTTTACTCGAGTCTACTCCTCATTTGGTCCTATTGTAACCTAGAATTTTGTAGTCCAGAAGAGCTATTAATTTCCAAAACGGCATTTTGCGTCGCTTCACTTTTCGAATTGTTGACATCGAATATTATCGCCTTGTATTATATTTAAAGAAAATAAATAATGAAGAATCTGCATGAATGTTTCTCGCATTGTGAAGAAACAATGGTATGTAGAGTAGTCCAATTTTGAATAACTTACTTCTCCAACCGAACATAGGCACTTAGAAGCCCAAATTCTGAATTTCGGATATGTTTTTATTATCTGTTTAAAATTTCGGAAACTTTTAACGAATTTTTAATTAACAGACTCAACGATTTTAAAGCGAACAACGGGAAAACTGCACGAAAAAGACATTTTTATATATAGCGCGTGAGAGTGCGTATCGGAAATTCTAAAGATATGCTGTTTTTAAATATTTTATTATATTGCTGTTGAATTGAATTTTATGCGTTTTATGTAGGGAGAAAATGTTATTTAATCAGTAAAGGTAACACGCAAAACGTTAAAAAATGCCCTTTTGTTCGTATTCCAATAGTTTCCAATTTATATTTTCAGCAAATATTTATTAGTTAATAAAAAAACATGAAAGTAAAAATTATCCTTCCTTCCATCTTGCGCTCACAAATCCTTATGCGAGTATCCGTTTACAAATATTAAAGCCTTAAAAACGCATGTCTGCGATGTTATCATCATGCGACGATTTTGTAGGTACTTTATTTTTTACCAAGATATTTTAGACGACGAATTTTTTTGTCGTCTGACAGTTGAAGATGCAAGATGGAAAGAAGGATAACTGGTCGATTTCGACATTAGTGAGCCCACGGTTAGCCATGAAGGGTTTGCAAAGTTTCTAACAAAATATATAAAAATGAATTGTGAAAATAACAACGCCACTTTATATACTCTAAGGAAGCTGGGAAGAAATGCACGAAAGTCATTACGGTCACAGAAACTAGCGAGTGTTGAGGATAGCGCCATCTGTTGTGCCAAGAGGGAAAAATTACAAAATGGACAATAATAATAGCAGCATGAATTGGTTGTCATAACAATAATAATTTAAAATATGTTGCAAATTGAGGTTCTCCTCCTTTTTTGTAACAAATGTGTTCCACAAGGGTAAAAAGTGACCTGAATGTCTTATGTGTTGCAGTTTTTTTTTTACACTGGTTAAACTACTGTTTGAAAAAGAATTTAAAAATGGTTGAATATTTAATATGGCTGTGAAAGCAAGTAAAAAAGTCTTTTTGAAAAATTGCCAAAGATATTGTAAGGATTATTTTAATTTTATTAACAGATAAATTAACAGGTGTTTATCAATGATAGAACTTCACAATTATATTCATTCGATCATAATGTGTTAAATAATAATGTCTCCAATTACTGCTATCGATTTTGTAAGGATTATGTTAATTTAATTAACAGTTAAATTTTAAGTTAAAGTTCCTTTCCTGTCAAATTCTTAACTTTAACTTACTACTTCCGGCCAGAACGTAGTTTTGGAAACATTGTGAATACTTAATGAGGAGGAGTGGTATTTAACCGCGAAGTCAACTTGCAGAGCTAGAGAGAATCAGAGTTTCTGATTTGCGCGCGTCTGCCTTATGGGCTACTCTCTCTCTCAAAGCTGTTATTACGCTCGGCCGTACCCAGGCTCTTGATAAGCTTGTAGTTAAATAGAGTGAGGAGGCCAACTCGATTAGGATGTTGATAGCTTCGGCTATATCTCTTTAGTTAATCTTAGTTTTAGTTTAATTTTTAGCCTCTTAAGGGGGCTCATACACCTTAAACCCCTTATGAGCTTCGAATTATGTGACTCTTGCAAGAATTGAGATATTTTATTTATTTTAAAAGTAATGACCTCCAGCTTTTTACAGCTGATTACATAATATAGCTGCTTTGGAAACTAGTTACCACAAATATTTTTGTAATTTAATCTGCTCTGCGACAAAATTTTTCGTCATTTTTCCACCTTGCGCGTTTGATATTTTAAAAATGACTAATGGTATATACTTGAAATTGGATGTAATTCTTTATATGGGCACTATTTTCTAACTGAACCAAAAATATGATGAATATTTTAATATTAAAAAATTTTATGCACGAAAATATTACAGATATTTTTAAGAAAATACATTTTATAAACTCAACTCCCAAATAAAATAAAAATTTAACATGAAATTCTCAGTTTTTTTGGGTTTACAGTAGTTTACAAATGTTATAAAAGCTATATATAAACTATGGAATTAAATAATGCAACAGATAATTTTAAACTGTGCGCGCAAGCTGGAAACATGACGAAACGTTTTGTCACAAAGCGGATTAAATTATAACAATATTTGTGGCAACACAAACTTTCTGATTACGATTTCAGAGAGCAGCTATATTATGTAGTGAGCCATAAAAATTTTGAAGTAATTGCTTTTAAAGTAAATAAGTTATCTCAATTCTTGCAACAGTCACATATTCGAAGATAATAAGGGGTTTAAGGTGTATGAGTCCCCTTAAGTTCAAGCCCAAGTGTCGGCTTTGATTGTACACTCCAAGACGGAGCTTTGTTAAATCTTATTGAAATAATAAAGGTTTAGTTACCCTTCCTCTCTTGCCGTTTCTTGTCACACGAACTTGAGCGATTATTCGCTAACTAGTTCTTAAGATTCGTCAATTTCTACAGTAATTGAGAAATACACTAGTGAGATTCTTACAATATAATATAACGAAATAAATTTCTATACGTTCTATACGAAATACATTTTGATATGGTTCAAAAAGACCCCGAACACTCTAGGAAGGTTAAAAGAAACCCTCAAGAACAAGTGGGTAAATCCATGGAAGGTTAATAATGTCAATTCAATGTTTGACTGCCAGAAATGCAGATTAATTGCGTCGGAGTTTCCGCAGATTTCCTCTCGGTAAGCTGAAGGTGAGGCAACAAAGCTCTAAACGGTGATGGGAACCGATGACACGGTGTCAACAGTGACACTCCGCGTTGCTTCGGGCATCAGCTCTCCGATGACAATTATTCACCCTATCAATTTGAGCCTTGCTGTGGACCCATTCGTAAAAGCAACAAATTTATTGAATTACTTTGTTTTGTGATTATTCTGTACCAGTTCAGCAAAGCTGCTGCCAAATTTTGCCGACTTAAAGTAACAAGGCTTAAAGTAACATCTATTTAGACTCAGGAACTAAAATTTGGAGTATAATATCATACATTGTGTCGCATATTTATTTCACTTAAATTTAAAATCAAAGCATGTAACGTTAACAGATAATTAAATTCCCTCATGCAATCAATTTAAGAATTAATTCCTTACGAGTTTATTTTGCTTACATTATTTTCAATTACTTGGCTTTCCGAAGTAGCAAAAATGCTATTGGGCTGTTTTCACTTCCTTGTACGAAGTAAAGTAATCAGAAATTGAATCAGTAAAGAATCAGTAATTTTGTTATCAGAAGAATTCCGGGTAACATATCTCAACGAAAGACCTCTATCGAATACAATTTAACGATGATTTTGCGTGACATCTGTACGTATGGTTAGGTTATTTAATTACGGCAAAGCCTCGAAGGCTATCTCCTAAGGGGAGGGATGCCTTCGTGACGGACTTTCTAAGGGAAACTGGCTCGTATACACGTTACACATGGGGAAAAACACGAAAACACTCATGTAGCCAACCTGTTCACGGGATTCGAACCTCGGACCGAACTACCAGTGTTCAGCGATTTTACTGCTCGGCCGCTGGATTCAGAAGAGATTTTTTCGTGTACGTATCCGACATAACTCAAAAACGAATAAGGACTGCTATAGATATAGTTGTGCACCTCCCGTTTTGGTGGCAATCGGCCGCACCAGAAGTAAATAAATGTACATATATGTGATGTACCAGCTTTTGTCAGGAATAAATAGATTGTTTAAGAATCATCAATGTAGTCGTAGCTTAAATTATCAGACGATAGTTTTAAAAAACAGGATCCATTTATTATATTTCAGGAGAAAATAGCAATTACAAAAATCTGATATATCCGGAGTAAATAAAAAAGAACTACTAATAACATTTTGTATGAAGTTTACTGCATCGTGACATTTAAGAAAAAGCCCCGATTCTCTTTTGCGAGTCTTTTTATAGCCTCTGGAAAGGCGGAGCTTCCAAGAAATGACGTCAGCCAATCCAGTTCGCTTTAAATATCTCCAGAACATTCTAAAACTGTACGTGTAGAAAAGGCGGGAAAAACAACTTGACTACGGGGTTGTGGATTTAATTCCACGTACTTTCAAATAAGAGAACGTCGCCATTAAAAATGAAAAGAACATACAGTTAGAAATTTATTTTACTATGGAATTTTATTATTACATATATATATATATATATATATATATATATATATATATATATATTGATATACATTTATTTTTTACCTCTCCTTTTCTTATCAGTGTATATACATATATATATATACCCACTCTGTTACTTGGCTCCGTGAGCTCAGTTTTTTTTTTATTCTTATATGTCGGTAAAATGCGCAATTCCTTTAAAAATGATTGAATTATATTGTTCTTATCGTCCTGCTACGATGTTTATGGCCTTAGTTAATCTGCATGCAATATTTGTAGAACTATCAACGATTTAATAATTGTTTAAGTGCGGCTAGGCCTAATTTTCTTTTACCATAGCAGCCATATTTGTTTACATTTGAAACTTAACAAAATAGTAAATTAATACTTTCTGCACCTTCAATGTCATTTTGCCGAGCGGAACCAAACAGAAACTTTTAGTTTGGGCACCGAAAAATGTGCTTTTTTGCCTTTTCGCCGAACGGCTCGTTTTTGCGTAGAAACTGTAATTTTAACACTAATTCTTTTTAATTGTTTTAACTGTATTTAGTGTTTTATGTTGTTCTATATATTTCAAATTTTAACGAAGATATTTAATGAAGTCATGTGGTGTACACATCAGATTTTTTATTTATTTGTTGAAACCATAATAAGCAGCATATATAGACAGAAAAGTGATAGCAATGGGTTGAGGGAAATGAACTGGAAACAAACCAAAACTACTACATAACTGCAATTCATCTGGCTTTGAGACGTAAAGTATTCCCTCTTTCCATCAATGGTACAAGCCTCTTTAGAACAATGGGATTACGAGTACCTGGACCAATCTGTTGCGACCTTTGAAGTTTGTTAACGTTTCGATGTCATTAGAAGTATCAATCTTTAGGATACTCCTGTGTAACAGATATAGTAGATGTTTGTAGTGAAATATATCACATATTGAGATTAAAGTGTTCAAAGTAGTTAAGGGGAGTCATACACCTTAAACACTTATGATCTTTGAATATGCGACTGTTGCAAGACTTGAGATAACTTATTTATTTTAAAAGCAATTACTTCCAACTTTTTATGGCTCACTACATAATACAGCTGCTCTCTGAAATCGTAATCAGAAAGGTTGTGTTGCCACAAATATTGTTATAATTTAATCCGCTTTGTGACAAAAATTTTCGTCATGTTTCCAGGTTGCGCGCACAGTTTAAAATTATCTGTTGCATTATTTAATTCCATAGTTTATATATAGCTTTTATAACATTTGTAAACTACTGTAAACCCAAAAAAACTGAGAATTTCATGTTAAATTTTTATTTTATTTGGGAGTTGAGTTTATAAAATGTATTTTCTTAAAAATATCTGTAATATTTTCGTGCATAAAATTTTTTAATATTAAAATATTCATCATATTTTTGGTTCAGTTAGAAAATAGTGCCCATACCCCAGTGAAACCCCCTGCCATATAGCCCCAATGAAATTACATCTAATTTCTAGTATATACCATTAGTCATTTTTAAAATATCAAGCGCGCAAGTTGGAAAAATGAAGAAATATTTTGCCACAGAGCAGATAAAATTACAAAAATATTTCTGGCAACACAAACTTTCTGGTTACTAGTTTCCAAAGCAGCTATATTATGTAGTCAGCTGTAAAAAGCTGGAGGTCATTACTTTCAAAATAAATAAAATATCTCAATTCTTGCAACAGTCACATAATTCGAAGCTCATAAGGGGTTTAAGGTATATGAGCCCCCTTAAACATTTTTGAAAAATTTTGGGCTGCCGCATCACGAAAGTGTTTCTGGAAAAAAATGTGCTTTACGTCAGCATTAAAACTACAGATTGAGATTTATACATCTTAAGATTTGACCAAGGAAAATGCGTAAGAATATTTCGAGTGGTACATAATCATATTTGAAATAAAATATAAGGAAAAACAATATTAGACATTTATGCTCTGTTTTCCCCATGCGAGGAGCCCCACCAGCGGCCGAGCGGTAAAATCGCTAAATACTGGTAGTTCGGTCCGAGGTTCGGATGCCGCGAACGGGCTGGCTGCATGGGTGTTTTCGTGGTTTTCCCCATGTGTAACGTGTATACGAGCCAGTTTCCCTTCGACAGTCCTCTACGAAGGCATCCCTCCCTTTAGGCAGATAGCCCTCGTGTGCTTTGCTGTAATTTAATAATCCAATCCTGAAAACTTTCAGTTTTTTTTTTAGCCCATAAGGGCCATTAAATTTTTGGCATTTTATAGACATTAGGTTAATTGGAAAAGAACCGCTCCGAATTTTGATGGAGAATACCCCGGGGGGCGGAAGGGTCCGAAGGTCACCACCACACGAAAGGACTCTTTCAGCTCGCCGCATATTTGGAGTGTCGCCATGCCGCACCGACACCATACATTTGCAAACATTCATGACTTTCCCGGGATTCGAACCCGGGACCTCCCACACGGTAGTCAACGACGCTTACGACTATACCGATTGAGCGGCACGTAGAATTTAAACTAAGAAATCATGCTACTGTTTTCCAGCCGGAGTTCCAAAGAACTCTTAGCAAAGCAACCCCATGGGCAAAGGAAAGCATCGTAGAAGAGGCTATACTCTGTAGAGACATTAGGTATATTTTTGGAAGCAGGAAAGATGGAAAAT
Organism: Stegodyphus dumicola; assembly: GCF_044657685.1. Lineage (NCBI taxonomy): Eukaryota > Metazoa > Arthropoda > Arachnida > Araneae > Eresidae > Stegodyphus > Stegodyphus dumicola. Next base: position 206,036,050 of record NC_140781.1, read on the forward strand.
AGCAAGCGCCTTCGCCGGGAATCGAACCGCGGACCTCTGGAATACCGGCCCAGCGTGCAGAACCACTACACCACAAAGGCACGTTAGGAAGGCGGGAGAAATGTCTTATATACTCCCCCTTTTAAAGAGCGACTCGGGTTTTTAGGGGACCCAATCGCCAAATCCTGGGTGTGGAAGAGGCCCACCAGCGGCCGAACGGGGACTTCGCTGAACACTGTAAGTTCGATCCGAGGTTCGAATCCCGCGAACGAGCTGGCTGCATGGGCGTTTTCGTGGTTTTCCCCATGTATACGAGCCAGTTTACCTTAGAAAGTTGTCCACGAAGGCATCCCACCCCTTAGGCAGATAGCCCTAGTGTGCTTTGCCGTATTCTCAATACACCACCACCACCACCCCATGTGAGGAAGAAGGCATAAACTAATTATTTCCACATCAATTGAGAGTAAATACTTTAAGATCAGCACATAAATAATTTAAGACTAGTTATATTTACTAAATCAGAAGAGAAAAAAAAAAATGTGAAGAGATTTGCCAGCTATTTAAACATTTCCGTTTTGGGAAATTTACAGAGTTTTTAATCATTTTCCGGATTTAAATATCTTTCTGTTCATAAAAATTAGGAATGATTTTAATTTTTATGAATATAATATAAATGATAGCTAAATAGGTAGAAAGGGTGGATAGGATAGACAGATAACTTACATACCTAGACAGCTGTAACCATGAAAAAACAAAAATTCAAGTAAAATTGTTAACCGAGAAAGAAACGTAATTGAAAGGAATTAAACACAAGTGTATTAAAAGCATGGAAGAAATCTTTTTAACTTATGAAAGCAATTTTTTCCCAGTGGCGGGCACTTGCCTATTAACGGCATTGACCATTTTATTATGGAGGCACCTAACAGGAGGCCACCAGCACCTCCTATGAAGGGACAGGCAATTTTATATCCATGCCTTCTCCGGGATTCGAACCTGGGCCCTTGGGTATCGCAGTCAGGCTCCCCTAAACACTCTTTCCTAGCAACTACACATCTCTTCTTTAAAGTTAAGAATCAATAGACTGGTGGAAAGAATTATTCTGTATGCCGCTGCTATTTGGGGAACTAACATCTGTTTCCAAATGAGACGTTCACTACTCTCTATACAGCGATACCAGCTTTTTCTCATTTGCAAGGCTTATAGTACCACGTCCACGGCAGCCTTATAAATTATCGCAGGCACACCGCCTCTGGACTTGTGAGTTGAACGAAAGGCTGCAGTGGTTAACGTAAGCAGGCTACGACACTCCATGAGTCTCTGGGGACAAATCTATATTCATACTGATTATGAGCATCACATACCGCAAGCTCCCTGCCACCCTGCTAAAAATAACCTTGTGGACACAATCTACTTTCATAGAACACAGGACTCGGGATTTGCAAATGGCGTTTTTCACTGATGGCTCTAAAACTCCAGGGTGCATGGGAAGCAGATTATGTATATTTTCTTTAGGAGCTTTAACGTACTCTTCTTCTTCAAGTGCCTTGTAAGCACGTGTATATCTCTTTTTTGCATTTTATAAATGTCGTCTGCTCAGCCGGGGCTGCCCAGGGCTGCGGCCTGGTAGCTAGTGATTGACTCCCGCCGAGTTGGTAACCAATTCTGCATGGATATACCTATACCTGGGTCGGAAGCGAAATCAGCGGTTTGCCTCCTCTAACCACAATACTGTATGGGCAGCCAGAAAGAAAATAAAAGAAAAAAAAAATAAGAAATCTGAAAAGTTTCAAATTTTAAATTACGTCCAAAGCGGCGTTTTTTTAACATTTTGTGTTTTACCTTTATTTATTAAATATCACGTTCTTCGCACATAAACCATAAAATTCAGTTCAACAGCAATATCACAAAATAATTTTAAATTGGGCATATCCTTAGAATTTCCGATACACAGTCTCGCGCGCTGGAGATAATTTTTTTTTTTTTCTGTACAACTTTGCCATGGCTCGCTTTGAACTCCTCGAGTTTGTTAATGAGAAATTCATTAAAGTTTTACAGAATATGAAATCGAGAATAAAACAAATTCCCAATTTGAAATTTGGGCTTCTAGATGTCCATATTCGCAGTAAGATTACGTTATCCAAATTGTATGGCTCTAGTTACCGTTGTTTTACCAAAATGCGAGAAATATACATACATTTATGCCGATCTTTATTATTTAATTTCCTCAAATATAATAAACTAAATTAAACTAAACTCTGTAGCGTAACAGCCCTAATGGGCCAAGATCTGCAGTGGCCGGAAATCTGCTTTCTTGACTGTGGGCCCCGGGGGCGTAAAAGCATATGCTCTAAGCAAATGGTCAGCTTGTCGCAAAAATCTCCAGTGTTTAGTCTCCAAGCGAACTTGATACTCCTTTTATCGACCCAAGTGATAGAAATCAAGGGATGAAAGGTTGATCAGACCCTGCCCAGACCGGGAATCGAACTCCGGACCTATGGTGCTCCTGCGCGATGCGCTACTTCAAATATAATAGAAGGCGATAATATTCGGTGGCAACACTTTGAAAAGTGAAACAGACATTCAGAGTAATTCCACGCAAAATCGCAAAACGAAAACTATAGTCGCTCAGGGACAGAGTCCCTTTGATCTAATAAGGTATATAACAGAGTACATGAAAACAAAGTAGTCTCATTACTTATCGCCATAGCAAGGCCATGAATATTTTAACGCAACAATTTTTTTAAACCCCTGGAAAGAAGTGTCTCTCCCAGAAGACAGAAAATTGAGCCATGACGTATAAATGTTTAATTCAAAGTTATAGTTATTCAAATCAAAATACAGTAAAAATTTATATAAAATCCCAAACACATTAAATGGCATCAAAACATAGGGGAGAGTAGCCTAATTTGCACCAATTTTGTATTTTTCACTATATAGAAGGACGGAAGAAGTGCCAATAAAAATTAGGTAGTAGAAAAAAAAAACTCACTAAGTGTACCTTCAAAATAGAACCATTTATTAAATTTTAAAAATTATGGTACTATTCGGTTTCGAGGGCCGTAAAAAATCGCCAAACTATTGTTGATGCCAATGCTGCCAAAAATAATTGCGGCAACCCTAATAATTGCGGCAAGAAAGGAAGTATAATAGTAAATAACTATTTAAGATTGATGTTTTAATTTAGATGAAAGGTTAATTTCACATAGTAATACTTTTTTATTATTATAATTTATACGAAAAGGCTAAACATGATTGAATGGTAGCATAAGAGTAAATTATTTCAGCTCATTATTATAATTTATATAAAAATTGCTAAACATAACTGAATGGATGCCTGCATCGCTATTTCGCTCTCGACTTACCGCTAAAGCATAATTTCATCTCGTTGGTTGTTCAAACGTAATTTTCTATAATGAATGATGCCTTTTCTTTGAAAATATTCTCGGTAAAGTGCAGAATCGCTCACTTATTTGTTTGCCGCTTTTTACAAGGGTAAAAACAATTGGATTTTTGTCAATATTCTGTTACTTTTTAAGTGAAAATAGGTCGATGTGTACATAGATAAAGTCAAGGGTGTGCGCAGTGCCATTTTGTGCAATTCTAGGATATTTTTTTAAGTGAAAATAGGTCGATGTGCACATGGATACCGAGTATGTGCAATTCTTAAAAACTCGTCAAGCAGTCGGTGATTCTGCACTTTACTCAAAATTCTATTGCCGAGTTTTCGTTATGAGCAATTCCCAAATTGTTAAATCCATAGGATATCAAAAAAAAGGATTTAAAAATTAAAATAGTATTTCAATGGCGTCTTAAGAAATATAGAACTATATAAACTTACGCAATCTGAAATCAGCGCGTACACTAGATTTGGCGCGCTGTTAAATGGGAGCGTTTGCTAGATTTGGCGCTTTTGCGCGTACATTTTCGCTGCACTTTTTTTACGGCCCTCGAAACCGAATAGTACCAAAATTATTTATAACAGTTAAAAATGAATTCAAAAAATCGTGTCATCGGTTCAATTTAGGAAACCGGTTTCCTTATTTGGACCGCTAGTTTCCTAAATTGGACCATAAACTTTCTTAACGGCAATTTACAACAAAAGAACCTTTTAATTGCAGCACAAACTCCAGCACACCGAGTATGTATTCAAGCGTGAGATTTCATGCATTGTATCATTTCTTCCTTAGTTTCTTCACATAATATACAAAACCATGAATCAGTTTCTTTTTTATGTTTCTGCATTTTGTTAAACTTTGGTTTTCGTATAACCGCTATTTGTATGGGCTGCTTGTTATTTCCACTGCTTTCTGGGTTTTCCACTGCTTTCTGCACTGCGAGAAGACGAAGGGCCAGTTGGATTTGGATTTTTTTTTTTTTTTTTTTTTTTTTTTTTTTTTGGCTCGTGGTGATATTTTTTCAAGAACTGTCCTAAATCGTTTATTTTCGTTATCACTTCTATCTTCATCATCATCACTACTAGAAGGTGAACTTCGTCTCGGAGACGAATGGTTGCCATTCCCGTAATTTCTTCGAAGTGTAGCATTCTAGGGTTAATTATAATTTATCCATGAAAACATGTCGTTGCCGAAATCGGACCGGTCAATTTCGGCAACTGTTTTCGGTCCAACTTGGGAAACTTGAATATTTAATGCTTGATATTATACAGAAACGTCAAACTAACATAGCCTTCCAAAATTATAATTGAAAATTGTAGCTAAGTAAGCACGTTTTGTGATGGTATAATAAGGCATGCAATTACTTACGTTTAATTGCTTTCACACTTATGTCGAAATAAGAGATTTTCTTCTTAGCCAAGCGAATAACACTTCTCTCAATGTAACCAAGAAGCGTTTCTTTACAAAGACAATTTCATTAACCTCTTCTACATCTACATACAGTGGGTACAAAAAGTATTTGCACACATACATTTTTGTTCACAATTTATAAGAAAATGTATTAAGAAATACAGAAATTGGCATTTAAAAAATAGAATAAGCTTATTCATTTAAATTAATTACAAAAAATACAATAATATTAATAAAAAAACATTTTTTGCAACAATATTAAAATAGCTTATGTCAAAAAAGTATTTGCACACTCAACTTTAGCAAATTTGCATTTTTATGCTATTATTTGACAGTCATCCCGCAGTAAATAACATACGTAAGACGACTATAAAAGGAGGTGTTGTCGAAACGTTATTAGTTGATTGTCGATTTCAAATTGTAATGGTATAATTCAAATTGTAGTGGTAATAGGTAAAAAAGTAAATGTTTGCTCCTCTACTGTTCGGTATATTATAAAACATCATAAAGAAAGAGGATCTACATCAAATAACTTGTGCTGTGGACGCTCAAAGAAACTTTCACTGCGAATAAAGCGAAAAATCATAAGAGAAGCATCGAAAAATCCATTTGTTAGTGCAATTACTTTAGCCAATGATGTCGCTTCAACATCTGGAGTTCAAATCTGTGCCCAAAGTGTTCGAAATGTTCTGCACGATGCACACATTTATGGGAGATCTCCAAGGGAAAAAACCTCTCATAACTGAACTAAATAGACTGAAGAGACTTGAATTCGCTAAGGAATATATCAATATGCCAATTGATTTTTGGAAAAATGTCATACTCTCCGACGAGAGTAAGTTCAATATCTTTAAATCAGATGGCAGGAAATTAGTTTGGAGTACTTGTACTGCTTTTCATACCAAAAATGTGTTACCCACAGTTAAACGTGGAGGAGGTTCTGTTATGATTTGGGGGTGCATGGCTAGCAAAGGAGTTGGTAATTTGTGTTTCATTGATGGGAATATGACATATTGATGTGTTGCGAGATAACTTGCCACAAAGTGCAATAAAATTGGGTATCAGTAATTCGTTCTATTTTCAGCAAGACAGCGATCCCAAGCACACTACCGGTATAACACGAATGTGGTTGCAAAGCCCACTAGCGGCCGAGCGGTAAAGACGCTGAACACTGGTAGTTCGGTCCGAGGTTCGAATCCCGCGAAAGGGGCTGGCTGCATGGGTGTTTTCGTGGTTTTCCCCATGTGTAACGCGTATACGAGCCAGTTTCTCTTAGAAAGTCCTCCACGAAGGCACTCCTCCCCGTAGGCAGATAGCCCTCGAGGCTTTGCCATAATCACACACACACACGAATGTGGTTGCTTTATAATGTACCCAGAAAACTTGCCACTCCACCACAATCACTAGACTTAAATCCTTTGGAAAATTTGATTCTTTGGATTTAAAAATAAGAAAAAGGAAGATTTCAAGCAAATCTGCCCTTAAACAAGCCTTTATTGAAGAATAGTCGAATACTGACCCTACTGTTACAAAAATATAATTAAATCAATGCCAGCAAGATTACAAGCAGTAATAGATGCTAAAGGAATGCATACTAAATGTTAGTTATTTGAAATTTGCTTATATATTTTATTTCTTTTGTATTCATGCAGGTGTGCAAATACTCTTTTGATACGAGATATTTTAATTTTGTTACAAAAAAGCATTGTTATTTATATTATTGTAATTTTTCTGTTTGTTTTGGATGATTAGACTTATTCTGATTTGGCAATACAATTTTTTTTTATTTCTCAATGCTTCTTTTTATGAATTGCAAACAAAAATGTAGGTGTGCAAATACTTTTTTTACCCACAGTATAACAAAATGCCTATGTCAAATCTCGCAGATATCATTAGTCTTTGTGTATCATACAGCTCCAAATTAGGCTACCTTCCCCTAAATAAATTTGCCTCGAGTGATGATTCTTTTGGCATTCAAATAAACGCGCACTGCTACAAATCTGTGGGACGAGCAAATGGTACACCCTAGTATTCTAGATTTACTATGATTACAGCTCATCTGGTAAGCGATTTGGAAGGAATTTGGCGTTTTGTTTATCTTCATTGACTTCATTGGAGTTTATATAGTTATAGGTAATAAAACGTTTTCCTAAATAAACAGTTATTTAATTACCATGAAACAAGTATTTGAAGCATATTGGAGAATAAAAATATTTTTGTTTGCCTAAGCACACGGAATTTCAAGTAAAATATAGCAAAACAATCGAATTTTATCTAACTGGGTCTTAAGGGGAGTTGGAACCCCAAAATCTTCAAAAAATTGTGATTTCGGATTTTTGCATTTTCAAATTCTCTACACTTTTATCTTTCTGAAAATACCTTTCTTTAATCTCTATGAAAATTAGAACTGTAACAAAATCTAGTTTTAATTTGTCATCTACTGCTTTGATCAATGAGGATTTTTACATAAAAACGCGTTTTTCTCCAAATGTGATTTTTTTTATACTCGATGTACCTTTTCTCAGGAACTACTGCTCACAGGTATCTAAACTTTTTATGGCTTATTTATTAGGTTCCGTAATATTTACTGAAATTAGCTTTTTGTAATAAACTTAGAAATTTTTTTTTTTTTTGTGTGAGAAAAGTGCTAAATTTTACTATGCCTAACAAAATATTCTGTAATTTACTCTAAAATTCAAAATGCTTCAAAAGCTCATTTCGGTATAATCAAATAGGTATACTTTAATTACAGAAAAAATTTCAAGCCTGTATCTACACCAGATCTTGAGAAAAGATACATTGAAAATGGCCAATTTAACATTGTCGGTATAGGGGTTTCTGATACCCCTTAAGATTTGTGTATGAGTGTATTTTGTATAATTTTTAATTTGATATTTTGTATAATTTTAATCTTTCTAAAAATACCATTCTCTAATCTCTATGAAAATTAGAACTGTAAAACAATCTACTTTTAATTTGTCATCTACTGCTTTGATCAATGAGGATTTTTACATAAAAACGCGTTTTTCTCCAAACGTTATTTTTTTGTACTCGATGTACCTTTTCTCAGGAACTACTGCTCACAGGTATCTAAACTTTTTATTGCTTATTTATTAGGTTCCCTAAGATTTACTGAAATGAGATTTTTGTAATAAACTTAGAAAAAAAAATTTTTTTTTTTAATTTTTTGTGTGAGAAAAGTGCTAAATTTTACTATGCCTAACAAAATATCCTGTAATTTACTCTAAAATTCAAAATGTTCCAAAAGCTCATTTAAGTATAATCAGATAGGTATACTTTAATTACAGAAAAAGTTTCAAGCTTGTATCTACAGCAAATTGTGAGAAAAGGTACATCGAAAATCGCCAATTTAACATTGTCGGTATAGGGGTTTCTGATACCCCATAAAATGAAACACGGCTTGTTATTGCAAGTATTATACTAAAATTAAAGAAGTTAATTATTAGATATATTTACATAATATATATATATACTTTAATGAAGCATATTTTTCTGTTTCATTAAAGTCAAATTGTCTGTTCATATTTTGTAATATATTTGTAGAAAAGAAGCATTATATAAAGAACCACAAATGTTTATAAATTACATATTTGTCAAACGATACGTGGCGATATATTGGCTTGGTTTATGTGATTACGGCAAAGCACTCGAAAGCTATCTGCCTAAGGCGACAATTGCCTACATGTAGGATTTTCTAAGATAAAAAAGAAATATATGTTACACATGGGGAAAACCACGAAAACGCCAATGCAGCCAGCCCGTTTGCCTGGAATCGAATCTAGGTCAGAACTACCAGTGTTCAGCGACTTTACCGCTCTGCTGCTGGTAAGACCGTGATGACATCGTACTGAAAACCTTCATCTTTAGCAAACGACTTGCTGTGACGTATTATTGATATATGATGCTGTGTGATTACATTTAATGAAACGAATTTGCTCAAAAAGTATGTTCAGCGCTATCGTTTAAATTTATTCAATAATTCACAGAAATATACTTTAGTCTTATCGTTTTGGCATTATATAATGGAAAATATAAAATTGATTTAATAAATTGAAGGCAATTTTAAATTTACGTGGTGTTGAAAGAAAAACAAAGTCACTCGTATAAAAAAAAGTAAGGCATTAAAACAAAGGTGCCTGAAGTGCGGCCCAAAAGTCTTTAAAATACGGCCAAAACGCAAATTATGAAATTATTCAAATTTACACCTTTTTGGGTACTATTCGGTTTCGAGGGCCGTAAAAACATTGCAGCGAAAATGTACGCGCAAAAGCGCCAATTCTAGCATACGCGCCCATTTAACAGCGCGCCAAATCTAGCGTACGCGCTGATTTCAGATTGCGTTCTGAAGTTTACATAGTTCTATATTTCTTAAGATGCCATTGAAATACCAGTTTAATTTTCAAATCCTTTTTTGATTTTAAATCCTTTTTTGATATCCTATGGATTTAACAATTTGGGAATTTCCCATGACGAAAACTCGGCAATAGAATTTTGGATAAAGTGCAGAATCACACACTGCTTCACGCGTTTTTAGCGAAATAGCGATGCAGGCATCCATTCAGTTATGTTTAGCAATTTTTATATAAATTATAATAATGATCTGAAATAGTTATTTACTCTTATGCTTCCATTCAGTCACGTTTAGCCTTTTTCTTATAAATTATAATAACAAAAAAGTATTATATGAAATTAACCTTTCATCTAAATTAAAACATCAATCTTAAATAGTTATTTACTATTATACTTCCTTTCTTGCCGCAATTATTAGGGTTGCCGCAATTAATTTTGGCAGCATTGGTATCAACAATAGTTTGGCCCTCGAAACCGAATAGTACCCATTTTTGTTTAAAAAATAAATGTTTGAATTTGATTCATATATAATCGATTCGTTGGCATTTATTTTAAATTAAAAATATAAATAAAAACATCTTAGTATGTCATGATGTATTAATTGCAAAGTCCCATTCAACTGAAAGAAAAATTTGAAAATGTTTCTTTATTGGAGTTTTAACAAAATTACCTACCCCGCGATAAATATCCTAATTTTCACAATCATGTTTTATTAATGTCTTCAGCTTTTGGCAGTACCTATATTTGTGAACAATTGTTTTCAAAAATGAAGCATACAAAAAACTAAAATACGACGAAGATCACTGACAAACATCTTGAAAATGCATTCAGAATTGCAACCTCGTCCATTGAACCCGATATCGATTTGCTTGTTCAACAAAAGCAAATTCATCCATCTCATTAATTTGAATTTTTTCCATTTTAATGAAATCCAAACTAAATTAAACTAAACTTTTACAATTTAATGATAAATATGTACCTATACATATCTAACTCAAATTTTAAAATATAAGAATGAAAGAAGTTAATTTATTTTAATAAAACACCATAGTTTAATGGGTTATTCAATTACGGCAAAGCACACGAGGGCTATCTGCCTAAACGGAGGGATGCCTTCGTGGAGGACTTTCTAATAAAAACACCCCAGAGTTAATTTTTATTTGAATTTGTTGTTTGCTGTATGTGGGGCTTCGCAAATGTTTTCCTTTGCAATGCGACTCTCAAACGGTCATAGGCCAAACCCATGCATTAAACGATTAAATATTAAATAACAGCGACGGGTTTTTATTTCATGGACTCGTAGACTATATGCAATATGCGGTAAATCTTCAAATTATGGTAATTTGGCGATTTTTTGGCGAAACTATGGCGACCAACCCTGCTACAGCAATCTGCAAGTTTTTTTTTTTTTTTTTTTTTTTTTTTTTTCTCGGACGCAATTTTGTTTTCACGAAGTAAAGTTTTTTATTATTTTTTTTTTAACTGAACATTTTTTCCAACAATCTGCTAACCGAATTACGCTTATGCTAGAACTTTTATGGAACAAAAGTGCTTAATCATGACAAAGATTAGGCGCGAAATTGGGAGAAAGAGTAGAATCGTCCACTGCTAGCCGCGTCTTTAAGAATTGCATATACACGGTATCCATGTACACGTAGATCTATTTTCACTTAAAAAAAAACATCCTAGAATTGCACAAAAATGGCATTGCGCACACTCTTGACTTTATCCATGTACACATCGACCTATTTTCACTTAAAAAGTCAAAGAAAATTGACAAAAATCCAATTCTTCTTACTCTTGTAAAAAGCGCCAAACAAATAAGTGGGCGATTCTGCACTTTAGCAGCGAAATTGTTTCTAAGTGCTTATTAGCTAAAATCCCGATCGGAATTTTCCGGAAAATATCAAATGACATGTCTCATGATCTCTCATTTCTCGGAGACAAAATAATCTGCGATTCGAACTGTGTACTTCTCAGATTATTGCTGAAGTCCTAGCTAGTAAACTTTATCGCCTTACCAAAATGTCGCCAAACTACCTGTTACCATATTCCAAGGATTAGCACAATATGCTTTTATGCGAATATGCTCTTTTACTTCAATTTACAAAAAGCCGAATCTGTAAACAAAATAAATATACGATTATTAAACGAATTACTAAAGAAATAAGAGAACGAATGAAAAATAATAAAGGGTTTTGAATATTTTACATGTCCAGCTTTGGGCAGCGACGCTTGCAGCTTTACTTTTCTGCCGCCCATTTGATATTCCAGCTTGGGTGCTTAGACTTGCACAACCATTTTCTAACCGAAGTTAAAAGGCGCCATTAAATTTTGAACCAGCTTAGTAATGTCGGTGCTTACGTATTAACTAAAGGTACGAACTTAACGGTGGCAAGTTGGTAGTTTTCGCGCCTTTTTTTTATAAAGGTTCCCAAACCGCCCATACTTATCGAAGTTTGTAAACATGATCAACATATGAAGAAAAAAAACCTGCTTTAGCAATACTACATTATAAAGAATAAAACACTTACGTTCCTCTGCAAATCTGTCATTCTTCTCCGTAAATCTTCGCTCGAAGCTCGCAGTTATCTGTTTCGTTTAAAAATCTTCACAGAACTGTGGACACTAGCAAATTCCAGAAGTGTGTTAAGTTGGAGGCAGAAAATATCATCATTTATTTGTAAGAACCACTGGAACCTGGAATACAATAAATGAAAAAGAACGCATACGAAAGTGTCGACATTGCTTGACTGAAGATCTGTAATCAGCATGTTTGTTTGAAGAATGGTTTTGCACATGGTTACCAGAAATTGGCACATTCTGAACATTTGGCGACTTCTTCTCGGGTGTGGGCAATAACGCGTAAATACTGCTAGCCAAATATGTGTAGGGTGTATCTATGATGCGTTGGCTATGGCTGCATGGGCGTTGTAATTTCATATTAGTTTACTACCTGTAAACGGCAGAGTTTTGTAGTATGCATTGTTTAAAATCACTTTTAAATAAAATTGTTTATTTAAAACCTTCGCAGAAATTTGCCGTATAGCTGAGTTTCTTAAACTTTTTTCAGTCGCGACCCTTTTTTATGACTGAGAATTTTTCTCGACCCCCAGTACCAACATAAAATTTTGTAAGACCCCATAAGTATGGCGCAAATCTGACACACGCGTGAGTGAAACTGTCAATTTTTCACCTGTACGGCAGATTTCGGTCATTAACTTTAATTTCTAATTTTAAGACATACAAAAAAAATTTTAATAAGTAACAGACGAAAAAAAATAAAAAATTTTAAATACGTAACAGACGGAATGACAGCGTCATGTGCAAAGCGAGGAAAATGAAAAGTTTACCTTATAAAAAATCTCATGTGTACACCACACGACTTCCCTGTACGGAATATTAAATTATAGGCATTTTTTCTTGCATTTCATTCAAACTTATTGGATTGAATTAAATCTGCTTCGCCGACAGCGCATAAACCACAATAGAGTAAATGCATTCTTTAAAATTCACTCTAGTATTTGTTTACCATAGCGATATTCTGGCGCTAGATTCACTTAACAGTATTAAATTTCGTTCATATTATAACTCATAATGCACAAAATTGATATCATTTAAAGAATAGAATTATCTAATCGTTGCCACATGTTCTATTCAAATACTATAATAAAGCTAGAGTGATGTATACACGAAATTAAGCAAACAAAACAAAAAAGAAACAGTTTTTGAGTATTTCTCATTCAATTAATTCAGTTCTCACTTCGCGAGAAGGCAAAAATACATAAAAACTCAAAGTATTTATAGTAAAAATTACGAAGTAAATCTTAAACACTTATTTCTTCGAAAAAATTAAAGAAAAATTAATTTTTATTAATAATTTTTAATAAATAAAAAATGTCATTATTAAAAATGTCATTATTAAAATGTCATTTATTAAAAATTATTTAAAAATAATTTTTAATAAATGACATTTATTTGTATTTTTTGCTAAGAATTATCCAGCTTAAAGCATTTCTTTATTTATGAACTGAAAGACAAACTGTAATAAATGCTGTGAGTATGATATGTATATCGACTACATTGTTGGTTTGGATTAAAAAATGGAAAATTGAAAAAAAAAGTAAGAAATTTATTCACCCTTCCGTTTAAGCTAGGTATTATTTAAAACTAGGAAACTGTAAAAACGATTTTGTAATAGGTATTCAAAATTAAGAACTACTTTTATTTACTTAAAGAGGCACAAGGTCGTTCTGGATAGGGTCAGAGAGGTAAGAGTGCTTTATAGTGTAACATTTATTTATTAGCAGGTTCAAGTTAGACACGGACATTACATTTAACTTTAATAAAATTACAGAGCAGGAGTCTGAAACAACCTATCAGGTTAAACATTTGGCTTTTTCCTGAAGTCCTTCTCTTCCTACTTACCAGAGGGCACCCTTGTTGTTGGAATTAGTCCAACAGTATTAGCAGCAGAGTTTATATTAAATGATTGGTTACAATGTGAAAATATTCGTGTCCAATTTAATGCGCTCTCTAATTTTACGTCTTAGGAGTATGAATAAAAAGCATGAGTGAAATTCGAAGTAACATGGCTGCTAAATTTCTGTAACTGCAGCATATTCGTCATATTTGTCTTCCATTATATCTTCATGCACATCATCGAATTCTGTTGCATTTTCACTGTAATTTTACTCTGATTCATAAATATTGTATAATCATCTTTCGCTCCTCCTATATTGTTAGATGTACTACATATTTAACATCGGTATCTACCTTCTTTTAAAAGTAATCGTCTGTACTATTAAAAGCTATGCACGTTTGTTTGCTTGCTTGTTTGTGGCATTATCTCCTCCGGACGGCGGGGAGTTGAATTGCGAGAGAACTACTCTCGGATTACAAAAAAAAAAATCGTGGCAAGCCAGTTCGACTATTCTCATCTTCGTACGACTTTAATTAGCAGAGATGTTTTCATTTCCTTGTACGAAGTAAAAAGGAAGTATTGTAATCGCGAAAAATTTCGGGTATCATATTTCAACGAAAATACCGATTTTGATCGCTATCCAATGCAATTTAATGATGTTTTTGCGTGACATCCACAAGCGAGGACAGAATAAAGGACTCTTTCCCCCCCCCAAAAAAAATTATAAAACTGATTTAAAATGAATTCTGAAGAGTGCATACGTATCTCGCATAACTCTAAAACGAGTAGCCTCAGAGCGGTGAAATTTTGTACGTAGGACTATTATAACATGTAGATGTGCACCTCGAATTTTGGTTGCAATCGGCCGCACCAAAAGTATATAAATATATGTATATATATACTCTGTTACCCGGCTCAGTGATCTCAGTTTCTTTATTCTTATATATTTGTAAATTGCGCATCTTTTGCTTTAAAAATGATAGAATTATGTTGTTTTTATCTTCCTGTTAAGGGTTTTTATGCATTTAGTAAATCTGCATGCAATATTTGTGGAGTTATCAATCAACAATTTAAAAGTTGTTTAAGTTCAGCTAAGCCTAATTTTTTAAATATAGCAGCCATATTTATTTACATTTGAAACTTAGCAGACTAGTGGACTTGTTGCCAATCTAGATAAACTAAGCTTCGAAACAATAAAGCAACATCACCTTTTATTATTGCGAATTAAATCATGCTTAATCCATTCTGGAATTTATTCGAGGAAATAAGTGTTTCATATTTACTTCGTAATTTTTAATAAAGATATTTTGAGTATTTATGTATTTTTGCCTTGTGGGGAAGTCAGAACTGAATTAATTGAATGAGAAATACCGAATCGTCTGTGAACAACTGTTTCTTTTTCGTTTTGTTTGCTTAATTTCTTTTACACATCGTTTTAAATTTATTATGGTATTCGAATAGAACCGATTTTGATGTGGCAACGATTAGATTATTCTTCAAATGATATAAATTTATATGTATTCTGAATTATAATGTGGACGAAATGTAACACTGTTAAGTGTACCTAGCGCCAGAGTGTCGCAATGGTAAACAAATATAGTGAATTTTAAAGAGTGCGGTTATTCTATTGTGGTTTATGCACTATCGACGAAGTAAATTTAATTCAATCCAATTTGAAATACAAGAACAAATGCGTATAATTTAATATTCCGTGCAAGGAAGTCATGTGGTGTACACATCAGGTTTTTAAAAACTGTGAAAACGACAATTTTCGCCCTCATTTTTCCGAGTGGCAAGAGTCTTCCACGCTGGAGATAAAAATCTGCTTTACTTCGAGAAGTGTCGCCATTGCTCGCTTTCACATCGTAGAGGTTGTTACTAAAAAATTTGTAAGTTTTACAAAATATGAAATAAAAATAACATTGCCAAGCATTAAGCATATTAGTATTATTATAGAAGGTCATATTCGGACGCTAAAGAAAGCAAGCGATTGCATGTGACTCTACTGTATGTCGAAAATTGTTCGCTAATGTTAGCATTTTAAATAAATAGCTACTGTTCACAACTTTTTGTTTCCGGTTAGTACAATTGAAACGATATATTATTGCCACGTTAGTGCTTCGTTAATTCTGAGAAAATGTTGTCGTATTACATTAAATTTAAATCATGAGGTCATACGTATTAACTTGGTGTCAAAAGTTTTTGTTTCCTGTTCCAGCAATAAAAAAATATATTTATGAATTTAATTGTTGCTCGGAAAGAATGAACTAATTTCTTTAATAATGAAATGTTTTCATACATTTGCTTTTCAGATGTACGTAGATTTATTTATTAGAATAATTAATATTTGTATTAAGGGATATTGCTTATTTCATTGTAATTTTGTTATACGTCATAACTTTTTTTTATGAAGTTGTTCTGCAGAGTAAAATTCTACGCAGTTTTTAAAATTTAACGTTTGGTGTTCACTCGGTACATTTAAAAGCCAGACGAAGGCTGGCAGCGAAGCTGCTAGTTTAATAAAGGGAAGACACAAAATATTAAAGAAAAACCCTTTTGAACATAATTTAAAATCTGAAACCTTTCAGATTTTTTTTAGAAATAAATAATTTGTTATTGCCTTTGTAAAATTTTTTTGGGGGTGGGATCCACCCTCGTAATATGTCAATGATGAATATGATTGAATCAGTCTGTAGAAAATAATAATAGATGTGTTTCTTTTACAGCGCGTTCATTGAGTTCGTGTTGTGCAAGTACATCCATGTCAGCCAGGACTGCGGACAGGAAGCTGCCGATTTCCTCCAACAGCATCTCGACCGCATTTCCAGCCCACTCATACACGAGCATTGCGCCCATTACACCTATGCCAGGGACTCTTGCACATCCTCCTTCGCTCCAATTTTTAACAGGGACGCAACTTCCTTACCATTTCTTACCATCTTGATAGCAACACTGTTGAAAGTTATCTCTTGGAAACATGACTTATAAACGAAGGCGAATGGCAGAGAAATCTGAGCCCACGTAAACTTTATAGTCCTGTGTGACTAAGAAAATCCAGATTTATTTTTATCGGTGTTTCAGGGTCGTGTTCTACAAGACTATCTTTTCCTACCGTCAGCCCCTTTAATAAATACGTAAAATAAAAGAACGAACTTAAAAAAAAATAGCTATATGGTTCGTAATTTCGTTTAATGAATTACTTAATAAATTCCATATGAGGCTAGAAAACCAATTTCTGAGAGTATAATTTTTGAGTGAATGAAGTTTAACCATAAACGAAAATTTAGTTTAATTAAAAGGGGTGTTGGAACCCCAAAATCTTCAAAAAATTGCGATTTCGGATTTTTGCATTTCCAAATTCTCTATATTCTTATCTTTCTAAACATACCATTCTTTAATCTCTATGAAAATTAGAACTGTGAAAAAATCTAGTTTTAATATGTCATCGAATGCTTTGATCAATGAGGATTTTTGTATAAAAACGCGTTTTTCTCCAAACGTGATTTTTTTTTTTTATATTCGATGTACCTTTTCTCAGGAACTACTGCTCACAGGTATCTAAAATTTTTATGGCTTATTTATTCGGTTTCCTAATATTTACTGAAATAAGCTTTCTGTGATAAAATTAGAATAAAAAATTTTAAAAAGTAATTTGTGTGAGGAAAGTGCTAAATTTTAATATGCATAACAAAATATTCTGTAAATTACTCTAAAATTCAAAATGTTTTAAAAGTTCATTTCAGTATAATCAGATAGGTATACTTTAATTACAAAAAAAAATTTCCAGCGTGTATCTACAGCAGATTTTGAGAAAAGGTACATCGAAAATGGCCAATTTAACATTGTCGGTATAGGTGTTTCTGATACCCCTTAAAAAAAGGATTAATTTAGTTAAAATAAAGTTTAAGCAAAATGATTTTTATTTAGTTAATTTAGTATAAATTTTAGTTAAGTTAGTATAAATCATTAAATGATATTTCAGCTAAAATGACTAAAAATGGCTCATTCATTCACTTTTACCATTTGCCGACTTTAAGATAGCTTAAACCTTCAAGAAATTGTAAGCACATTTACTAATTTATATTTTCTTTTAAACCTTGTTAATTACAATAATCAATGCTATCAGGTAATTTTTAGAACCCTTTTAAGAATTATAAGGGTTTAAAAAAGTGAGAATAATTTAAATTTTTGTTTCTGACTGTGATATATCTAAACGTAAGTAATCACAAGTTGTGTCATATATTAAACAGATATGATATTAACTTATAATATAATCAACTGTTTGTGTTTACATATTTGTTCTATGATAATCATTACACAGGGGTTGTAATATTTCTAATTTTATCTGCTAAAAGTGATTGAATTTAATGTGAGTCCGGAAACGATAACGATGTTATTTTCTCTTGACATGACTTTTGTTATTTTTCTGTTGAGATTTACATATTCATAATTTCTGTAGAACACTTAATTCTGCCGTTTAATTAAAATTGATTGAGTGAAAGATTCAACTTGATAAATTTTAAAGATACAGGAATGATGAAAAGTGCCAATACATTGCAAAGTAAAGGAGACTGTTTTAACTGCCTATGAAACCACATTGCACTTCGTTACTATATAGGAAAACCATGACTCCTCTATACAGTCAAAGCATTCAACTGCGGAAATGCAATTCGGCCATCCTTCCGCAGCTTTAGCGTCTTAGCCACTAGTCGGCAAATTTTCATTCGCTTTTCAGCATCATTGAACATATCTGATCACACAAAATGTATGCAAAAATGGTAGTTGGTCTATTAAAAAAAATCTGATGTGTACAAGACATGACTTCCTTATACGGAATATTAAATTATACGCATTTTTTCTTGCATTTTGTTTAAACTTATTGGATTGAATTAAATCTACTTCGCCGACAGCGCATAAACCACAATAGAATAAATGCATTCTTTAAAATTCTATTTGTTTACCATAGCGACACTCTGGCGCTAGGTTCACTTAACAGTTCATATTAAAACTCAGAATGCACAAAATTTATATCATTTAAAGAATTATCTAATCGTTGCCACAGGTTCTATTCAAATACTATAATAAACCTAGAACGATGTATAAAAGAAATTAAGCAAACAAAACAAAAAAGAAACAGTTTTTCACAGACGATTCAGTATTTCTCATTCAATTAATTCAGTTCTCACTTCGCGACAAGGCAAAAATACATAAAATATCTGCATTAAAAATTACGAAATAAATCTTAAACACATATTTCCTCGAAAATATTCCAGAAAGGATTAAGCATGATTTAATTCGCAATAATAAATGAAGGCTTTATCTTTGTTGTCGCGAATTGCACACAGATTTACTGAAGGCATAAAAACCTTAACCGGGAGATAAGAACAACATAATTCAATCATTTGTAAAGCAAAAAATGTTGCAAATTTACAAACATATAAGAGCAAAGAAACTGAGATCACTGAGCCGGGTAACAGAGTGGATATATATATAAATATATTTATATACGCTTGGCGCAGCCAATCGCAAGCAAAATACGAGGTGCACATCTACATGTTGTTGTAGTCCTATATACAAAATTTCAATGTTCTGAGGCTACTCGTTTTTGGAGTTATGCGAGATACGTACGTACATACGTTCGTACACAAGCTACGAAAAATTCTCTTCAGAATTCATTTTAAAGCAGTTTTATAATTTTTTTGGAGGAAAAGAGTCTTTTATTCTGTCCTTACGTACAGATATAAAGCAAAAACATCGTTAAATTGCATTCGAAAGCTGTCAAAATGGATATTTTCGTTGAAATATGCTGCCTGAAACTTTTTGCGATTACAATGCTTCCTTTTTACTTTGCACAAGGAAGTAAAAATCCAAGTAAAAATGTGCGCATTACATGAAATACATCAAATACAGATGACTTCCTTGTACAGCCTATTAAATTAAGCACATTTTTGCTGCATTTCATTTATTTCGGCCCACCAGCGGCCGAGCGGTAAAGTCGCTGAACACTGGTAGTTCGGTCCGAGGTTCGAATCCCGCGAACGGGCTGGCTGCATGGGCGTTTTCGTGGTTTTCCCCATGTGTAACGTGTATACGAGCCAGTTTCCCTTAGAAAGTCCTTAGGGATATTATATTTTTGGGTAAGCATTAAAGATGAAAATAAGCAATGCCCTCGCCGGGACTCGAACCTCGGACCTTCTGGCAAAGAGTTGGTGATAGGGCCGGAGCCGCAATACTTAGCAAGGTTAGGCAGGTCTCGTCACTCTGTGAAGTGCATCTTCAGTGGATTCCTTCCCATGTTGAAATATGGGGGAATGAAATGGCAGACATTCTTGCGAAGGAGGCTTCTGAAGAACCTTTGCCAATTATCAATTCACTGACATATCTTGAACCGCATTCCATTAGAAGACATGCTGACAGTCAAATTTGGCTCGTTCCCCTGAGTCATTCCCGGTGTCAAGCTGATTGTCCTGGAAGATCCCTTGCTATGGATTGCGAAAGATGTGTTCAGACAACACTTTCCCGATTCTTCAGTGGGCACCTGAGGGGACTTACTTTTGAGAGTGGTATCAGGATGCACCCAATTTGTTCTAAGTGCCACAGTGCACTCGCATCACCGGCACGTATCCTTGAGTGCCTGGAGTTGTCTCTTGTGGACCTTTACGTGTCTCCTAAGCTTGATTTCGATTTTTTAAAGGTCAATGGACTCGTGGACCTCGTCTAGTATGTTCCTAGGCATGGAGATTAGTAACAAAAACAACAACTTCGAATACGCGCCGAGTCTGCTGACCATTACGCAACAAAGGCGTGCTGAGAAGGCGGGCGGGAGAAATATCTTATATACCCCCTTTTTAAAGGGCGGCTGGGATTAGGAAACCCAATCGCAAATCCTGGTGGTGGAGAATCATCATCCGTCACCTTCTTTAGTTCGGGCGCCACTTCAGAGACATTAAGTTTTTTCGAAGCAAGCGAGATGAAAAATGGGCAGTGCTGTTGCACGGACTCGAACCTCTAAATTCTTGATACCCGTCGTGTGTGCTAACCATTACACCGGGAAGGCATGCTAAGAAGGCGGTAGAAATAACTTACCACTCATTTTCGCATTCCCCTTCATTTTAAGAGGACTCGTACACCTTAAAACCCATAAGATCTTCGAATATGTGACTGTTGCAAGAATTGGGGTAACTTATTTATTTTAAAAGATATTACTTCCAACGTTTTACAGCTGACTACATAATATAGCTGCTTTCTGAAATAGTCATCAGAAAGTTTGTGTTGCCACAAATATTTTTATAATTAAATCCGCTTTTTGACAAAAATTTCGTCATGTTTCCACCTTGCGCGCACAGTGTAAAACATTCTGTTGCATAATTTAATTCCATATTTAATATATAGCTTTTATAACATTTGGAAACTACTATGAACCAAAAATTCTAAGAATTTCATGTTAAATTTTTATCTTATTTCGAGTCGTGTTTATAAAATGTGTTTTATTAAAAAAATCTGTAATGTTTTCGTGCACAAATTTTTTTAATATTAAAATATTCATCAGATTTTAGGTTCAGTTAAAAAATAGGGTTCATATAAAGAATTCCATCTAATTTCAAGTATGTACAATTAGCCATTTTAAAAATATCGTGTGCGCAAGGTGGAAACGTGACGAAAACTTTTGTCACAAAGCGGATTAAATTACAAAAATATCTGTGGCAACACAAACTTTCAGGTTACTAGTTTCCATAGCAGCTATTTTATGTAGTCAGCTGTAAAAAGTTGGAAGTACTTGATTTTAAAATAAATAAAATATTCCAATTCTTGCAAAAGTCACATATTCGGTCAAGGGATTTAAGGTGTATGAGCCCCCTTAAATTAATGTTCCGTAATGCGTTTTGCTAGCAGAAACTGATTCCTTTAGATGCACCGCTTACTTCCCTATTATTCTCTAATTTGTTTTAACCAGGTCAGTATAAAGACTGAAACTAGATATATCTAATACATTTATCCCTTGAGAGAGTTTCACTAAAGCAAATTCCTTCAGATTAAATTTTCAATTTTTTTTTCTTTCGAATTTAACCCGTTCAGGACGAGCGTCGCGTGTACGCGAAGAGCTCCGATCAATCTCTACAGCAGAGTGTGGCATATATGTAACATGAAAACTGAACGATATATTTGAATTTTCAAATGCCAGCAGATGGTCCTAAATGGTAACGGTTTTCACATCGGTTAATTCGCGGGAAGGCGCGTGGGGTGTATTATACCCCAACCCTACATAAAAGTGGAATATTCCTAACTTGTGAAACTGAAATTCTGTGCTGCTTTCAGTAGCTGAGTTTCTAGTTGTGGTTGACTTTCAGAACCGCTTTTTCTTTGCCTGTGTGTTTAAGAAAAATATTTATAGGTATTTTGTTGGAACGGGGGTATGACACACCCCACGCGCTTGTCCGCATAAGTGTTTTTCTGACTGAATATTTAGTTCAGAAATTTATTTCTAGAGTGTAACAGTAAATATTTCTACTCGCAAGTGATTTTAAAGTACTTGACATTAAATTCTAAAAAATTTCTAACTGCATGTAAAAAAAATGAGTTCCTATGAACTGGAGATGCAACACGTGTGAGATTTATTAGAAATATTTGAAAGCGATGAAGATTGCATTTCGGAAACTGAAGATGAAACTAAGAATATTTTCTACAATGTTTTGGTTTCGAAAAAGATAAAACATTAATTCCTGATGTTCCTAAAAAAGGAAAAACTGTTCTTATGCTTTATGTAACGATCATTATAACATTATATAACGATCATACTATAGATGATACTATTGGAGAAAATAAAACGTTAGGAATTATATGTTTTAATAATATGACTAAAGGAGCAGTGGATATGGGGGATGAAATGTCAGTCAATTATTCAATTACCAGAATAACGAGAAGGTGGCCAATGGTAATTTTCTTTCCTGCACTGAATGTTGCTGTAATAAATGCTTGAATTATATTACATTGAACTGCTAATCCACCAACAAGAAACATAAGTCTGTTTTTGAAGGACTTAGCATTACAATTAATGAAAAAAAAAAAGTATTGAACAAAGATCAGAGATTAATACTTTTCCAAGAAATTGACGTACTGCATGCAAAACAAAAGCAGAAGTTTCGATGAAGAATTAAAACGAATACATGAAATTAGAAACAACTAAGTATGAAAGATGTGTTAAATTTTTTTCCCTCGCGCCAAGGACAGAAGAACGTGAATGCAATGTTTAAAATGTGAAAACATTCTGTGCCAAGAACACATGAATGTATTTCGTTCAAAGTGGGAAGAAATAAAAAAAGCATGGTGTATTAGAGATGCAATGAAACGTACAGGCATGATGTTTATTATTTTCATTTATCTTAATTTTAACTCTAAGATTATTTCGGAACTTAACACGTTACACATGGGGAAAACCACGAAAACGCCCATGCATCCAGCCCGTTCGTGGGATTCGAACCTCGGACCGAACTACCAGTGTTCAGCGTCAGTAATTTCCCAAAATTACTATTAAAATAAATTATGTTTTGATTTTAATGTAAAAACTCTCCTGGTATTTCATACCTGGATTTGTTTTCTTTTGGTATATTGCCTTAATTTCGTTGACATATTTTAATATATACGTATATATACGTTCTTACAGATATCACAATAAATATTCTAGGCCGTATATATACGGCCTTGCCGCTTAGAGGGTTTTAATGTAAAAATCCTCAAATATCAAAAGATTCGATGACAAATTAAAACTAGATTTTGTTTTACAGTTCTAATTTACACAGAGATCAAAGAATGGTATTTTTAGAAAGATGAAAGTGTATAGAATTTGAAAATGCAAAAATACGATATCACCATTGAAGATTTTGGTTTCCAACACACTTTACAGAAGATGCCTGATGGAAGAAGTTCGTTTTTACAACGTCACACGCATCTTCATAAGCCTTATGTTGACATTATAAGTCTTATGTTGACAGTATAGCATATATGTTATAGAGGCCTCGTCTGCGTTTTTTCACAGAACTGTTCCATCCAATGGCGTGCAGCGCCATTTGTCGGTCACTAAAATCCACACCATATTTCAAGCTCTTCTTCTAAAATTGTGCTAAAGTGAGCAAACATTACTTTTCCTTATTGCTTTAGTATTGTACCGTGCATAACTTAAGCATCCAATAACTTATTACTTTACTAAGAGACGATCGTCAAGACAGAATCGTCGTCTTTACTTTCGTCTTATTTTAATTACATATATTTACCCTAAGTAGATTACATATATTTAGACTTTTGCAAACTGTACTATATTTCCTCCGTTGTATTGGATGCCAAAACGCATACTGATGAAAAAGATCGCTAATTATGTTTGCTACATTGTAGAAACAACTCAAACTGCAAAATTATACAGCACTAGGATAAATAGTTAGGATAAGAAATACACTGCTCGCCATTGTGTAAAGTTCCTAATAGCAGTTGCATAAAAATTGTTATTATTAAGAAGCGATTTGATTTAGAAGAAAGATGATGACGCGTTGCCGATTTGTGAAGAAAATGTTTTAGTTGCACCATTATAAAAGAAAGCAAATGAAGTAATCTAGCATTTACCTCAATCTACATATAGATAATTACGAAAGTTTTATTGCTTGTTTCATAAACGTAGTCCTAACAACATGAACTGAGCACATAAACAATTTTATTTTCTGGGACTGTTTTTTTGCTGTCATCGTTCATATTCAGTTAGCTATTGTAATCTGCGAAATAATTATGTGAGTATGTTTTCTCTAGGTAATATTTGTAGTTAAATCTACAAAATAGACATATTATATGCAATGCATAGCATACAAATGAAATAGTGAAACATTCTAAAGAAAAGTTTTCTGAAGAGGAATGTTCGGGAATTGACATAGATTGATATTCATATGACATAGATTAAGTAACTAATAAACTATTTGGAAAATTCAGTATTATGTGAGAAAAAAAATCTATTTGGTAGAAGCAGTGTACAATAACAATACGGATTTACTTTCAGGGATATGCATTCTTTAGAAACATTCTAAAGAATGCTTTTTTGAAGATGAAGTTTCAGGGATTAAGATTCACTTGGCATAGATTAAGTAACTTATTGAGAGGAAAACACTGGTTCGGAAAACTAATAAACTATTTCAAAAATTGAGTATTACAAGATGCATTTTGTAGAAGTAGTATACAATAAAGAATACAGATTTACATTCGAAAGCTACTTGGAGGAAAAAGACAGCAGGTTTCGAGGAAAAGAATGGCAGGTATCCATTATCTACACACAGCATTTCTTTATATTCTTTCTATTTTTACATCCTTGTACAAAGTAAAGGAAAATTAAAAATTTCCCCAGCAAATACAGAAAATTTCCCGCAGCAATTCTCTATGTTCCTTCTATTTTTACTTCCTTGTACGAAGTAATCACGAAAAATTCTGGTGTCATATTTCAAAGAAACTATCCATTTTGACATCTATCGAATGCAATTTAACCAGGTTTCAGCGTGACATCTGTACCGTAAGGACAGAACAGTCTTTACGTACAGTGGACCTTTAAGGGACTTTCCCCCCCAAAAGAATTATAAAACTGATTTAAAAAGGATTCGAAAGAGAGATTTTTTCGTGGCGTTTGTACGTACTCGCATAGCTAAAAATGAATGTATCTGTGTGAATGTATCTCGCATAGCTAAAAATCAAGTAGCCTCAGAACATTGAAATTTTGCATGAAAATGTCAAGGAGTGAAAATATCGAAGTGTAAAAATGTCAAAGAGTGAAAATGTCAAGGAGTAAAAATGTCAAGGAGTGAAAATGTCAAGGAGTGAAAATGTCAAGGAGTGAAAGTGTCAAGGAGTGAAAGTGTCAAGGAGTGAAAATATCAAAGAGTGAAAATGTCAAGTGAGAAAATGTCGAAGAATCAAATGATCACCTGGAAAAATCTATTAAAGGATATCTTATCTACATCGAAGTGTACTCAATGTCAGTGAGAATGTGAAAAATGTCATGGTCGATTAAATGTGGCGAAATATACATCATAATTGTTCAGAAATCAGTAATGAAAAAAAACCCACAACTTTTATGCATCGTTCTAGCTTATGAACGAAATATAATACTGTTAAGTGAATCTAGCGACAGAGTGTCGCTATGGTAAATAAATAGAGTGAATTTTAAAGAATGCATTTATTCTGTTGTGGTTTATGCGCTGTCGGCGAAGTAGATTTAATTCAATCCAATAAGTTTAAATGAAATGTAAGAAAAATGCGTATAATTTAATATTCTGTACAAGGAAGTCATGTGGCGTACACATCAGATTTTTTCCAATTAAGTTCTCAGATTTATATGTCGTCAATATTTATACTTCACAAAAGATAAATAGGATTCCTCTTAAAAGTAGTTTTGTTCAAAAGATAAACATACCTTTATATGAAGCTTTCAAGTATACGCTTTCTAACGTCTTTAGAAACAACCTTAGGGTTTTTTCAAAATTTTTCTGTTCCCTTAATTTGTTTTATGGAAGCACATTATAAAATATTTTATAAAATGATAAAGAAATCCTGAAAAATATTAATGATATATTTTTAAGGTATATGAGTTTTTCCTTTGTTGCATGAGATTAAATTTATGTTTTCTGTGTTAGAACACGAATGATATTATATATGCACACAAATAAACACTCATTGTTGTATTATCGTATACTAAGACGTGAAAATAAAAAGTAGACTTTTTATAGTAGCATGTTTGCATTTTATAATATGCCTTTAGTAAATCTGCATGAAATATTTTTAAGAGTTATCAACAATTTAAAAGTCGCTTAAGTGCGGCTAAGCCTAATCATTTTTGCGATGGCGTACATGTTTGTTTACATTTGAAATTTAGCAGAATAGTGGATTTGTTGCCAATCTAGAGAAACTTAGCTTCACAACATCAAAGATAACGCCTTCTTCTATTATTGCGAATTAATTCATGTTTAATTCATTCTGGAATTTATTCGAGGAAATATGTGTTTAAAATTTACTTCGTAATTTTTAATATAGATATTTTGAGTTTTTATGTATTTTTTTGCCTTGTCGGGAAGTGAGAACTGAATTAATTGAATGAGAAATATTGAATCGTCTGTGTAAAACTGCTTCTTTTTTGTTTTGTTTGATGAATTTCATTTATACATCGTTTTCGATTTATTAAAGTATTTGAATAGAAGATATGGCAACGATTAGGTAATTCTTCAAATGATATAAATTTTCTGCATTCTGAGTTATAATATACGAAATTTAACCCTGTTAAGGGAACCTACCGTAGAGTGTCGCTATGGTAAATAAATATGGTGAATTTTAAAGAGTGCGTTTATTCTATTGTGGTTTATGCGCTATCGACTAATTAGATTTAATTCAATCCAATAAGTTTAAATTAAATGCAAGAAAAATGCATATGATTTAATATTGCGTACAAGGAAGTCATGTGGTGCACCCATCAGATTTTTTCTTTTGCTTTTTAAATATACCGACATCGCTTTTTTAGTTGCTGCTTTGTGGCTAATTTTATTCTTCCTGTTAATTATACTTCTTGCTCCGAACAAACTTTTTTCGCACTTCTGAATAAGCCACTCTGAAAAATGTTTTAAAAGCTTTCTGAAGTTGCTACTTCCAAAAGTAAAATTAAAAATATTTTCCTAAATTTAATTTTAATTTTTTTTGTCATAGCACTTAAGCAAATTTTATTTTTATAGCAATGAGTTTTGCTTCTTTATAATGTTTCCTATTATTGTTGTAGAAATAATAAAAACAAATGTGTTTCTTCTTTTCCTATCTCATTTCTGTTGAAGCAATATTTTGATTTTATTTGCTTAATGCATTACTTTTTTTTTTATTCTGTTGTCAGAATATTATATTTTCACATTGTTGCTGAAGAAACATGATATTTTCGATTTTATAAAGATAAATTTGTAGAGAAGAACAAATTAAAAATGATCCAGTTTTTGCTACATTAAGAATATGACTCGATCTCAATCACCACGAAGCTTCTTGCAGTTTCCTGGAAAACGTTAAATTTGCTTAATTCTTCTGGAGTTAAATGAAGCGTTTGATGCAGAAATATTGTTTCAAAGAATTAATAAAAGCATATTATAATAAAGTCAGTTTTATTTTTTTAATGAAAAGCGTTTTCTAAAATCACATTTGGCAAATCAAATCTCTTTTTGGTTTTCGTCGTTGCCAACAAATTATTTAAATTTTCTCTCCTTTGATTCTATAACTTTTTACATGAAAGCTGCGAAGAAAGCTTTTATAATAATTTATTCAAAAATTTAAATAATGGACTTACAGGGATCCTGTATGATACAGATGCCATACATACAGTTTTTTTTTTTTTTTTTTTTTTTTTTTTTTTTTTTTTACGTAAAGTTTTAGTTAGATTATTAGATTGTAGAGACATTAGGTATTTTTTGGAGCAGACAAGATCAAAAATTAGCAAACGCCTTCGCCGGAAATCGAACCACTGACATCTGGAATATCGGCCCAGAGTGCAGAACCACTACACCACGAAGGCTCTCTAGGAAGGCGGGAGAAATACCTTATATACTCC
Organism: Stegodyphus dumicola; assembly: GCF_044657685.1. NCBI lineage: Eukaryota > Metazoa > Arthropoda > Arachnida > Araneae > Eresidae > Stegodyphus > Stegodyphus dumicola. The sequence continues at coordinate 206,064,224 of NC_140781.1, forward strand.
ACCTTTTAAACGGCGACTGGGGTTTTTAGGGGACCCAATCGCCAAATCCTGGGTGAGGAGAATCATCATCTATCAACCTTTTTTAGTTCGGGCGCCACTGTAGGGACATTAGGTATTTTTTGGAAACAGGCAAGATGAAGCATTAGGAAAGATCTTCGCCGGGAATTGAACCGCAGACCTCTCAATAACGCGCCGTGCGTGCAGACCACTACACCAAGAAGGCACGCTAGGAAGGTCGGAGAAATACCATATAAGATATAATTATGATTTTCTTCAGTAACTCGGACATTGCACTTCTGTACGTCTTGTTTTCTTGCCCATTGCTTGTGAACAGTAATTTATATTAATTTCTGCTTAATTAGGTTGGTTAATTATTTATTTTTAAAGCATGTAATAATTAACAATGTTAACGATAAAAAGTGAGGAATATATATTTTGAGACTACGCCTGCAGAGCCATTAGGTACTTTCTCCAGGCAGGAAAGATGAAAAATGAGCAGTGATTTCGATAGACCTCGGACCTCTCGAATACGTGCCGAGCGTGCTGACCATTACACCACGAAGGCATGTTAAGAAAACTGGAGAAATACCTTATATGCTTTTTTATCGCATCTTGAAATGATTCGTTTCTATCCATGGGCAGCTAAGCTTCATGAATTCTAAAATAAAATACAGGTGGCATTTCGATAAATTCCATGTAAATAGTTGTCATTAAAGTTTCTTCTTCAATCACAAATTATCTCTTTTACAAATTTGGTGATAAACTCAAGCTCGAAATAATCCTCGCAAAATTATGAAATAATCAATAAATAATTTTAACTGGAACTCAATTTCGAGACACTGAACCGTGCCATCTTCTCGAAGCAGGGCATCATGATAATCACATTTAATACATCTCAAGCAATATCGGATCACGTTTAATTTTGTGGATGGAAGAGTACATAACCCCGTATGCACAAATCTCTTTTAAATGAGTTAAGAGTTTAATTTCCTGAGAAGCAATTAGATCCTGAGAAGATCGAAATATTTTCAAACGAAAAACGAACTCAGCGTATAGCGGGTTCGTCAGAAAACTGTATTATGCAATTTAGAAGACGGTGTCTGTCTATTGGTTTCAGACGTTAGTTGAATTATGTTTGCAGTGTGTCGTATAGTGTTTGCCCATCGCAAGTGGGGAATCCGGTGATCTTTGATATTTTTGGCGACTTTTATGACGCTAAGAATGGCGCCAAGAAACTATCTTTCCAAAATGGCTGTCATCCAAAATAACGCCGAAAAGGTATGATACGGTAAACAAATAATATACATAATGGAAATCATGTAGTCCCGGAAACGATCTCGGTATTGGCGACGCCACATAAACTCCGCAAATAACACAAAATGTCATCCGACGACTGCGGAAGATTCCGCTAACGGAAGCTCGCGCTTGATGTGGCTCCACATGCCCTTCATGGTGTTGCTATCGACTCCCGTTTCGAACGCCTCTCTCGCGACAAGCACACTGATAGACATTCAGTTGTCCATTAAACTCGATCAGACGCATATTTTTCGTACAAAGACACTTATAACATATTTCTCCCGCCTTCTTAGCATGCCTTCGTGGTGTAGTGGTCTGCACGCTGGGCGCGTATTCCAGAGGTCCGTGGTTCGATTCCCGACCAAGGCATTGTTCGTTTTTCACTTCTTCTCCTTCCAAAAGAAACCTAATGTCTCTATAGTGGCGTCCGAACTGAAAGGTCGGTGGATGATGATTCTCCGCCCACAGGATTTGGCGATTGGATCCCCTAAAACCTCAGTCCCCCTCTAAAAGGGGATATATCGGGTGTTTCTTCCGCCTTCTTAGCATGCCTTTTTGATGTGATGGTCTGCACGCTAGGTGCTTATTCCAGAGGTCCGTGGTTCGATTCTCGGCGAAGATATTGCTGATTTTTCATCTCTTCTGCTTCCAAATTACCTCATGTTTCTACATGCTAACAGAGAACTAACGCTAACAGAATAAAGAGAACTAATTAAACAATTATTCATCCACCAGTCAGCTATAGCCTCGTTACCCTTTCGCTCTAAATCATGAAAATAAAAGCGAGTATTTATCTTACCAAACACACATTTTTGTGAAAATGACAGGAGATTGATTAATTAGAACCAGGACAATGATTAATTAGATATAACGAAAATCAAAGGTTAATTAACGGCAATTAAAATTCTAATAATTCAAAATACGGTCAAAATTCAAAATATGTGATTTATAATATGTGATATATGAACAACAAATCATGTTGCTCTCAGTGACTAACCTAAGACGATCCAATCGGATTAAACTTGGAACAAACTTTGGCACGTAACAAAAATATGGCTGCCATTACATGGAGGAAATTAGAGTGGGTTCAGCATTGCCAGAGAACCGATGGCAGTGTTGGTATTTGGCACCAAATCAAAGGGCACCGTTTTCTATACCAAAACTGAAGTCGATACTCTCCAGACTGTAACATGTGACGTATGACGTAGGATAGTAAACCAAAATAGACCCCTGGGGGGAGACTCGAAGGAAGTCGTGTGGAATAGGAAGTCGGTTATACTGGAGGCTCTGCATCACAGAATTAGACCGTGAAAGCAGCATATGCAGCAGTCCCCGTGGAAACATTTACCAGTGATTTTTCAAGTAACCGCATCCTGGTGTGCTGTTTGTCAGAACTTTAATTGCCACCACGTTGTCCATCTGGGCATTATAAGTAATCGTACTGGTGCAGGTGCAAGAAAATTGTATGAAATATACCATAGTACGATTATATTAATGTAATTAAAGTTCGATGCTAGCGCACAATAAAGAAATTTTTTTCAATAAAATTTGTATACGTTTTTTGACGGACATTTTATTTTAGATTTTCTTCGTTTTCTTTCATAATCCGAATTCTTTGTCTTTTCTTGTTTTATAGGTAATTGTATTGAGAGTTACACGTTTCCTTGTTGGGTGCGAAATTGTTTGGTACTTTGGTATTATCTCAACTACCTTAATAGAAGTCACCAAATTTTCAGAATGTGCCAAATTCTGGCAACCGTGCGCATAACCATTCTTCCGGCAACCATGCTCATAACGGTCAGCAACTGCGCTATTTTTGTATGCATTCTTTTTTGTTGTATTCCAAGTTCAGATGGTTTTTATAAAAAAAATCGTTCTTTTTTTACTTCCTTGTACGAAGTAAAAAGGAAGTATTGTAATTGCGAAAAGTTTCAGGCAGCATATTTCAACGAAAATATCTATTTTGACCGCTATCGAATACAATTTAACGAACATTTTTCGTGACATCTGTACGTAAGGAGAACATAAAAGACTCTTTACCACCCAAAAAATTACAAAACTAATTTAAAATGAATTCTGAAAAGAATTTTTCTTGGCGCCTGCACGAAGGCCCACCAGCGGCCGAGCGGTAAAGTCGCTGAACACTGGTAGTTCGGTCCGAGGTTCGAATCCCGCGAACGGGCTGGCTGCATGGGCGTTTTCGTGGTTTTCCCCATGTGTAACTTGTATACGAGCCAGTGTCCTTTAGAAAGTCCTCCACGAAGGCATCCCTTCCCTTAGACAGATAGCCCTCAAGGCTTTGCCATAATCACAGACACACACACTCACTTGGCGCCGCTACGTATGTACGTATCTCGCATAACTCATAAACGAGTACCCTCAGAACGTTTAAATTTGGTATATAGAACTATTATAGAATGTAGTTGTGCACCTCCCCTTTTGGTGTCAATCGGTCGCACGAAATGTAAATAAATATGTATATATTATTATAATTATATAAATATATAAATTATATTATAATTATATTATAATATTATTATTATATTATAATTATATATTATAATTATATAAATTATATATTATAAATATGTATAACCCACTTTGTTACTCGGGTGAGCTACTTCATAGTTTTTTATTCTTATGTGTTGGTAAATTGTGCATTTTTTCCTTTAAAAATGATTGAAATAAGTCGTTCTTATCTTCTGGTTAACTTTCTTATGCCTTTAGTAAATCTGCACGCAATATTTTTAAAGTTATAAACAATTGAAAAGTTGCTTAAGTTCTGCTAAGCCTAATCATTTTTGCGATGGCGGACGTGTATGTTTACATTTGAAATCTAGCAGAATAACGGATTTGTTTCCAATCTAGAAAAACTAAGCTTCGCAACAACAAAACGCCTTCTTTTATTATTGCGAATTAAATCATGCTTAATTCATTCTGGAATTTATTCGATTTATATGTGTTTAAGATTTACTTCGTAATTTTTAATATAGATATTTTGAGTTTTTATGTATTTTTGCCCTGTCGGGAAGGGAGAACTGAACTAATTGAATGAGAAATACTGAATCGTCAGTGAAAAACTGTTTCATTTTTGTTTTGTTTTCTTAATTTCTATTATACATCGTTTTAGATTTATTACAGTATTTGAATAGAACATGTGGCAGCGATTCGATAATTCTTCAAATGACATAAATTTATATGCATTCTGAGTTATAATATAAACGAAATGTAACGAAGTGAATCTATCGCCAGAGTGTCGCTATGGTAAACAAATATAGTTGGATTTTAAAAGAGTGTATTTATTTTATTGTGGTTTATGCGATATCGGTGAAGTGGATTTAATTCAATCCAATAAGTTTAAATTAAATGCGAGAAATAATGCGTATATTCCATGCAAGGAAGTCATGTGGTGTACACATCAGATTTTTTTGTTATACAAAAGATACATGTGCAAAAAGTGCGTACATGTAAGCATTCATCGATAGTAGAAATTACATGTTATTTTACATAGCATTTTAAATTTAATTCAAAGTGCTTTTTCTCTTGTGGTGCTAAGTAAACCTGTTAAGGGGACTCATACACCTTAAACCCCTTATGACTTCGAATATGTGACTGTTGCAAAAATTGGAATATTTTATTTATTTTAAAAACAATTGCTTCCAACGTTTTATAGCTGACTACATAATAAGTTGCTTTGGGAAAAAGTAATCTGAAAGTTTGTGTTGCCACAAATATTTTTGAAATTTAATCCACTTTGTGACAAAATGTTCCGCCATGTTTCCACCTTGCGCGCATGATATTTTAAAAATGGCTAATTGTATATACTTGAAATTTGATGGAATTCTTTATATGGACACTTTTTTCTAACTGAACCAAAAATCTGATGAATATTTAAATATTAAAAAATTTTATGGAGGAAAACATTACAGATTTTTTTTAATAAAATACATGTTATAAACTCAACTCCAAATAAAATAAAAATTTAACTTGAAGTTCTTAGAATTTTTAGTTCACAGTACTTTACAAATGTAACTAAAGCTGTATATTAAATATGGAATTAAAGTATGCAACAGAATGTTTTAAACAGTGTGCGCAAGGTGGAAACATGACGAAAGATTTTGTCACAAAACGGATTAAATTACAAAAACTATTTGTGGCAACACAAACTTTCTGATTACTGTTTCTAAACGCAGCTATGTTATGTAGTCAGCTGTAAAAAGTTGGAAGCAATTGCTTTTAAAGTAAATAAGTTATCCCAATTCTTGCAACAGTCATATACTCGAAGATCTTATGGGTTTTAAGGAGTCCGCTTAAAGGATGAAAGACTAAAATGAGAGTAAAAGTTAAATGACGTAAGAAATAAGGAAACGGATGGGCACTGAGAGACAAAAGCAGCGAAAGACGCCGTAAATTGCTTTGCTTTTCGCCATAGTAATTAAATCATTGCTGCAATAGCTTATTGCTTTAACTGCAAGGAAATATTTTGGAAACAACAGAAGTCAAGAACTCCACAGGGTTTTAGGGGAAAGAATTTAAATTGTGACAGTTGATGAGATAATGGCATGGCAGATAATCTCTTGGCTTTTAAAACTAAGATGTTACTTTCACGAAGATTTTTCGAAACTGAGATTGCTTATTGCCGCAAACTGTTGGATGTTATTTCATGTTGCAATAGTTTGGGCTACTTTTAATGAAATATTATTTGTTGCTTTTAAGCCTATATTTATTTATAAGGTATTAGATTGTGAGGATTTTAAAAAGATTTCTTCACTACGATCTTGTGGCGTCAAGATTTTGAATTTGTCTGGTGTAGTAAATAACCGGATTTCGAAATTCTAGGCGAAGTTTCAATTTATTTTTGGTCCTATCGCTACCGGTCTCTGCAACTTAAAATACTTTGTTGATTTTAAATGTTTTCATTATTTTTTATATGTGTCTTCAAAATTACAAACAGTTTTGAGACGTCTTATATACGTGTCTGTTTATAATGCAATATTGCATTCTCTCCGTGCGTGATGTTGTGGTACAAGTCGTTAGTATATTCAGTTGGGAAGTGGAAACGCCGTGCTTCGAAATTTGGCGATCGTGATGTCGATATTTCGTGTTTCCTGGCCCGAAATGTCTGATGATCTTGGGTGTCACCGACGTTTAACATACTTATTTAAAATACGGTAAAAGTATAGTTTAGGATACCCCTTCGCGAAACTTGGCGATTTTTGGTGGTACATGGATACCGATTTTGTGCAATTCTTCGACTCGTTATTTTGTCTTGCGAAGCGGCGATTTTTGAGCCAAAAATTTCTGCTAAACAAAGCCAAAATAACAAAACAAACAATTGCACAAACTCGGTATCCATGTACACATCGACTTATTTTCACTTAAAAAAAAAAAAAAAAAAAAAATTGCACAAAAATGGCATTGCGCTCTCCTCTGACTTTATCCATGTAGCCGTCGACCTATTTTTACTTAAAAAAATCCCAGAATTGCACAAACCTGCATTGTGCACTCCCTTTACTTTGTCCATGTACACATCGATATATTTTCACTTAAAAAGTCAAAGGAGCACCAAAGTCTATAATACAAGCAAACAAAAAATACATAATCTCAATAAAATACATTTTAAACTAAACAATAAAATAACATAAAAAAAGGAGAAACATGTTATACATTTAAGCACTACCAAAAGCAAATATTCACTCACCATGATTTCCGAGTTCGCTTCGTACACCTAGAGCCACGTGAAAATCAAAATATCAGTCATACTCAAATGACTTTTTTCAAACCAGGTACTCTTTCTGGTGGAAAGCTTCACATAGTGACCATCTGAACCTCTCTTCCTACAAACTCATTCAAACCCATCTAAATAACACACCACAAAAACGCTTACAAAACATCCCATGATTCAAAATTTCCCAGAATGATGCACCCGATTACGTCACAATAGGGTTTTCATAACATTCAATTACTCAGGCTACCATAAATCAAACAACAACTTGGCGATAAATCAAAGAACAATTTTGCCGTAATACAAGGGGTACCTTAAAGTCTACTCTACCCATACTTAGTTGGAATGGTGGGCATGTTTTGCATCTCAACAATCTCTGAAACCCTTCCTCAAAATGAAACCTTTCCTCAAAACTCTTCCTTTATCCTAATCGTTTCTGAATCAAAATCATAGCTAAGTGTACGGATAGGGAAGGTTTTTCATTACACTTATCTTTGTAAAGATTTAAGATTTCTTTCTAAGTTTTCGAGTTTAAGTTTTACGCTTTCTAAAAATCGAAATTTGTAGAATTTTGCACCCAATAAATCAACCGGCCAAATTTCTCAGATTCATGTGTCTCATTATGGAAACGATTTCAAAACGAGCAATGGCAACACTTTAAAAGTTTTCAACTTTCGAAAATGGCGAATAGACGTTTTGGTAGTGATTCTTATAGATATGATAGAGATTAGAGACTCATCATTTTCTCTGAAAAGTATTAGAATGAAATAAATTCCCATGGGAAATATAAAAGCGATTTTCATAGTGCAGCTACCCAACTTAGAAAAAGGAGTTATAAATATAAAACTCCTAAGAAATCAAATGAAACATTTACTTAAATCCGAAAGTTCACATTTGTTGTTTTCAACAAACTAATCTTTTTTTGTAGTGTGGCCCTTATTTACAAATTCCAAGATGAACGTCTCTTTATTTTAGTGCCTGCATAACACTATGATACCTAAATATTCTTACTTCATAACAGCACAGGGTGAGTTATTAAGTTTATAGAATCAGGAAGTAAAAAATAAGCAATGCTGCAGAGGGAATTCGTATTTCGTACCTAGCCATTTACTAGTCGGACGTGCTTTCCAGTTCATATTATAACTCAGAATGCATATAAATTTATGTCATTTGAAGAATTATCCAATCGTTGCCACATGTTCTATTCAAATACTGTAATAAATCTAAAACAATGTATAACAGAAGTTAAACAAAATAAAAAAGAAACAGTTTTCACAGACGATTCAGTATTTCTCATTCATTTAATTCAGTTCTCCCTTCCCGACAGGGCAAAAATACATAAAAACTCAAAATATCTATATTAAAAATTACGAAGTAAATCTTAAACAGTTATTTCCTCGAAAAAATTCCAGAAAGGATTAACCATGATTTAATTCGCAATAATAAATGGAGGCGTTATCTTTGTTGTTGCGAAGCTATGTTTCTCTAGATTGGCAACAAATCTATATCCTGCTGTTTCAAATGTAAACAAGCAATGGCCGCCATCAAAAAAATTATTAGTCTTAGCGGCACTAACAACTTTAAAATTGTTGATAATTCTAAAAATATTGCATATAGATTTACTAAAGGCATAAAAACCTTAACCGGAAGATAAGAACAGCGTAATTCAATCTCCTTCAGTAGAACGGGAGAGAAAGAACGGGTAAGTTCTATTTCTCCCGTTCTACTGAGGCGATTGACGAAATTCAAACTGTGTTTTTCATGTCTGAATAGCGCGACTTACGCCATGTATTAGATTTATATACAGCATTGTTCTAATATAGGTATCCTGACACAAAAGTTGACTTTTACTGAAGTGACATGCCAATTTGTTTTGCATATTTCGATGCTACGAATCAAATTACTTATGCCTAAATATTAAAATTTGCAAAATGTGATGAGAAATTTAAGGAGAATTACAAAAATTTATCTTAGCGCATTTTTCTGTTTACGCCAAGGATAATTTACTTGGGGCAAAATACTAGAGTATTTGCCTTACTATATACTATACTAGACAAATACTAGGTATACAAATACTAGAGTGAATTTTAAAGAATGCATTTATTCTATTGTGGTTTATGCGCTGTCGGCGAAGTAGATTTAATTCAGTCTAATAAGTTTAAATGAAATGCAAGAAAAAATGCGTATAATTTAATATTCCAATACAAGGATGCAAGGAAGTCATGGTGTGTACACATCAGATTTTTTTCTTTATATTTCCCCTTTATAATGTAATTTTTGTATTTAATATTGCTGTTTGAAACATGCAAAATGCAATGGAATGCAAGTGCAATGAAAATATAATGAATAAAATATGTTTTTAAAGTAAAGGAAAATAATTTTAAAAAAACGTTAAAGAGTAAAAGAAAGCTTTTATCACAAAATTGCAAGGAAGAAAAATGAACAAAAATGTAGTTGAAAGATAAGATAATTTACGATACGATGGGGGGGGGAAGAAATGAATAAATTAAACTGAATAAGAATACTAATGAAAAAATTAAACGAAACTCATATAAGAAAAATACAACGGGATTTGTTTGATATATAAATATAAGCTGTTACACAATACTTGGAAACAAATAAAAGCGAACTCCCGATGTTTACGAGAAACAAATAGTTAAACATCAATTTCGAGTATAAATTAAAAATGTTAATTAGTATATGTAATTCTAAACTAAATTCGGTTTGGAAACATATAAAAACTGAATAGACTATGAACTGATTATCGGCGTGCATTTGCTGCTAAGGCGTATTTTCATCATGACGCAAAAGTTAATATTCCAACATACGACAATTATTTTTAGCTACGAAATCTCATCATAATATGTTTCCCTAGTTTAGGGAAAAGAAACGACAGAAAAGAGAACAAATTCAACAAATTCTTTTATATTATTCCCTAGTCTCTCATCTGAAAATTAACAAAGGCGACCTACAGGAAAAATTGCAGAAGAGTAGTAGTTTCCCTTTACAATGGCAGCTAAAAGGGGGGGGGTGGAAATGCATTTGGATTTCCCGCCTTTTTAAGTGAAATCTTTCCAATCTGCCCCATCTCTTAAAGGTTAACAAATGGCATTAAATGTCAAACAATAATCCAAACTTTCCACGCCTCATCGTGAGCAGAAAACGAACTACTGAAATTTTCCGGTTCACTGGCGGACCGTCTACTTTCTTCAGGTTTATATTAAGGCTATGTTTCCGTGTATAAACTCATGCCCAGCGGTTCTAATTACATCTTAGGGAAGTCTCAGTGCTACTGTAAGGATCACTGGAGCAGGGGCCCACCAGCGGCCGAGCGGTAAAGTCGCTGAACACTGGTAGTTCGGTCCGAGGTTCGAATCCCGCGAACGGGCTGGCTGCATGGGTGTTTTCGTGGTTTTCCCCATGTGTAACGTGTATACGAGCCAGTTGAAAGTCCTCAACGAAGGCATCCCTCCCCTTAGGCAGATAGCCCTAGTGTGCTTTGCCATAATTAAATACACACCACCACCGCTAGAGCAGGAATGCTGCAACGTATAGGGACCAATATCAATTATCACTTTAACACGCATGTGCGACATGACTTTAACACGCATGACTTTAACGCGACATGACTTTAACACGCATGTGCAAGGAACAATTAATTAGCTTTAAATACTTTATATATATTATTTATTATTACACTAGCAGCTTCGCTGCCAGCCTTCGTCTGGCTTTTAAATGTACCGGAAAAATGGCTGAAGAGAACACCAAACGTTAAATTTAAAAAACTGCGAAGAATTTTACTCTACAGAACAACTTCTTAAGAAAAGGTATTACGTATAACAAAATTACAATGAAATAAGCATTATCCCTTAATACAAATATTAATTATCCTAATAAATAAATTAACCAACTTCCCTTTGCAAAATCTTAAGAACTCAAATGGTATAAAGGAGGTTAAGAACTATGTTTCCTAAAAAAATCACTCAAAACTTTTCAATATCTTAAAAGCAGTGAAATGAGCAATAAATAACATAAAAGAATACAAAAAAAAAAAAAAAAAAAAACAGAAAATTCTGAAAAGCAAAGTATAATTAATGATATTTTATCTTGTATTTTCAAGATAAAAAAATACAATGAAATAAGCTATATTCCTTAATACAAATATTAATTATCCTAATAAAATTTAACCAACTTTCCGTTGAAGAAAAAAAATCATGCAAAACTTTAAAATATCTTACTAATAGTGAAATATGCAAAAAATAACATGAAAGAAAATTCCGCGCAGAATTTTACTCTGCAGAACAAATTTATCAAAAAAAAAAATGTATTTTATATATATAAAAAAGGACAATGAAATATGCCAATCTCTTAGTGACACAAGAAATACGATGATACATTGTTGCCAAACCCATATTTCTAAAAGAATGAAACTATTCAAAATGATGCGATTTCACCAAAATCTAACAACAACAATAAGAAAGGAAAATTGTTGCCAAAATCACATTTTTAAAGATGTGAGATGTAAGAAGTGTTTTCGGAAGCTTTATTTAAATTGTTTTTTAAATACAAAATATTATCGTTTTTCCAAATTCTTTTTGTAAAAGCAGTCGCAAGGATGAAAGTTTAACGTGTCCAAAAATCAAAGAAAAATAAACTGTGCATTTTTAAAAATAAACTTTTTTAGAAAAAATCCCGTTGAAAAGGTGTTAAGCTCACCTTGTTAAATAAATTCGTATTCAATCGATTTATTGAAAGACAAAATTTATTTTAAGTTCGTAAAATAGCTAAGTGCCAATGTTTCATGACGATGGGAAAATGGAGTGTGTAAAATGAAATCTCGCTTCCCTATAGCCCATTATATCTCAAAATAATGCGATTTCGTCACAAAACATAAAATTAAAAAAAATTCTAATTCGAATTTTAAAAAAAATCGCTTCGAGGTGCACTGGCTCTTGTCTAGATGTACAAAATGACCTATGTACAAAATGTGTCAAGCAGCGACACCAGACCAACAAAATTATTCATATAATTGATAAGCTAATGGACATGGGTCCAGACTTATGCCATGTGTAAATATAACTGGTAAGTATGTCAGCAAATTTCAATGTAAATCAGTATCATTCAAGCATAAGTAATTTAGGTATGTCTGCGATGTGTGTATATAGTGTGGCAAGCGTGTCCTAATGTATGTTATTATTATTATTATTATTATTATTATTATTATTATTATTATTATTATTATTATTATTATTATTATTATTATTATTATTATTATTATTATTATTATTATTATTATTTTATTTTTATCTTTATTGTGCTAGGTGTATACACTAGCTCTGTCTTATTATTCCAAAGCAAATTAAGGTAATGTCATGTAGGTATTTAGAAAGTATATGTATGTAACAGTGCTGGATTGCATGTCAGCAAATATGTATTAACAGAAGCATGTAAATAACTACTAATGTATATCTGCCCTTGTTTAGCAATGTACAATGCTATTCTTGAAGATTCAAAATCACTGGTGTGTGTGTGTTTATGGCAAAGCCTCTATGGCTTTCTGCCTAAGAGGAGGGATGCCTTCGTGGAGGACTTTCTAAGGGAAACTGGCTCGTATACACGTTACACATGGGGAAAACCACGAAAACGCCCATGCAGCCAGCCCGTTCGCGGGATTCGAACCTCGGACCGAACTACCAGTGTTCAGCGACTTTACCGCTCGGCCGCTGGTGGGCCAAAATCACTGGACCCGGGCACTTTGGACGGGTGTCTACCCGGTGGCATTTGGTTCGCGGAACTGCCAACCTTATGGTCCAGGCGTTGGGTTTGGGCGCCTTGTGCAAGCCTCCCATGTGACCTCTCTGACTTTACTCTGTATAAGGGCGGACGTGGCCCTATATGCTAATTAACTTAATAGTAAAGGAGTGGTGGCCACGTCCTCCGTCACTATCACTATCACTGTATATGCCCGGCGTGGTCTAGTGGCCATATTAAATTAAATGCATTGTTCTTATTGCTTAGAATACCTTACTTTGAATAAGCCCATTGGCGGCTCTGGATAATGGCGGACGTGGTGCTGTACTGATGAACCATTAAGGTAAAGGGACAGTGCCCACGTCCTCCGTCACTTATCACTTACTTTGAATAAGAAGTTTTTAGAAGATGTGCCATTCTAGTTTTTCATTCCTTACTAAGTTCGGAAGAATATTTTCCGCTCGGAACTAATGAAGTTGATGCATGTACAGACATTTAACGATAGAGATCCGAAAAAGGATCTTTGTATGAAATTTTAAATTCAAAAATAAAATTTAGTTTAATTAGAGCTGTTATGCCTTAATTTAAAAAGATGCTTTGATCATCAGATTTAATTGTACAGAAGGCTAAAAATGTAAACACAGTGCAATAAAAAATTATTATTAGAATTGTGGCAAAATATGCCACCTAGAGGAAGAAGATGCCTTCATGGAGGATTTTTTTGATAAAAAATGGCTCGTATTCTCACGTCACTTGTGAGGAAAATCACTCAAACTTTCATGCTGTCATCCCAGTCGCTTTGTGTTAACGAAGAATTTGAGTCAAGCCTATTAATCGGAAACTAACTTACGCTTGTGTAAAATGCAGTAAATGCCTCTTAATATTATCATTTGGATATTGTCATCGAATTGCACAACTCCCTCCAGTTTCTATACGAAAACGAGGAAAATTCGTCGCTTATTGTGATCAACAGTTCGGTTAATACGATCTAAAGATGAGAAATACATTTTTTTAAACAAAGGTTCTTTTAAATTTTAATATGGTTTATCAGTAGAGTTTATGTATGGACATGGGTCAAGTGGAATAGCGATACATTTTATAGGACATTAGGTGACTAGATATTGATAGATATAGATTTGTAGGACATTAGACTAACATATAATATAACATATTTCATGTATTTGGAAAGGAAAAAGATTGGTAATGTAATTCTATAAAAATAGTGAAGGTTTTTAATTAGACATAGCGTTAATTAAATGTATTTTATAGTCAATCCCATTAACAGTAAAAAAAAGAACTTTCTTAAAAAAGAACCTTAGATTATATCTATAGAATAACTGGGAAAATGGGCAACGCTCTTGCCGAGATTCGAACGCCGGTCCTTCCGCCTAAGATTGTGTTTCGAGGCTAAAAGCCCTTTTGGGGAAAAAAGAAATAAGGGAAGAAAAAAAAAATTGAAAGCTTTCAGATTTTACATTACGCACAAAGGGACGTTTTTTTTTAACATTTTGTGTGTTACCTTTATTTATTAAATATCATGTTCTTCGCCCTTAAACCATAAAATTCAATTCAAAAGCTATATCGCAAAATATTTAAAAGAGCATATCTTTCGAATTTCCGACACAGTCTTGCGCGATGAAGATAAAAGTAGTTTTTCTTTTTTCGTACAGTGATGCCATTGCTCGCTTTGAAATCTTTGATTTGCTTAATCAAATCAAAAATCTTCAATGATAGTGATAGCCCTTTTCGCTTGGTTAGATTTTCTTCAATTGTCAAGGCTGTCTTAATGTTAATATAAAATAATATTGAATCGCAATATAACCCCGACAGCTTAGAAAATTTACTACGCCTAATTTGCGTGTTGTCCCTGTTTCAACAAATATCGGTATTAAGAAAGGTCATTGCCTCACCACTTTCTTAGTTTAAACCTCTTTTTAAGTCATTTAATTTCTTTAGTCACCCATTCCTTATTAGATTCCAATTCCTTATTCCAATCTGCCCACCAGCGGCCGAGCGGTGAAGTCTCTGAACACTGGTAGTTCGGTCCGAGGTTCGAATCCCGCGAACGGGCTGGCTGCATGGGCGTTTTCGTGGTGTGTAACGTATATACGAGCCAGTTTTCCTTAGAAAGTCCTCCACGAAGGCATCCCTCTCCTTAGGCAGATAGCCCTAGTGTGCTTTGCCGTAATCTCAATAAACGAAACCAAACCAAAACCTTATTCCAATCTAATATGATCCTCATCATGTTTCTATAAAATAAAAGTGTTTTTGTATATATTTTCTTAAATTTCGTTACTGTCATGCATGAATTAACATTGTGCGATATCGGTATCGGTAATGTAATGCCGCGATATTGCGAAACTTCTTCTGCTTAAAATTGCATTAATGTAAATTTTGAATGAACCCCTGATCATTCGGTGCCGGGGGTAACTAGAATTACAGCGGCCAAATGGCGCTGTGCGTCTGAATTCCTTTTGAGTTGATTGAGTGCTTTTGAGTCTACAACAACGTTGAAGGATAATTTTTATAAGTGAAAACTATGACTGGATTTATACGTGTTTCCTTCATTGTCATGTATTGTTTGTGTCTGGTTTATAACGTGAGCAAGATAATACGTTTTGAATGGGTCATAATTCTGCGCATGTATGAGATATCTTTACTCTTGAAAGTTGCATTTCGACTGGGATGAGTTTAGAGAACACTGACCTAGATAAGGCCTTAATTTAGAACTCAAACTAATATAAGTAACCAATATAAGTTAATATTAGGTTCTAGCTAACTTCGCATAAAAAATTTTTCTTAACACGTTGAGCGCCACGTCAGCCATCAGCCATCAGCCACCATCAGCCATCAGCCACCATCAGCCATCAGCCACCACGTCAGCCATTTTCCGTTTAGGCCGCGTCAGCCAATCTGTGGCTGACACTAGATTTTCCGTTTAGGCCGCGTCAGCCATCTGTGGCTGACACTGTATTTTCCGCTTAGGCCGCGCCAGCCATTTATGGGTGACACTATATTTTCCGTTTAGGCCGCGTGAGCCAACTGTGGCTGACACTAGAATTTCCGTTTGGGCCGCGTCAAACATCTGTGGCTGACACTAAATTTTCCGTTTAGGCCGCGTCAGCCATCTGTGGCTGCACTAAACTTTCCGTTTAGGTCGCGTCAGCCATCTGTGGCTGACATTAGACTTTCCGTTTAGGTCGCGTCAGCCATTTGTGGCTGACACTAGACCTTTTCGTTTAGGCCGCGTCAACCGCCGCTAGCTGACAAGCGTGTAACATGATATATAACTATAAAATTTACACTGTTTTATGAAATGACACAAAATTTATTTTAAATTTACTTAATTTTGATTCATGATTTGATTTTTGATTCATTGGATTTCATTGAAACACGGTAAACATGAAAAACGGTTCTCCATTACAGCTATTACAAAATGTGACAACACTCTTTTAGTCTTTTTTTTCTGGCCATTACTCTACCAGCTTCTGTTGCATTTTTATCATAACATAATTTACAATACTTTCGCACTTCAGAGGCTTTTCCCGGTTTTCTTCGGAGTTTATGTTGTGGTATTCTAGATATCCTTGCCCATCACTAGCCCTACAATACCAGCGCTTTTAAGCGAAGCGCGTGGTGCTCAACGTGTTAATGTAGGGTTACATTAATTCCGAATTTAGGATAATACCTAGGTATTTACATCTGACAAAGTTAGAAGATAAAGGCTTTTAGAGTATTAGTTGAAGAAAATTGAGTTGTGTGTAAACATTGTAGTCACGTATGGATTATGGGAAAACTTGCTATTTATAGTTGATTTCTTAAAGAGAAATTTTTTTTTTTTTTTTTTTTTTTTTTTTTTTTTTTTTTTGTGAAGTTAGCGAGTTCGTTCTGTTGAGATTCTCCAGTATCCAGTTCTTAAAAGTTAAACCTTAACCTTTAGTAAGTTTTATGCATGTAAAATAAATATGTAAAAGTGACACTGTATTAGGATTTTTCGTATACAGAGTGAATGTCAATTGTTTTTACAAAATCAGAAGGGTGGTAGTACCCATCCAGACGAGCAATAATTACACTCCATGGAACACTCCATATGTGGAATTTTAATATCATTTTAAAATTTGTAATCGGATCTTATTCATATTCAAAAAGGGCTGTTAATCTGATTTCTTCCATGGTAGTTTTTCTTATAAGGGCTTTGCAGTATTCAAATAACCCAAAATAACAATCGCAGTTCTAGAAATTAAGGGAAAGGTTGGTTTGGTTTATGTCATTACGACAAACCCTTGCGGAATATCTGCCTAAAGGACTTTGCCGAAGACTTTCGAAGGAAAATTGGTTTTTATATAGGTTACACGTGGAGAAAACCACGAAAGCGCCCATGCAGCCATGTCGTTCGCAGTATTCGAACTACCAGTGTTCAACGACTTTACCGCTAGAATTAATAAAAAGGGAGGAAAATTACGTTACGAAATACGGAAGTTTCAGGGAACGGGCTGAGATATTTCTGCAGGTTCGACATATTTGTCCTTTCTCTTTTAGGCGTTCTGCAATTTTTGCTACATTGGCTATCTTTAAGGTATTTAGGTGTTAACGGACAAAAAGGCAAAACCGAGCGACCAGTTGTCAACTTTAGCACCATAACACAAACTAATCGCCACCAGAGCCGTATGAAGTCGTTAAATTTTAAGAACGCCTAGAAGTCGCAATTTTAAGATTTGGTTTCGTTTACTTAATTATAGCAAATTGCTCTATCTATCCATTAGTGTACAATGTAAGTAAATATATATGGAACAAAATACTAAAGAAGATATAAAATATCACAGAAAAATTCTTAAGTATATTGTATTCATTTACGTAAATATATGTAACTGCAACACAAATTTTTAGTTAGGTTTGGAAGCAATTAGAAGTTTTTAAATTACATATATACACACACATATATTATATATTTATAATGAAATATGTATTTATGTTTATATGTAGTATATACATATACACTAAATTGTTAAAGTCGATTAGCATTTTTCTGGCTTCATTTCCCTTTATATTACGCCTTACGTTATATATGTGAGTATATATATATCTATACCAAAGATTGAATTAAAGTAAATATATTAATAAATCGTAAAAAATTGCCTAATACCTTGCGCAAAAGCTGCAAAGTAATTAAATAATAATTCATTTACTTATGGATTATTGAGTATATTATATCCTTTGAGAGAGTTAGTAAAATTTTAGTTCAATGAAGTAACTTATAAGCATTTAAAAATGAACCTTGAATTTTTTTTTTAAAAAGAAACTTCAAATATGAATCACGAAAAAAATTGAAAATGGAATCATTTAAAAATGAAAAAGTAATTATTAAGCCAAATAATTATCGTCTTTGATCGGAATTTCGTTGATTTTGAAGGGGAACAAACTTATCTTCGAGTCTTGTGATTACAGAATGTCAGAGGAAGAATCTATAAGACCTTTTTATTTGAACACCAAAGAAGTTACAATGACTCAGCTTAGGTTTACACAAGCCACAACTTCTGGGTTAACTTAAATACGTAATGTTGAACTAACTCAAATGTAATAGATTAGCCTAACGGCTCACAGTATAAAGTAACGCGCAGGAAAGGCTCTGGTTTGTAGGAAACCGGCGAGACAAGCCTAGTGCTTAAAAGCACTCAAAGCCACAGAATCAAATCGCTAATAAATCCCGGTACAGCGTGGGTTCAAGTAAGCAGAACATGCTCTAAAATTAACTTGCGAAACCATCTCTTCAATTCCACTTCTTTCTCATTCAATCTGAATAAACGCTCGTTAAATCCTGGCATGAAAAGCATGGGTGAAAAAGAGAGTGGCAGAAAAGTAGCTTAAGACAAATGCAGTACATGAAGTCACATGATAGCTGGAGCACAATGTTAGTGTATGTAAATACAGGTACATCTTGAATGATGAATGATGTGTTCATGAATACTCATGTGTGCCGAAGAGTGCAGTTAGATTGCTAAGGCGTTGATTATTGTAGCGTCGCTAAGAACATAGATAAGAAAACACTGTTAAAAAGCACGAGGATGTTGTAGCACTAATTAATGGGCAAAGCCCCAGCAATGACTGCACCATGAGGCACACAAGCGTTCACTAACACTGCATGAGAAGATGCTTGTTCACATGCTGTTGTGCCAGTCATTTATTCCCCGGGGTGAACTGTGCAACAAGCCCGCCACTTTGAGCTCTTATTATTATTATTTACGTGTGCCACCCTACACGGCACTACACGGAAGGGAACGATCCCTCCCTGGAGGATTTTCTAAGGGAAACTGACTCGTACTTAACCCGTTACACATGGCGAAAATCACGAAAATGCCCATAAGCCAGCCCGTTCGCGTGATCCGACTGTTCCGGGACTTTACCGTTCGACTACTTGTGTGTGTGTATTTAATTATGGCAAAGCATACGAGGGCTATCTGCCTAAGGGGAGGGATTCCTTCGTGGAGGACTTTCTAAGGGAAACTGGCTCGTATACACGTTACACATGGGGAAAACCACGAAAACGCCCATGCAGCCAGCCCGTTCGCGGGATTCGAACCTCGGACCGAACTACCGGTGTTCAGCGACTTTACCGCTCGGCCGCTGGTGGGCTCGACTACTGGTGAGCCTACTTTGAGCTCATCTACGAATCAGATTATGCAACTTTTTGTATCGTTCATTTGCTTTCTCAGCACTGTTATAAGTTCATGTCGGAATTCTTATTTTACTCTTTTCTGTCTCTCATAGTGGAATGTTCCATGGAGTGTAATTATTATTCGTCTAAATGGGTACTACCACCCTTCTGGTTTTGTAAGAACAATTGACAGTCATTCTGTATACGAAAAATCCTAATACAGTGTCTCTTTTACATATTTATTTTACATGCATAAAACTTACTAAAGTTTAAGGTTTAACTTTTAAGTACTGGATACTGGAGAATCTCAACAGAACGAACTCGCTAACTTCACACACACACACACACACACACACACACACACACACGCACACAAAAAAAAAAAAAAAAAAAAAAAAATTCCCTTTAAGAAATCAACTATAAATAGCAAGTTTTCCCATAATTCATACGTGACTAAAATGTTTACACACAACTCAGCTTCTTTCATTGGCGAGTTGACGCTCTTGCTATAGTGTTTCTGTGCAAATTGTAGGTGAAAATAATCCAGCACACTCTAAATCAGGGCTTCTTAGACTTTTTTTCAGTCGTGACCCCTTTTCTGCACTGAGATTTTTTCGCGACCCCAGGACCCCATAAGCATTACGCAAATCCTATTGCAATTTTAGGTCATTAACTTTATTTCTAATTTTAAGACGCAGAACAATGTGAACATTTTAAACAAGTAACAGACGAAATGAGAACGTCACGTGCAAAGCAAGTAAAATGAAAGTTTATATTGTAAAAGGAATGCGTCAAAACGTTTTCGTTTTTCGATTTACTCTGAATGGTCTTATCTTTAACCATCTTCAGATATATTGTGTAAAAATATTTGTTAATTGTAAAATTATTATTACAAGTTAAAGCAATATTAAAACTGCTACTGCAGGTTGAAACCTAGAGTTCAAAAGACTCTGCTCTAAATACACTGAAAATGCGGCTAATCTGTGGAATATGGTAACAGGTAGTTTGGCGATATTTTGGTAAGGCGATAAAGGTATTAGCAGTGTACATGGATAAAGTCAAGAGCGTGCGCAATACTATTTTTGTGCAATTCTGGGATGTGTTTTTAAGTGAAAATAGGTCGAAGTGTATATGGATGATACCGTGTATGTGCAATTCTTAAAAACGAGGCAAGCAGTGAGCGATTCTGCACTTTCTCCCAATTTCGCACCTAATCTTCGTCATGATTAAGCACTTTTGTTCCATAAAAGTTCTAGCATAAGCGTAATTCGGCTAGCAGATTGTTCGAAAAAAATGTTGAGTAAAAAAAAAAAAAAAAAAGCCTTTACTTCGTGAAAACAAAATGTCGTCCAAAAAAAAAAAAAAAAAAAAAAAAAAAAAACTAGCAGGTTGCTGTAGCAGTATTGGTCGCCCACTTTTTTCAAAACATAAAGCAGTAAATTTAGAGGTATGGTTTGTAGCCTTATCCTGATGGAACTTAATACAGTCAAGATTGTTTGGATAAAGAGATGGAATTTCGTCTTTTAATATAGGTGTTTAAAGTTATTTCTGATTGTAATCCGAATTTATTTTGATATTTGTTTCTACTTTCCTTATTTTAAGTTTCCCCTTATAAATGAATCCAGTAAGAACAATAAAACCTTTAGAAAAAATTTTTTTTTTCTCTGAACCAATATATTAAGTCTTTTGCTCCCCTTTTTCGGCAGTAAATTCATGTTTATCTCTTGCAAGCGTTACACGTATGCCCAAGCTTCACGAGTAGTAACTACATTGAAGTGCCACTAAATTAGGGAGATATATGGCTATGTATTGGGCATACTTATTTGTTTTGAGACTGCTTTCCTTTTGTTTTCTCGAAGAGAAGAGAGAATTCAGGAAAATAATGATGAAAACTCTATTAACCGTAATGAACACTAGTTTAATGCCGGAAACAAGGTACGTAATTTAGATTTCTTTGATTCATATGCTGATATTAATGAATTTAATGATGATTCCTTTGATGTGGACATAGACAGTGACACCGATCTTCTCGAAGTTAATAACGAAGCTTTTGATAATAACGTTCTTAAGTTGCATATTGATAGTGATACTGACCACATCGGCCATTTTGCCAAAGATTTCGAAAATAATTCTTATGATGTGCACAATATCAGCGATGAAAAGCAATTTAATTACCTCCAACATGAAACAGAAAAGGATGTTGATTTTCCAAAACCTGATAACTCAGGTAATCAACTCAGGTGCCATTAAATTAGGGATAGACATGGCTGTAGCGTCCTCCTTAATCCGCGTCTTGAAACTAACGGAATATGGTGGCGGTAGTTGTTGAGGCATGTAACATAAGTGAGCGGAGCATAGTTGCACAGACCAGTTGTTGAAATTTTTAACGCATAATACACATCAATGTGCTGCCCCAAGGTTTCGTAAAGTCCATATCGATTTATCAGCAATAATTAAGTAAATGTAATAAAGGGTAAATAATGAAAAGTAGAAAAAACACTATGTACACTAAGTACATCGATCACCAAAACTCATTTTGGTGTATCGTTCTCGCTAATTATATAACGTAAGTTCATGTTACGCTAACCAGTTGATTTTATCTTAAAGAGGTGACTATTAAAGAATTAAAAAGAGTTTTATATATTTTTGTATTGTGTACATATTTACTTTCATTTTTACCCACTCAAAGGTAGATGAAACCTTTTCCATCAGAGTGGCAGGTAAACATGATTCTCTGTGCTTTGCACCAATAAATCCAATACAAATTCATGTTTTGAAAGTACTTTTTGTATAAAAATAGTTTCCCAGAGTATTCAAGTACTTTCGTTTTAATAATAATAATCTCTGGTTATATATAAATATATATATGTACATATAAGTATTACGTTTATGCTTTGTATTGCAAGAAACCCCCAAAGACGAAACATTTATTTGAATATGCATGGCAGCAGCAGTTTAGCGTTGGTTCGTTTTCCACTTTTCCGCTTCCACTTTTATCCCAAAAAATAGCAAAAATCAGAGATATTAATTAAAAGTTATTAAAACGCTAATTTTCGCCTTCATTTTTCCGAATGGCAACAGTGCTGATATCATCAACAATGGCGACAGGGATACAACAGCAATAATGGTTGCGTGCCATTATTGCTGATGTAATGAGAGAGAATTACCGATTTTATGCGATTTTATCAAAAAAAATAAATAAAAAAAATAAAAAAATAAAATTTAAAAAGTCATTCGAATTTTTGAAACCTCGTTTCGAGGTGCACTGGCTCTAGTCTAGATGCACCTATGTAGCAAATTCGTAGGCCTGGTTCTATCAGCTTACACGCAGACCGAACGAAAGACAGACTCATAGAATCTTTCCTCTATTGTGAGTAAAGTTATATATCAGAATACCTTTCATTGTTACATATTCAAAGAATCCTTTTAACAACGTTCGGAACAATGAATTTATCAATAATTGTTTTAGGCTTTGTTTAATTAAAACAAAGTTAATGTATACATTTTTAACAATGCTTATGAACCGTAATCATTAGAGATATCAAATCTAGTGGTGCTAAAATCTTACGTGTGGAGCTTATTTGCTTGTTATTTTTAATGCTGAAATCGCAGTCGAACCATTTTTAGAAATGGTGTTCTTTTTTTTGACACTATTGTGTTACGTTTTTTAACCAACAGCCTTTATCGACTGCCTATTGGGCATAATTATTTGTTTTGCGACTGCCTTCCTTTTGTTTTCTCGAAGAGAAGAGAGAATTCGGGAAAATAATGATAAAAACTCTATTAACCGTAATGAAGACGAGTTTAATGCCGGAAACAAGGTACGTAATTTAGATTTCCTTGATTCATATGCTGATATTAATGAATTTAATGATGATTCCTTTGATGTTTACATAGACAGTGACACCGATCTCCTCGAAGTTAATAACGAAGCTTTTGATAATAACCTTCTAAAGTTGCATATTGATAGTGATACTGACCACATCGGCCATTTTGCCAACGATTTCGATAATAATTCTTATGATGTGCACAATATCAGCGATGAAAAGCAATTTAATTACCTCCAACATGAAACAGAAAAGGATGTTGATTTTCCAAAACCTGATAACTCAAGTAATCAAATAGGCCCGAATAGCAGTATAACCATCTTGAACCAGAAAGAATTCAGTTTGAATGCCTCTATTGAATCATTGGATGCTGAATGCATTGTATCGCATAACGATCTTGGAGCACAAAGAGACATTGATTCTGGTAATCTCCTTAACACAAATAATGAAACAAAAATGAATGGCAAACTGGATCAAGTAGACAGAACAGAACTGAAACCAACTGAAGATTCTGAAGAACAGCTCGTTAATCTCGTCGTTGGTACCGTCCCTGTTATCTGCTTTGATGACGAGTACACTCAACATCCTTCCTCGAATCATAGCAAGCGTTTCAAAATTTCAAACATAAGAAAAACATTACTGAAATATTTCTGCTTTAAAAAATTAAAAATAAACAAAGGACTTAAAACATATTATATAGATCTGAGATAAGTTTACACAATTTCAGTTTGTATTCGTGATAAATTTGTTTGCCATGACACCAATCTCGACTCACCAGTACTTGCCTAAAAATTGGACATTGACTGACCAGTGACTGACTAAATGACAATCTCATTGACTAAAAGTAGGACATTGTCTGACCAGTGACTGACTAAAAATTAGACATTTTCTGACCAGTCACTAACAGACGATCACATTGACTGACCAGGGCCTGCCTAAAAATTGGACATTGACTGACTATGTGACGGTCTCCTTGATTGCCCGTTGACTGACTAAAGATTGGACATTGTCTGACCAGTGACTTACTAAATGACAATCTCATTGAGTGACTGAAAGTAGGACATTGTCTGACCAGTGACTGACTAACTGAATATCTCATTGACAGACCGGAGACTGACTAAATTTGGACATTGACTGAGCAGTGACTGAGTGATTCATTAACTGAGCACTGACAGACTAAAATTTGGACATTCACTGAACAGGAACTGAGAAAGTGAAGATCTCCTTGCCTGACCAGTGACTGAATAAAAATTGGACATTGACTGACTAAGTGACGATCTCATTGACAGCCTAGTGACTGAGTGACGATCTGATTAACTGACCAGTGACAGAATAAAAATTGGACATTCACTGAAAATCGACTGAGAAAGTGAAGATCTCTTTGCCTGACCAGTGACTGAATAAAAATTGAACATTGACTGACTAAGAGATGACCTTATTGACTGAGCATTGGATTTGGGCGGAAGAAATTGCCTTTTTCGATAAGAGAGAGGAAAGATGTTTTCAGTCCAATCTATTGCGCTACAGCTGAAATAGAAACAGAAAATCATTTTAAAATTGTTTTCTAGAGCTACATTTCAGAACTGCAAAATTTAAATGAAATTATATGGTAACCTGAAATTAAAATATTATTTGCAGTTAAATGCCGTTGCTAAATTTGTTTTTCTTGTGCTCTTAAATAAATTTACTAGTTTACACACAATATTCAGTTATGATTTACCAATATGCTCTATTTTAACTATAACTTCTCATTGAATTAAGTTAAGCTGTAGCTATTATTGAAATTTTCCTTAGGCATATTTTGCCTTGTTGTCTGTGCTCCCAATTCGAAGTGACCGTCAGCTACTTCCTTTTTGTTTTTCCTATGTGATTTGTCGGCATTTCGTATAAAAAAACCTCCAGATTATCATTAAAACACGAATAAGGATGTTATTTTGTATTTTAGATTTTTTTCTCTCTGTGGCCTTTATGTCAAAACTTACTAGAAATAATAAATGAGAATATATTGCTTTATTTACAACGAAGTATTTTCAATATGTGTCCCATAGCAATATATCCTGTGTTTAAGAATGCTAAGAGTTTTACCCTGTTTGATTCCCTGCCAACGTGATGGCTGCATGGTTGGCTTCTGCAGTTTTCCTTATCTCGATGTATATTAGGCGATTTCCCATAGAACGTTCTCCGCTAAGCCATCCCTCGCGCCAGGCAGGTAACCATCCTTTTCTTTGCCCTTTTCAAATAACCTAACTTTTACTCAAACAAATCAATCATGAAATGAAATTTGGAAGAAATTAATTTAAATAATTTTTATAAAAATGTCTCGATTGGATATATACTGAAAGTTAAAGAATTTACACCCCACAGATACACCCAAAACAAATATTAAACTGAAAGCTTTCAGACTTTGTATTGCGCCCAAAGGGATCATTTTTTCATTTGAAGACATAAACGTTTGGACAGAATGCGGGCTAATGTCCCTCTGGGTTAAAAATATTTAAAAACAGGGTATTTTATAAATTAGAAAATGAATCCTTTCATATACTTTAATATACTTGAATAGATATTTATGAGGCACTATTAATAAAAATGAGAATAAAGGAAACCCTATGAACAATCCTGAAACGTTTAGTCTGAAATTTAAAATTCAACGTAACTATCGCAAATGACTGAGTGCAGGGTGTGTTCAGGTATCCTTTTAAGGATTTTGCAAAGAATTATATATATAAACAAACGTTATAATTTCATTTTCTAATATATTCCGTCTGAGAGCCCTTTTGTTGAACCATCATATTACATCTTGATTTGTAAGAGAAAAGCCTTTTCCTGAAAACATCAAGGTTGATTTTATGCCACTTCTCTTTCACAATGTTCCACAGTCCGTCCAATGTTTGGGGATGCCACGTATAAAGAGCTTGTTTTAAAAGTACAAATGCACATTAATCCATAGGAGACACATCAGGAGATTTGGTGGATATGCATCTAGAGGGAATAGCTTCAACTGCGGTTTCATATCTCACTTTTTTCAAAACATAAAGCAGTAGATTTAGAGGTATGGTTTGTAGCCTTATCCTGATGGAACTTAATACAGTCAAGATTGTTTGGATAAAGAGATGGAATTTCGTCTTTTAATATAGGTGTTTAAAGTTATTTCTGATTGTAATCCGAATTGATTTTGATATTTTTTTTTATTTTTCCTTATTTTAAGTTTCCCCTTATAAAAGAGTCCAGTAAGAACAATAAAACCTTTAGAAAAAAATTTTTTTTTTCTCTGAACCAATATATTAAGTCTTTTGCTCCTCTTTCTCGGCAGTAAATTCAGGCAGTGATTATGAAGAAAATTTTTCACCAGTAGCGAAACACACTACAATTCGAGTTTTCTTAGCATGGCATCATATAATAATGCCAAGGTACATCAACTAGATGTTAAAACAGCTTTTTTGAATGGCAAGTTAAATGAAGAAATATGTATGGAACAACCAGAAAGATTTGTAGTTCCAGAAGAAAGACATAAAGTTTATAAATGGCAGAATTCGATTTATGGTCTGAAATAAACAGCTAGGAGCTAGACTGCAGAAATTCAAATTACATTGAAGAATCTTGGGTTCAGTCAAACTAAAGCAGATCTGTGTCTTTTCGCAAAAGAGGATCGTCACCGAAGAATCAATTGAATTGTACATCTTGATGATATCCTAATAAGTTCTACAGAAGAAGCACTAATTCTTCAAGTAATTAACGATTTAATGAAACGTTATCAAATAACACATCTTGGTGAAGCTAAATATTTCTTAGGCATGGAAATAAATCGAAAGGAAGATGGAAGTTATCTCTTATCTCCGGAAAACAAAATAAATCAACTAGTCAAGCAATTTCAACTTGAAGAAGCGAAACTCACTGTAGTACACCAATGGAAACAAATTATTATAGTCTAAACCGGGAAGAAAATCTCCTAATTTCAAATGATAAATTCAAGCTTATTGGGAGTCTTTTTGTATATATCGTCTTTCACAAGACCAGATATCACAGTTTCAACTCGCATACTTAGCAGAAATTGTAATAATCTACGTCAAAAAGACTAGAATGCTGTAAAAAGAATCATTAGCTGTTTAAACACGACAAAGCATTTATCTCTGGAAATTTCGTCGAGTGAAGAACCTAACCTTACAGTTTATTCAGATGCTGATTGGAGACCAGATACTGAAGATAGAAAACATCCCCATCAGGAAGTGCAAATTTGTTAGGCAAAAATTGTATTTCGTGGTTTAAAAAAAAATGCGTCTCATTATCCTCGGCAGAAGCTGAATATGTTGCACTATCGCAAGAATTACTATGGCTATTAAAATTAACAGAAGATTTTAATCTACCCCAAACTCTTAAAGTTTTCCAAAGATAATGAATCAACAATAAAATTGTAGAATCCGAAAAATTTAGTATTGATACAAAATTTCATCATATATGCGGCTTGCATAACAAAGGAATAGTAAAATTTTATCTTTCAACATAGCAATTTCAACAGAGCATTTTTCAGTTGTATTTAATTATTAAATACAATAATTTTAATAATTAATACAATAATTTTAATAATTAATACAATAATTTTAATGGTTAAATACCATATTCTTTGCTTGTAATAATTTGCTTCAGCCAGAAGTATATTTTGCTAATTCATGTTACAGAGATTTATCTTAAGTTAAATAATTCTCCTGCAAATAAAATTCAGAAAATATTTATAAAATTTATCTTTTTAAAGGAATTCTGCAAACTTACTATTTCTAGGAGAGCAAATGGATCTTGCATTGCATTGAAATTCTGAAAAAAAGAAATGTGAAAAGGTAAAAATAATTATTTTTATTCTTTTATACTTAAGGAATATTAAAATCATATTTTAAGAAAAGAAAAAAATCTGAAAGCTTTTTTCAGATTTTACATTACGCGCAGAGGGGCCTTTTTTAATGTTTTATGTGTTGCCTTTATTTACTAGATATCATGTTCTTCGCGCTTAAACGATGAAATTCAGTTCAATAGTAATATCGCAAAATAAGTTTAAAATGAGCCTATCTTTAGAATTTCCGATACACAGTCTCGGGCGCTGGAGATTTTTTTTTCCGTGTAGTGTTTCCATTCTTCGATTCCTCACTTTGAAATCATAGAGTTTCTTAATCAAAAATTTTTAATGTCTGGCAAAATATAAAAGAGATAATAGAACAAATTCCGAATAAGGGCTTCCAGATGCCCATATTCGCTGGAGGATTACGTTAGTCAGAATTTTATGGTTCTAGATACCGTCCTTTTACTACAATGTGAGAAACACATATACCTTTATCTAGATGCTTCATTACTTAATTTCTTTAAATATAATATAGGGCTGTAATATTTGGTGGCAACAGTTTGAAAAGTGAATTAACGCAGTGAGTGAATTGACGCAAAATAGCAAAACGAAATAATTAGTGCTTCTGGGTTAACACCTTTCGGGCTAAACATTACGAAATTTTGTTTTGTTTTCTGTTGAGTAAAAATAATTCTTGCTTAAAATTTCAAATATTTTATGCGTGGTTGTTGTTACTAATTTCACTTTTCTTGAAATCAAAGCACGCCCACGAAATTCAAGGTGGTTAGGAGTCAAGATTTGCGCCTGTTGGCAAGAGCCTTGGCCACAAGTGGTTATATTCTCTGATGCTTCATGAAAAGCTTTTGGAGAGGTTGCATACTTTAGGTACAAGACATCGCATGGCACTTTTAAAACTAGCTTCATAGTTTCTAAACCACGAGTTGCGCCAATTAAAAACGTGACGTTGCCCCGACTGGAATTAATGGGTGCAGAAATTACAGCAAGAATAGCCAAATATTGTAAAAATCCTTTTTTAAATTTACAAAGATTATTCTATGGAGTGATTCAACAATTGTGCTACACTGGATAAAAGGCACGGCATCTACGTGGACGCAATTTGTTTCAAACAGAGTATTAGAAATTCAAGAAACTACAGATTCCACTGCATGGAGACATTGTATAGGTAAAGATAACCCTGCGGACTTGTTAACAGGAGATTTAACTAGTAAAGATTTGCTAACTTAAAAAAAATGGTGGCAGGGCCCAAAATGGTTATTGTACCAGGAGAATACTTGGCCCCAGCCGAAGAGATTTGAATATGACTCAATAGACCAGGAGATTGAAGCTGAATATATAGCTTGTGCTGTAATTAGTTCCGCAATTGTTTCCAAACAGATAATTGATGTTAATAAGTTTATTGCTTACGCAAACTACTGAAGGTGACTTCTTGGGTATTACGATTTGTTGATGTTCTTTGAAGAAAAACTAGTACAATGGGTCTTCTTACTACTAAAGAACAAAATCGCGCTGAACAGTTTTGGGTAAAAGCTATTCCCCGTTTTCCCTCCTAAACGAAAGAATAAAAACAAACAATATATTCTATTGATAACCTGTGCTGTTACAAGAAGTGTTCATCTGGAACTAGTTAGTAATATGACATCAGATTAATTTTTTGCTTGCCTTTCGACGTTTTGTATCTAGAAGAGGGCTTGCAAAGTAAAAACAGAGTCATCGGTTATCAGGCGTCCTGTACAACTTTTGCACAGTTTAGAACTTCAGAACTAAAGTTTCATCTTCAGTGTTAATTTACAAATATGTATTGTGAGTGCATCTTTTGTGAGTATTCTCTTAGGGGGTCATTGAATAATCTTCTGAAAAAGGTGAATATTGCTTTTTTGAATTTGGATAACTTTTTTTTTTTAAATTTTCTAATGTTCCATTTAAATTTTCTCTTGTGTCTGGAACTCGAGTGTTTTTGTTGTACGCGTGTATACTGTTTATATACAAGTTCGATGAACGCCTGTGGTTCATGAGGGGGGGAAGTTGTTAAAAATAAAGTGATCATGTAATCAGACGGCGTGATTAACGGTCGTCTGAATTCTTTCCCGGCAAGCCTTGACGTAAATGTTTATGTAAACGAATCTTTAGAATTCTATGTAACGTACTTTTTGGCTTTACTAGGCTAGCTTTTTATTTCTTGTTTCTCGGATTAATTGCACTTGGATTTTTCAGTATAATATGTTTTTGTATGTGATGTGAATAAAAAAATAAGGAAAAAACTGAACAACATGTTCTTCGTGCAAGAATCTCGTTTAATTTACTAGTGATATTTTTTTAGCCAGTACACGGATTCTAGTTCAGATAATTTTAAGAAGTTTTTGGTTGCTGTTAAGGAATTTTGTTTGGCAGAAGACACGTAAATAAGGTAAGTGGATATTTCCTTCATGTAGTGCTAAGATGAATTTCCTTTTTTATGTTATTTCATTGTTTGATTTAAAATAAATGTAGTTTATTGAGATTATATATTTTTTGTTGGCTGGCCCTTTGACTTTTTAAGTGAATATAAATCGATGTGTACATAGACAAAGTCAACGGGTGCGCAATGCTCTGATGTTTTTTCAGTGAAAATAGGTTGATTTGTACATGGATACCAAGTTTGTGCAATTCTTCGACTTGTTATTTTGGATTTGTGTAGCAGCGATTTTTGGGGCAAAAATTGCCGCTATACAAATCCAAAATAACAAGTCGTCCAAGAATTGCACAAACTCGGTGTCCATGTTCCGCCAAAAATCGCCAATTATCGCTAAGGGGCACCCGTAAATATATTTTTAACTTTTATATATGATAATGTATCTCAAAGATAATGTAATGTAGAAGATAATGATAATGTATACATTGATAATGTTTACCGATTTATGATCATTATGGATTTTTTTCGAATTTTTCTATAAATAAGGTGTGAAAACCACGAACTTTCACCCCATGTGTGTTACTTTCTTATGTGTAAAAAAAATCTCCAAATTGCGCCAAGGTGGTTGCGTTAATATTCAAGTTCCGAACGTGCTATGAGTTTAGAGTGAAAAATTTACATCAAGTAAAATACAATTTAATATAATTTTTTTCTACGTAAGTTCTGAGTTTTATATTTGAAAATTAATAACTAGATCATCTCAATAGATTTTTCTTCCTACCGTCATGCAACGATCTAGATTTAAAATTTTTTAATGTTTATTCATAGAAAAGATTGAGAAGCCAATCATTGGGTGTGAAAATTTATAAACTTAAAATCTAGGACTCAAATTATAGAATAGTACTTATTTAAAAAAATTTTTAACAGTTAAGTTATTGTCCGTTTATAGCCATGAATTATTTATACTGCTTTCGTTAAATTATAAATAGTTTTATACGTATATTAGATATCGAATAAAATAAAAACTATTGCTAGAATAATTATATATATTATTTTGTGGGATTATTTCCCGAAATACAGTAAAAATCTGGACATGGATGTCTGAATTAACTAATAAAAATATTGCCTAATCCTTTAACGTATTTAAATATAAACTAAAACTGAATCTCTTAACAGATGGGCAGTTTTAGCAAAATGATAAGAGATCTCAATTTTCAGTTTTTATTTTAAATTCTTGGAATGTAGAACTTGTAACTGAAGGAAAAACAAATGAATAAGAAAAACACACTATCAATAATTTATAAACAAATTATTTCATGTGTAACATTTCTAGAGAAATATAAAGTTATAACATTCGAATTTAATATGACAACTAATCCAGACAACTGCATTGCCTTTTGAATAGGAAAAATAAGTGCTTATTGAATGTAAGTGAAGGAACTTAATGTTTTTGTTTACATACTATTTACAAATTATAGCAAGTAACTAAGAAAGTTCGTGCGGTTTTTAAGAACAGTTACTTGCGGTGCTTAGTGTGATCAAACTGATTCTGATGACGTCATACGTTTATATTCCTTTCAAATCTTATTTAGTAGAGATTCAGTGTATCGAACGTTTCGCTATCGGTTTTGTAGGTATTTCAGTCTTCGAAGAAATACGTCGGTGGGAAAGGAGATTTTGAAGCCTATTTTGCTTTACAAGTACAAATTAGGAAATAAAGCTGCAAAGGCCGTTAAAAGAATATGCTGTGTGCTTGGAGAGACATCAGTGAGAGAATAGACTGCTCAAAAGGGATTCAGTTGATTTTCATCCGGAGACGAGAGTCTTGAAGACAAACTTTGCGCTGGTCGTCCATTCGCCTTCGGTAAAGTCCAGCTGGAGGAGGAAATCAAGCAGAATGCCAATTAAAAATGCCCAGGAACTTGAATACAGGTTTGTAGTATCTGACGAAACCATTCGACCATATCTTTATAGACTTGAAATAATATGGGAACTGGGCAAGTGGCTTCCTCATGTCCTGTCCGAGGAAAACAAGCTCTAACGACTTAAAATCTGCTTGTCGTTGCTGTCGTGTGCTTCACAAATCTTGACAAGTGATAAAAATGGATCATGCATGATAACCGGAAGGTGAAAATCATTGGTCGACTTCTGAATCACCGGTCTATGATTGGCTCCTAAACCGGACATTCACCAAAAGAATGCTGTGTGTTTGGTGGACTAGCCCTAGCGTAGTCCACTATGAACATCTGGAAAGCGGATAAACCATAACAGCCGAGGTCTACTCTTCACAAGTGCAAAGAGGTTTTAGCTGCACTGTGCCAGAAACAGCCAGCTTTGGTCAACAGAAGAGGAGTTCTCCTTCTCCAGGTTGATAACAGACCTCACATTGCAAAAGCGACCAACTAGGTCATCAAAACACTGAGCTAGGAAGTTTTACCTCAGGCACTCTATTTCCCGGGCATCGCCCCATAGGATAGACTGTTTTGGGCCATGGATTTTAGCTGTAGAAACAGCAATTTCGAAAACGCGAAAATGTCACAACGCCTGTGTCACAATTTCTGGACTCAAGAAAAAATAAATTTTTCAAAAAGGGCATTTTTGAGCTTCTGTCTCGTTAGGAACATGTAATTGAAGCCAATTGTGATTATTCCGAAGAATGAAATGGGCGTTTAAAATTTTTGTGGGCTGTTTTTAATGCGTGAGGAAAACCGTACGAACTTATTGGTTACCTGCTAGTGTAAATTGTATGCAAATTGAATAGTATTTTTTAAATACGATCACGCTGGCAATTCATCGATTACTTCAGTCTGGTATAAAATCTTAGTAACATGCAGTTACGAATCATGGTTAAAGTTCGGTATGACGGATTTCTTCGTTAACACGACATTTCTGGCAAGTTCGTGGTTGATCTGTAAGGTAGCTTCAGAATTTAAAACTGATTTAATTAATCATTAATTTAATCAGTAATGTAAATTTAATCATTAATGTAAATTCGAAGCAAATTTGCCTTTCATGTTAAATAATGTAAGAAAATTAGTTTTGTATAAGTATGTGCCTAAAATCAAACACATATCCATGTTCTTATTTTTACTGAATAAAAACAATAAAACTAATGTTATTTGCATAAATTAAAACGCCTTAAATCTATTTTGTAATCAACCGAAGGCTCAGGCGCGAAGCACATGGAGAACAGGCGCCTGTGCTAAAAGCCACATCTTGTGTCTAACGCATGGAGAAATGACATGACTTTCGTACCATAACATTAGGGAAAGTTGGCTGAGAATTCTAAAAATAGGATTCTCGATGTTGCGATGAGATGAGCCTTGCGTATAACACCTTCAGGAGGTACTCCGACTAACAGACAGTAAAAACTGCGCTGGTTGAAGAAGGTCGAATGCGAAAAATTGAAAGGTGAGTTCTGGGAATAACTGCGGGAATTTTCTGTGTTCCTTTTGGTCCGTCATAGGGAGAGTGCTAAATCTTTACTAATCTTCAGATTCTGCGAAATTAATAAGTAACATAGCTGCTTGAAAGCCTGTTTGTAATTTTTTGCTGGATTCTTTGCTGCTCTGATTTTATTAATGCGTGAGATGATTCGAAGTTGGGAAAACGTTAATTTTTTCATCTTGAATCCGTTTAATAGCATCGTTCGTGTCTTTCGGTGGCGGGGTAATTTTTCCTTTCACTTTCTCGCTGTAAGTGGCTTGAAGGGGATTTTTCTGGGCAGGGATCGAGGTAGCCTTTGAGCAAGGTAAGTGTTCCTCGGAGAAGTATGGAAACTTTAGGCTGGGATGGGCTGCTTTGCTTTTCTTTTCAAATCTTTTCTTATACTCGCTGGAACCTCTATAGCTGCTCACGTGACAGAGTCATCAGAACATACATTAAAGCTTATCTTCGGGTTTCATGGCGCATTGATTGCTTCGATGTTGTTCACACTTCACGCAACTAATGGGATTACTGCAACAAAATTGAGAATGACCGAATTTCTGGCAGCGGTAGCCTTGGACTGTTCTTTTTCTTTGGGTTGAATTTTTCTATGGTGACGTTGAAACTGAACATATTATTGAGCTGGTGAATCTTACTTCCTTCAGGGGTTCTTCTTAGTTCCAGAAGGTAGATGGGAAGTTTAATATTTTGTTCTTCATGATTTTTGGAAAATTGCTTAAAGTTTCAATTGATAGTTCCTGCGGTTAAGGTCTTGGTGTATGGCATCTTCTTAGATGATCATCAGCTTCTTGATGTATGGTATCTTCTTTGAGGTTCTTCATGACGATTCGAATCGGGTTTTCGTATTCTAACTGGTAGGAATGGAAAGGAATCTTTTTTTCGAGTTCATTCATTGCGCTGTAATCTTTGGAGTTTCTTGGTGTATACGAAAAGGGATTTTCCTCTTATTTGGCATTCGTGGGGATCTGTACAATTTAGCGTGAACATTTCATCAACAGTCATCCAATCGATTTCATCTTGTCAGGCACTAATGTTTTTTTGCAATTGCATTATAATATAATTAAGGTCAAGAGAGTATATTGCGTATTAAAAACTCTTGTACATTTATAGTTTGTAATAAATACATGACTTTGTAGAGTCGTTAGTCTTTTTTGTAGCAAGAGACGTGAAAAATGTGCAATGCCCTTGCCAAGAGCTGCCTTATTTAATAAAGATAAAATCATGGGTACTTACGCACAAGTCAAACTGTTTAACTTTACCCTCGATGCACTGGAAGAGAGAAAATAAGAATAAAATGGATTTAAAGCCAGAATCAGAACAGGGTTTGAATTATTTGTTTGATTACTTTATTTAATTTAAACAAAGCCCCAAACTGCATGGCTAAGTTCCATCCATGAAAATCTACCATTCCAACTTTCCTTATGGTCGATATTTACGTAGACTATGCTAATCAACATATTTTTAGTACTTTTGAGAAATAGATCTGCATAATCTACCAAGACTGCATGGTCGCAGACTTCCCTTATGTAACTGGCGGTAAAGTCCCTGAACACTGGTAGTTCGGTCCGAGGTTCGAACCCCGCAAACGGGCTGGCTGCATGGGCGTTTTCGTGGTTTTTCCCATGTGTAACGTGTATACGAGCCAGTTTTCTTTAGAAAGTCCTCCACGAAGGCATCCCTCCCTTAGACAGATAGCCCTCGAAGCTTTGCCATAATCACACACACACACCTTATGTAACTGTTCCAATCGATGTGCAGGCCCACTAGCGACGAGCGGTAAAGTCACTGAACACTGGTAGTTGAACTTGGTTTCGTTTTGGGGCAAATGGGCTGGGCGTTTGCATGGGCGCTTTAGTGGTATTCGCGATGTGTAATGTGTATACCAGCCAGTCTTCCTTAAAAAGTCCTCCACGAAGGCAGTCCTCCCCTTAAAGTGCGCTTTGCTATCTCCCAAACCAAACCAACCAACCAATTGACGTGCAGTGATTGATATCAAGTTAATTCTAAATACCATGCATAAATGAAACGAATTGCCATTAAAAAACTGATTCTCGATCCTTAAAACAAATTTTGAGAAAGTAATTTTTTTCCCCATTTATACGGAATATCTTCACATATTCATTTTGGTGTTTCGTTTAAATTGAAGTAGATCTTCATTTCATGGCTTTTCGTGCATTTTCTTTCAGCGTGAATAATTCCTCGTTCCTGAAGCCAATTGTACGGAAGATGTTTCATCATTAGGTAAGTCCCAAATGTTTAAATCCATGTTTTCGTAAATATAATAACACAAGAGTTACCGCTACT
This sequence comes from Stegodyphus dumicola, assembly GCF_044657685.1. NCBI lineage: Eukaryota > Metazoa > Arthropoda > Arachnida > Araneae > Eresidae > Stegodyphus > Stegodyphus dumicola. Next base: position 206,100,461 of record NC_140781.1, read on the forward strand.
CTTTTAGAATTTATACTGTCGTTTCCAATTTTGAAAAAGCATTCTTTTTCCTTTTTAAAAAGTCAACATTCTAACAAATTTAACCGGTACGTGTTCTGCCCTTTTCTTCGTATATCGTAAAGCATGTCACACTGCTTTATCTTGCAAATTTTGCAAGAGATTCCGTGCTCCTAAAGTTAGATATTAGACGGTAAGGTTATTTTATATCTACGTTATATTATGCTTCCATAGTGACTGATAAATGGAAAAGGCTGCCGTGTTACTTTGTTCGGTAATATCATTTTAAGAATTCTTCGATGGCTATTGGAAGATCATTTGAAGGTAAAAGAAATTAAAATGTTTTAGAAAGAAACGGCATTTATTAGCTAAGTTACTTAAGGTTAATAACGAATTTGCATTATAATATGATCAAGAAAAGTTGATTTGTAACGTAATAGGTTAAACAGTAGTTTAAGTTAAAATCGTGTAACTTAACGATTACGTAATAGTTTTAACTTAAAATTTGTAACTAAATACTTAAATGCGTGTTAGTGGCCTACGTTTATTTCTGACAAGTTTTGGTACTTATGAACATTTTCTAGAGTTTTCCTTCTTTAATTTATAAAATACATTAAAAAGTAACCTAACTTAAAATAAATGTATATGTGCTTTTCAAGTATGAGAAAGGGAAGTATAATCGTCTAAACAATTGTAAAAAAAGGTGCAGGAAGAAAAAAAAAAAAAAAAAAAAAAAAAGAAGGGGGTTGTGGGTTGTGAACTACTGTTATATACGATTCTACTCATCCCAAACTGTTGAGTAATAAAAACAAGAATTGCCAATTTGGTGTAGGTAATCAAACCAATTTTTAAATCTGAGTTTTTTTATCGCCAGTGGTGAAATTTTTGACGAAATTTTAAATCTTTGTGAAATATAGTAGATCTGTGTATATTTAAACAATTCTGATTGGTGGAACTGATTATATTCTGATCTATTCTATTCTGCTCTGATCTATTTTATTCTGATCAATTCTATTCTGATATTGACTCTATTAAAACTTATTTAGATTAACTAATTTTTTATGGTATTACGTACTTCTAAATAAACAAGTATTTTCGGATTTTTGCGAATTGCTGATTTCCAGTAATATTCACGTTTAACCAGTTTTCCAATAGAATTACAATTTGCATTTGATTGAACTTTAACTGGATTTAAGGAAAAATCTACTTGATTCTACACCCAAAAGAAAGCTATAACATTAATTGCTGAATTATTAGAACTCTAACAAATATTAAAGAAGAAAACAGAAAGAAGTGATTTTTTTTTGTCAACAAAGACAAATTTTTTGTAAGAATTTTCTGTGAAAAATATAAAAATATACATTTTATATTATTAAAAATATTTTTCTGTAGAACGCTATATTTCCAAACTTTCCAGAAGTAAATTATAAGTAGAATTTTATTACTTGAATGATTAATATTTTTTTTTTAGTTTTGTAACCTTGTCAGGCCAACAGAATATTTTCACAACATTCGCATTGCGAAGCATTTCACCCTGTTCTTTGATGCAAATTACAATGAAATTCTTCATATTTTATTTGTATTAACTTGTATTTATTCCCTTAAAGTGATGCCTATTTTTTTAATGTTTTTATATTCAGAAGCTGGGAATAACTTTATTTTAATATTCGGTTAGCTCAATAATTTGTTTAAAAATTAAAAAATTAAAATTTTTAAAAATTTACGCCGATTCTCAATGTTTGACTTTGTTTTTGATAGAGGAACATTATTTTAGATGTGTTTATTTGGTGGTATAAAAACCGTACAGCAAAAATATGATATTAACAGATTTTAACCAATATACCGTATTTGCCAGCGTATAAGACACACTTTTTTTCTTTAAAAATAGGTCTGAAACACGTGCTGCGTCTTATACGCCCATACTCAGTTTTTGATTACATTCATTACTAGAATTTCCTCTATTCAGAGTTATGCGATTTTGAATGGGCCACAGCTTCACGGGATGCTGTAAAACAAAGACAGTTGTTAAATTGTTTAAGAAGTGTGGCATTAGTAATGCACTGGATGGTACAGAGGACAATTTGTTGTATGAGGACTCAGATGCTCAAGTGACTCTTCATTTAGCTCTAATGATGAGTGTGTCTGGATTTTGACGAAGAAGATTAAAAGGTTTTCTTTCTCAGATTGGGTATTTGCAGAAAGTATTACTTTGTATTACTTTATATTTAAAAATTAGTCATAATGAACAGTAATAAAATTTTATCCTTCAAAAATGTGTATAAACAAGGGGGTGCATTTTATACGCCGACAAATACGGTATATTAGAAAGAGAAATCTTATTTCTGAGACTTAAAAAGAATATGACAGTCTAAGGGGAACTGCAGTTGACGAAGCTATAGGACCCATTTACGCCAAATCAACCGGAGAGACTGGTTCTGAAAATAAATCGAGTGACAAATTTAAAAGGGAATCAGCAGTTGTTTTGCTGAATTTGGGGAAAAATGTCTAAATGGCCTTTAGATTTTATAATACGTCCGAAGGGGCTTTTCTTCATTTACATACACCTATACGTTTGGGCTAATAATATTTAAAAGGAGGATATCTATAGAATTTCGGTTAGACAGGGCCCACCAGAGGCCGAGCGGTAAAGTCTCTGAACACTGGTAGTTCCGTCCGAGGTTCGAATCCCGCGAACGGTCTGGCTGCATGGGCGTTTTCGTGGTTTTCCCCATGTGTAACGTGTATACGAGCCAGTTTCCCTTAGAAAGTCCTCCACGAAGGCATCCCTCCCCTTTGGCAGATAGCCCTAGTGTGCTTTGCCGTAATTAAATAAACCAAACCAAACCATTAGACAGTCTCGCGCACTGAACACAAAAATGTTTTATTCCGTAGTGTTGCCACTGCTCGTATAAAATTGTTGACTTTTTTAATCAAATATTCTTTACAAAATATAAAATAGATTATAAAACAAATTCGAAATTCAAAAAATAACTTGGGTTTCCAGGTGCCCATGTTCGGGTGGAGGACTACGCTATTCAAAACTGAAAGGCTCTAGGTATCTTTTTCTTTTCCCAATGCAAGAAACATACGTACATTCATGCAGATTGTTCATTATTTAATTTCTTTAAGTACAATACCAGACAGTAATATTTGGTGGCAACAATAGGAAAAGTGATTCAACGCTTTTGGTGATTCTACGCAAAATACCGTTTGAAGATTAAGAGCTCTTTTGGGCTAAAAACATAAAAGTCTTAATCCTGTATCACGCGATTATAAGGGAAAAAGTCGTGAGATTCTGAGACGTAATAGAAAAACTATTTAAATTCAAATTGTAGCTTGCAATATGTTCAAAATAAAATTAAATAAGTGAAAAAATTGTAGCCTTTTGAAAAAATACTTCTTAAGGGAGATGGCTAATATTTTCATTACTCACCGGGCAAAATATGCACGACGTACATTAGGATTTGAACCCACATCAAATGTCTCTCACTGCGAAACATAAAAATGTCACATCAAATGTCTCGACTGCCGGTGGCGTTGAGTTTTGAGACTTTTGTAATTTCATTCAGTTCACTAACTACCAACCGGTGCAAGACAGATTGCTATTTTCATAATTTTTTTACTGCATTTTCTTTTGAGCTATACATTCAATCCGTTATTAGAATATTTATTATTACGAATCGTAGTAGTAGTTGGCGAAAATTCATACAGATCTGGTAAGGGAAAAAACGCTCTGATTCAGCACTGTGAAGAGTGGTTCCATCCGTTCTGGGCATTTGGATAAACTTCAAGTAAGGTTTGTCCAAAAATGTATCAGGTACCTCCTTCGATTGTTGCTGAATCAAGCGTTTTTTTGGTTCGTGCCGAAAGGCTGCATGCAATGGCGATCTCTGTGTGCTTAAGAATTAAAATATTTCATTAAATAAAATTTAAAAATTGAGTTGTGTCTAAATTTTCGCTTACAACCTGATATTATTAATTTGTCCATTTTATAAAACCGAGTTACAGCTTTTAGAGCAGTTCCTGCACCCTATATTGAAAGCAGACTAATATAATAAGATGCTTTTCGCACAATTTTAGACGATTTTCATTGTAATTACAAAAATATTTTGCCCAACATTTTTGTTTTATATGTTTTGTTACATAATACTTATTCTTCGCTATCTTTGTACACCGTAATTTCCGAGACAATAAAGCCTTTTGTAGTATCGGTTAAATCCAAAAGCACAAAAATACATTGGTGATAGATTAGGAGATTTAGTACGGATAGGAGTGAAGGGATTTGGCCTTGATACCCATTTCTTGTTCCATTGTTTTCCCAAGAAATCAGCACTAGAATTTGACATGTGTTAAACATAGAAAATGCCGTGGTTCGCAAAGCAAATATTTATTACTGAGATATGCAGAGTAATACGCAGAGTTACATGCAAGCAGAGATAAGCATAAGCAGAGTAATACAAGCACTAGCACAGATAAATAAGTACAGGCAGAATAATACTAAGGCAAGCAGAATAATACTAAGCCGCGATAAGTGGTTACAAAGGTTATATATATAACTTTATAACATATCATGGTTTAACAAATCATAAACAAGACACAATAACTAACCAATCAAAAGTAACATACAGAATGAGATTTAAGTTTCAGAATAACTCGGACCTGGCTGAAAGCTAATGAATGTTTCGGACGTGACAGAAAGCTATACTTCCTTTTAACCAGTAAGAATGCGATTACAAATATCTCAACACTCCCCCTTAATCGCATGTTATACAAAACATAAAAGAATTACACAATTTTTAAACAGCTCAATGATAACAGTTCATAGAATTTTGTTTTGGACAAAGCCTTAGTTAACATATCTGCAATTTGTAAACCTGATTGCTTATATTCAATTCTAATATTATTTTCCTCAACAATTTTACGAGTGAACTTTAATTTTATATCTATATGTTTCAACCTACCTGAAAAGTTTTCATTAACAATACTTTTGATACATGACTGGTTATCCTCAAAAATATAAACATTTTTAACACTGGAAATTTCATTTACTACATTTTTTATCCATAAAACATCTTGAATACCTTTACATAAAGCAATTATTTCAGCTTCTGTTGATGAAAGTGCAATACACTTTTGCTTGTTACAGCACCACATAATAGGACAATTTGAAAACATTATAAAGTAACCAGTAATTGATTTCCTATCTTGAGTATCTCCCCCCCCCCAATCTGCATCTACATACAAACACAAGTTTGCCCTTTCCAAATCACCCTTTTAGTATATCAATTTTAAATTTAAGGTGTTTTTCAAGTACCTAAGAATTCTTTTTAGAGCACCAGGCAACATCAGTAGGATGCTCCTGCAGTTGGCTCAAGCAATTTACTGCAAAAATAATATCTGGCCTTGTGATATATGCTAAGTAAAGTAAAGATCCAATTAATTCTTTGTATGGGCCATGAAATGCATTTCCTTTCTGAAAATCAGCTGCTGTAGATTTTGGTTGAATGGGAGTTTGGGCTGTTTTACAAACAGACATTTTATATTTATCAAGTAATTTTTCAGTATATGGTTTCTGATCTAAATACAAACAACCAGACTCAAATTTCAGTCTAATACCCAAAAATTCCGAGACACTTTCAGATTTTGACATTTTAAATTCATTTGATAACAATGATATTATAATATTTGTTTCTTTTACATCTGAACCTGCAATTAATAAGTCATCTACATAAAGAGCCATAATTACTCTCTTAAAATTTAAATTTCTGATAAAAATACATGGTTCAGAGTCCAATTGCTTAAAATCTAATTTAATAACAAAATTAAGAAATTTCTGATACCATTGTCGAGGAGACTGTTTAAGACCATATAAACTCTTTTTAAGTTTACACTTCTTACCACTCATATCATCGTATCCTTTTGGCTGGTCCATGTAGATGATTTCATCTAACTTACCGTTCAAGAAAGCTGTCTTGACATCTAAAGTAAAAGTTTGCAGACCTTCATTATTGATAATTACCAGGATTAAACGTAAAGAGCACATACTAATCACTGGAGAAAACGTTTCTGTATAATCTATGCCTTTTTTTTTTTTGCATAAAACCACGAGCAACAAGCCTCGCTTTGTAAGTTCCATCTCGATTTTTACGTAGAACCCATTTGCAGGAAATGGCTCTTTTATCAGGGGGTAAACTTTGTAAGTCCCAGACGTCGTTATCTTCCATAGATTTCATTTCCTCGTCCATAGCTCTTTTCCATGGTTCTTGTTCTACTTGCGGTAGATTTGCAATATCTTCAAATGTCAGAGTGTCTTGTGCAAACATTACTTGGTAAATCTCAGGATCAGGATACCTAACTGGCTGTTTCTTTTCTCTTGAAGATTTTCTTTGTTCCTCCTTCTTATTTGCATCATTTAATTCGCCGTTATCAGTGTCTGAAATTGATTTGTCTTCATTCTTAATGTCATCATTGTCATTTTCACTCAAATCAGAACTATCGCAAATATATTTTTGATTTTCTACTTTCTTCTTTTCTTCATTAAATTTAACATTTCTGGAAACAATGATGCGTCTTGTTTCTGGAATCATTAAACGATATCCCATTGTGGAATAACCTACAAATATCATTCTGACAGAATTTTCATCTAGTTTCTTTCTTTGCGATGGTGGCACTAGAGTATAAGCATCACAGCCAAATACACGCATGTTTTTTAAATCAGGATTTTCACCATACTTCAGAAAATAAGGAACATGATTGTCAATTGAACTATTTGGGAGTCGATTATTTATGTAAGCAGCCGTAAGTACTGCTTCACCCCAAAGGAATTTTGGTAATTTTGCCTCAAGTATCATTGCTCTAGCTTTTTCCAGTACAGTTCTATTTGCTCGTTCAGCAACACCATTTAGAAAAGGTGTATAGGGAGGTGCAGGATCTATTTTTACACCTGCTCTTTTAGCAACTTCATGCAATTCTCCACTGACATATTCTTTGGCATTGTCACAGCGCAGTTTTGCAACAGTTGGATTCAATTTAAAGAATAGCTTGAGTTCATCAGCAATGTCACTTTTTCTTTTGAGCAGTCTGATTTCCATAAATCTCGAATATTCATCAATTATAGTCATGAAATACCTTTCCCCATGGAGTGTTTGAGGTTCTATTGGACCACATATATCAGTGTGTATAGTTATAAGTGGTTTGGATTCTTTTATGCGAGGACCCTTTCCTATAGGCAAAGCACATTGTTTGGCACGAACACATACTTCACAAAAGGATTCTTTTGCAGGAAGATTCATCAGTTTTAATTTTTGATCACAGCAGTGTCCTAACCTTCTGTGCCATAAATCATCATTCTTTACAGCTAAAGCTGTAAATAAATTTGGGGAAAAATCACTAAAATATTGTCCGCATTTATCAAAGTATCCAAATCTAAAACGCTTGTTTTTGTTTTCAATATAAACTATTTCATTTTTAAAAATTACGCTCAAACCTGCTGCTTCAATATTTTTAAAAGAAATTAATTGTCCGTTTATGTAATTGTCCGTTTTGGAACGTAAAGAACATCTTTTAACATTATTTCAACACCATTCTTAGTTTTACCGCAAATATCACCAATTCCGGTTGATCTTTACAATATGGTAACTGGTAGTTTGGCGACATTTTGGAGGCGATAAAGGATACTACCTGGGACTTTGGTAATAATGTGAGCAGTACTCAGTTCCGATTACGCATTATTTTGTGTGAGGGAAATGAGAGATCATGGGATACGTCATGTGATATTAATGGACGAATTACGGTTCTTTAATCGGAAAAGAGGGGAAATCGGGAAAAAATCTGGAAATTTTGTATTTGGCTTTATTCTGTGTTGTGTGAAACAGTGTTCGTGAATTTTTGGATCCCATGGCCGTAACTAAAGTGAATTCGAAATGTGTATTTATGTATGTATTAATTTAATGTATGTGCTCATTTATATTTTAAGTAGTGTTTTTGAATTTAATTATATTTTAATTAAATGATAGTTATTTTGTGAATTTTATGTTTGTAGGAATTTGGTATACGTTTTAGTTGAAGTAAACGTGCATGGAAATAATTTAAATATTTGATACTAAGTATTTGTAATGGTTGCGGTATGAATTCGTTGGTGACGTGTATAATGTAATAGATGATTTAGAGGTAAAAGTTTTTGGATATTTTATTTATTTTATATGTGGAAATGTTCATATTTGGAAAGGGTAAATACGTTTTCGCGATCAGGTAATTTCATATATGTTCTTTTTACCGGGTTTAAAGATTGAGAAAATTGTCATGTATTTTCGTGAAATTTTTCTAATTTATGAGAAAAAAGTAGTGTACATGGATATACTGAAGAGTGTGCGCAATGCCATTTTTGTGCAATTCTGGGATGTTTTTTTAAGTAAAAATAAGTCGGCGTGTACATGGTTTATGTGTATGTGTTATTTTGAAAAACGCGTAAGGAGTATGGTATTGTGCACTTTTTCCCAATTTTGCAGTGAATATTTGTCATGATTAAGCAGTTTTGTTAGATAAAATTTCTAGCATAAGTGTAATTCGGCTAGTAGGTTCTTGGAAGAAGTGTTCAGTAGATAAAAAGAAAAGAAACATGTCTTTACTTCGTGAAGACAAAATGGCGGCGGGAAACAAAAATAGAGGGTTGCTGTACGAGAGTTGGTCGCCAAATTTTCGCCAAAAAAACGCCAAGTTACCATAATGTAAAGATCAATCCCAATTCCTTCCACTTCTAAAACCGCCGACTTAGACGCGCACTTAACAGTTCCAGTCTTAGGCTTAATTGAGGTGAACCATTCCTTGTGAGAAGACATATGAGAAGTTGCACCAGAATCAATAAAAAATTGATCATGAACAAGATTTCCAGCCATAAAAGATATTGCAGGGGAAGCATACTTATTACTATTTGAATTTGCCTGCTTTTTAGAATTATCAAAACATTCACTTTTGAAATGACCACTTTTCCCACAGTTATGACAGACACAGTTCTTTTTCCTACAAAATTTAACATAACGTCCTTTTCTTTTACAATAAGTACAAAACAATTCTTTACGAGCAATAATAAAAACAGAAAAACAGAGTTATCTGTATTTGGTTTAGAATACTTATTTTCATTTTTATAATCAAACATAAGAGATTCACAATCAATAAGTCTACTTGTAACAAAATCTAAACTCAAATTATTGCTTGGCTGATTCTCTAGAGATGCCTTAATATTTTCATATTCCTTTGGCAAAGACATTAAAATGTAAATAATAATATCAAAATCGCTTACTTCAGAGCCAGAGACGCGTAAACTACTAACCATGTTCATTATGCTGTCGATATGCTGTCTCATTGACACATCCTTGGATTTCCTTATGGTAGCTAGACGTTTGCGCGTTAAAATTTGACTCACTGCACCTTTAGCGCTATACGTAGCTTGTAGTTTCTTCCATATTTTACATGCAGTGTCTTCACGTTGAAGAGAAGCAATAACATTGTCACTTAGAAGGGCAAGTATTAAGGCATAAGCCTTTTTTGATTGCAACTCTGTCCGCAACTGCTTCTGTTTCCAAAAACGTATCCAATTCTCTTGCCGTAAATACTGCTCGAACTCTTCGACACCAAACAGTAAAGTTATTAACACCGTCAAATGGCGCTACACCAAAAGCTTCCCTTTCACCTCCGGAAAAAGCCATCATTCACAATATACCAAATCAAAATCACGCGAACGATAAATTATTACACTGAAGGTTCAATTAGGGAACTATCAGCGAATTCTAACTTTTGAAGGAACCACGCTCTGCTGTTAAACATAGAAAATGCCGTGGTTCGCAAAACAAATATTTATTACTGAGATATGCAGAGTAATACGCAGAGTTACATGCAAGCAGAATAATACTAAGTAAGCAGAATAACAGAATAATACTAAGTGGCGATAAGTGGTTACAAAGGTTATATATATAACTTTATAACAGATCATGGTTTAACAAATCATAAACAAGACACAATAAATAACCAATCAAAAGAAACATACAGAATGGGATTTAGTTTCAGAATAACTCGGACCTGGCTGAAAGCTAATGAATGTTTCGGACTTGACAGAAAGCTATACTTCCTTTTAACCAGTAAGAATGCGATTACAAATATCTCAACATTAAATAACAAGATGTTACAACCTCTCCCCCCTCCAGATAAACTTTAATTTATTTACGGTTTTTTTTTTTTTCAAAACAACAATATCAGCACAATACAGAATTGAAATACAAGATATAACATAATAAGATACACTGAAGAAGAGAGGAAGGAACAAAATATTTTTTTATCTATATAGAGAAACAAATTATTTAATCAGGCCAGGGAGTACGACTTAATGCGTCTACATTTTTATGGTTTTTACCACTTCAATGAACGATTGTGTAATTGTAGGGTTGTAGTGCCATCTCATAAGTCGTGGATTTAGACTCACATTATTTTTGAGCCAAAATAAGGGATTATAATCGGTCATGATGAGGAATTTAGTATGCCCGTCTAAATAACATTGAAGTTTCTTTACAGCAAATATTATGGCGGCGCATTCCTTTTCTGTGGTACAGTACTTTTTTCAGTTTCTGTAAACTTCTTACTGAGGTATAATATTGGATGTTCATTGTCTCGTTCACCTTTTTGAGCTACAATGACACCCATACCAGAGTCTGAAACATCAGTTTGCAAAATAAACTCCTTATTGAAATCAGGTGAGTGTGACAGAGGCTTTTGTGGCGTTTATTTTTTTTTCAACAACTTGCTCTTGTCTGTTTAGTTTCTTTAAAAACTTCTCCTTGACTTGCATCTCAACTCCAGAACTTGGCAATTCATCTGGAACTTTTAACTAAGAATCGTTTAATTTTGTCAGTTCTTTCTTTTCAGATATATTTTGCTTGTTGCGAGATGAACCTTTGTTCTTATCTGTTACTTGCATTCTCATTGAATGTGGCAACTTTGAGTATCCTCTATCATGTTTATGCCTCTTTGCTAAGTTTTCTGACGCGAGCTTATATTCTGAATGTATTTTTAATTTCTCAGCTTTAGAAGCACCTTCATGAGTTCTTTTATAAGAATTTCTTTGATCTGCTGCTAACGAACTGCCAAACACATCTTTACTTTTTGGAGGAGGAACTGGGGAACTTGTAGAGGAATAATCACACACATGATCCATAGAAGATGAATCACCAGGTATATAAGGTGAGTCAACTTCCAGATAAATAACTTCAGTTTTCTCATCAAGAGATGAACGCTTAGATTGTTTGTCAGATTTCTGTGAAGCATTGACAGGAGCTTGACTTTTAGGAGGGTGAGTATTTACCAAATTACCCTGAGTTTTAGCAGTATTATTTGTTTGGTTCTGCATCAAAGTTGTGTAGTTCTGCATTTTATCCCTATATTTTTCAGGAATAACAATTACTTCATTTTCATTTCCATTTTTATCTAATTTCTTTTTCATCAACAGCTCGCTCTCCTTTACTTTGAAATCATTTCCGAAATTTTCACTTTTAGCTTCGCTAAACAATGAGGCTAGATCTCTGCTTTGATGCTGAGATTCAATTAATTCCTTTGAATTAGCATTAATTATTTTCTTAATTTCCTTGTCTTTCTCATCAGCTTGCGGTAAAATATCTTTGTCAGACTCAATAACAAACAGTTCTTTTTTCCCCATTTCGGTGTCTCTACTTCGATCTCCTTCTCGAGATGGTTTTACTTGAGATCGGGTCGAAACCGCATTTATACTTTCTAAATTTAAGAATTGTTTCTTTTTGAACAACTGAGCAGTTTTGTTACCCAATACATATCTGCCAGGATCATTTGTAACAACAGTTGCCTTTGTCTTTATATGACCAAGTTCGCAATTAATTTCAACTTCCGCTAACGGTAGACACACTAAATAGTCATTTAAAAGATATTGTACCCAGACATGTTCTCCAGTCATTTTTACGTTATCTATGTATTTCCGAGAAATAACATCAACAGTGGCTCCTGTGTCTCGAAGAATAGGCATTTCATGCCCATTAACTAAACCGTTAATTGTATATGTCTCTAACAAATCATCATTCGAAGATAGGCAATTTACCTTTTCATTTGGTTTTAAGCGAGGACACTGAGGCTTAAAATGTTCGTATGATCATTAATCGAAACAACGTGGCCGATACCTTTTGTCATAAATTTTCTTGGTTCTTGTTTTGAAATTGACTTCTTTGTCGGTGATCTTTCTGGTATTTTGAATCGCCCCATTTATCAGAATGCTTAAAATGAGGCGGATGCTCTATTTTTTTCACAAAATTATCATAACGCGGTTTAAATGATCCTTTGTTCATTTTCTCAGTCTGATTGACAGAAAATTTCGGTTTTATTGTTTTCCTCACATCTTCAAAATCTTCAATTTTTTTAACTATTTCAGTAGGTGAAATGATGGTTGTCCATTGATCCATAAAATGTTCTTTGAAATGAGGAGAGGTACGCTTTTTTATTTGATCAACCAGCATGAGATCTTTTAGCTGTTCAAAAGTTTTAATGTTAATCTGTTAAGCCATTCTTCTAAATAGTTCTTTAATTCATAGTAGAAATCATACCAAGTACTTTCAGTAGATTTTTGGTGTTTATTAAATAGCTGTCGAAATTTTTCCGCACTTAATTTAAATCGTTGTAACAGTAAAGGTTTTACATATTCATACTTTTTCGCGTCCTCTTCTGGTTCTCTAGGAATAAGCTGAAGAATGTCGGGAGGCAGCAATGAAATAAGTTGAGTCACTTGATTTTAAGCAGGTATATTCATTATTTTAGCTTGACGCTCAAATAACACCAGAAATAAACTTATTTCATCTTCTTTAGGGTTGAAACGTGGCATGACATCGTAAATTCTCATTTTTAAAGGCTGCTCAGGTAACTGCGTAGTTTCTACCGGCTGTGCTGTGGCAGCCATTGCTTCCAGTTGAAGCTTCTGTAGCTCAAAGACTCTAATTCGCTCTTCTTTTCTTTCTTCTCTTTCGCGTTCTTCTCTTCTTTCTCTTTCTTCTCTTTCGCGTTCCTTTTGTCTTTCTCTTTCTTCTCTTTCGCATTCTTCTTTTCGTTCCCTTTCTTCTCTAATTGCAGCCAGTAGTTCTCGAGTAAACTCCTCATCATAATCGGGACATTCAGTAATCAGTTTATGCAATTGAGCAATCTTAAATTCAGGTTCCTTTTCATTAACATTTTTAGTATCCATTAACTTTTGTTCTAAAACTCTACAATGCTTTAAAATTTCTTTGTCACTCCAGTATTTTAAATTAGGTATATACTGAATTGAAGTAAATGTAATGTTCTTTTAATCGACTGAATATTTCAATAATTGAAGAAATAGTAGTGTCTAATATTATATTGCAATATTCAACCTTAAATTTTTGTCGCGGATTTTTGATTGATTTTTTCATCTTGAAGTAGTTTCTTTTTAAACCAGTTTCGACTTAAAACCTGTTTCGAAAAAGAAACCTGTTTTGTTTCGACTTAAAAGCCGTTTTTTTAAACCTGTTTCGAAAGTCAGTATCCACCCCCCAAACCATCAGCAACGATACTTGCATCGGCAATTGCGTATTCATACGCTTCATCAGGTCTACGATTATTGAGTTCTGATCTAAGATTTTGTAAATTGTCAATCACGATTTGTAAATCACATTTAGAGTTTTGCATTATATCATTTACCACATTTACTAAATTTAAAACATCGCACCAGATCTTAATGGAACAAATGAATTTAAACGTCAAACCATCTAAATCAACTCTTTTGCTTGAGTTCTTAATTCTATGTCTCTTGTTTGATCTTCTTGAATATTTATGAGCACTCACAAATTTCCCTTCAAATCGTTTTCTTCGATCTTCCGTAGCGTCTTAAGCTCAAGCCCAAAGCCTGAATTCTACATTTTCATCTGGTGTTGGACAGTGGAATTAAGGTAATATAAGTTTCCTCCTGCTGCTTCTCCTCTTGCTACTCCTCCTCCGGCTGCTCCTCCTCCGGCTACTCCTCCTCATGCTGCTCCTCCTGCGGCTGCTCCTCCTTCCGCGGCTCCTCCTCATGCTGCTCCTCATTCTGCTCCTCCTCATGCTGCTCCTCCTCATGCTGCTCCTCATTCTGCTCCTCCTCCCGCGGCTCCTCCTCCAGCTGCTCCTCATCCTGCTCCTCCTCATTCTGCTCCTCCTCATACTGCTCCTCCTTTGGCTGCTCCTCTTTCCGCGGCTCCTCCTCATTCTGCTCCTCCTCCCGCATGAGGAGGAGCACCCGGAGGAGGAGCAGCGGGAGGAGGAGCAGCATGAGGAGGAGCCGCGGGAGGAGGAGGAGCAGTATGAGGTGCAGCCGGAGGAGGAGCAGCATGAGGAGGAGCCGCGGGAGGAGGAGGAGCAGTATGAGGTGCAGCCGGAGGAGGAGCAGCATGAGGAGGAGCCGCGGGAGGAGGAGGAGCAGTATGAGGTGCAGCCGGAGGAGGAGCAGCATGAGGAGGAGCCGCGGGAGGAGGAGGAGCAGTATGAGGTGCAGCCGGAGGAGGAGCCGCGGGAGGAGGAGGAGCAGAATGAGGAGCAGCCGGAGCAGGAGCAGCATGAGGAGGAGCAGCCGGAGGAGGAGTAGCATGAGGAGGAGCCGCGGGCGGAGGAGGAGCAGCGGAGGAGGAGTAGCCGCGGAGGAGGAGCAGCAGGAGGAGGAGCCGCAGGAGCAGGAAGAGCAGAAGGAGGAGCAGCAGGAGGAGCAGCGGGAGGAGGAGCAGCAGGAGGGATGAGCAGCATGAAGAGGAGCAGCTGGAGGATGTGCAGCAGGAGATGAAGTAGCATGAGGAGGAGAAGCAGGAGGAAACATATTAAAACCACTGTCCAACAGTAGAATTCAGGCTTTGAGCTTCAGTTTAAGACGCAACGGGAGATCGAAGAAAACGATTTGAAGGGAAATTTGTGTGTGTGTGATTATGGCAAAGCCTCGAGGGAGCGATGTCTTCGTGGAAGACTTTCTAAGGGAAAATGGCTCATATGCACGTTACACATGCAGAAAACCACGAAAACTCCCATGCAGCCAGCCCGTTTGCGGGATTGGAACCTCGGACCGAACTACCAGTGTTCAGCGATTTTTACCGCTCGGCCGCTGGTGGGCGAAGTGAAATTTGAGAGCGTTAATAAATATTCAAGAAGATCAAACAAGAGACGTAGAATTAAGAACTCAAGCAAAAGAGTTGATTCAGATGGTTTGACGTTTAAATTCATTTGTTCCATTAACATCTGGCGCGATGTTTTAAATTTAGTAAACGTGGTAAATGAAATAAAGTGATTTACAAATCGTGACTGACAATTTATAAAATCTTAGATCAGAACTGAATAATCGTAGACCTGATGAAGCGTGTGAACACGCAATTGCCAATGCAAGTATCGTTGCTGATGGTTTGGGGTGGATACTGAGTTTCGAAATAGGTTTAAAAAAACGGCTTTTAAGTCGAAACAAAACAAGCTTTTTTTCGAAACAGGTTTTAAGTCGAAACTGGTTTAAAAAGAAACTACTTCAAGATGAACAAACCAATCAAAAATCTGAAAGAAAAATTTAAGGTTGAATATTACAATATAATATTAGACACTACTATTTCTTCAATTATTGAAATATTCAGTCGATTAAAAGAACATTACATTTACTTCAATTCAGCATATACCTAATTTAAAAACCTGGAGTGACAAAGAAATCTTAAAGCATTGTAGAGGATTAGAACAAAAGTTAATGGATACTAAAAATGTTAATGGAAAGGATACTGACGGAAGAAATAAAATCTTTGCGCGTTTTGCCAAAGAGGATTTGTCACATATTGATGTTTTAAATTATATTTATTAAAACAATCTTACCGATACATTTCCAAATATTGCAATATATTTTACGGATTTTTTTAACCCTGAGAATTTCGGTGGCTACTGGAGAACGAAATTTTTCAAAACTTAAAAGTATAAAAAACTACCTGTGATCTACGATGGCGCCGGAGAAATTATCGGACTGGTCGTGTGTCCAAAGAGAGCCAAATTTCGGATAAATTAAATATAAAGGAATTGATAAGCGCGTTTGTAGCTGCTAAAGCTAGGGGAATCAATATTTGAATATATTTTTCTAATTTTTATATTTTACTTAAAAAATGTTTTATCATTATTTAGTTTTTAAAATTTAAGAAATAATAAAATACACTAGGACAAACACGTGTTTTTTATATAAAATATTTGCGCAGAAAAATATTTGCAGACAAAGTTTTTTGATATATTTGCAATTACTTTATAAGAAGGATTTATTAATAACCGTAATAATTACTTGTTATATTACTGATGATTTGGAATCAGTTCTTGACAATTACATTCTAAATTAGAATTTTAAGAATTATTAGAATTTTAAATTAGAATAATGAAAATACGCTACGCACCAAAATACATTTTAGGATAAAAAATTAGTTGATTTTTTGTTTTAAAACTTCTTGAATTCATTTAATAAACATCGTATCCTCGTTGTTAATTGAGTTCAGAATGTTGGGTGTCGTTTATATAATTATTCTTACTTGTCCACGGAATCTGCTGACTTATCCAGCGATTAAGTAGCTGCAGATCATTTCTACATAACGATTGAACTTCCATTAATTCAGTCTCTAGAGGGTTGTATGTTTATATCATAATTTGACTTTTATAAAAATGATTATTCTAAATCTCATGTTTCTATAAAAATATACTGTGCTTTAAAAATATGGATGATAGTATCAGCCGCTCTTTCAGCCACTTCAAAAGCATCAGTTTATTTAGAAATAAATAGTGCAGTTAATGTCATAAAATTCAAATAAACATCAAACGAAAATTCTCAGTTTTAGACAATTCGATTTAAACAAAGTAAAGTAGCAGACGATAAAACGCCGAAGGTAAAAATTTACTTATTTAAAAAAAAAAAAAAAAAAAAAAAAAGATAGAGAGAAATTAAAAAAAAAATATTAAAAAATTTATTTAAAAAAATAGCTTTTCATATAGTATTAATAAATATTTATTAACCATCATTGAGGGAAAAAATGTCATATAATTAATTCTTCGTAAAATTTTACTTGAAATTTAAGGTTAAAAATAGCTGTGGCAATATAGTGTAACAAAAATCCATAGACCACATTTGGCGTTATTATCGCTCAAAAAAAAGATGCCAAATTTCAAAACGCGGAAATATGTAAATTTGTGTATATCTTAGAAAATAATGAATAAAAAAGTTTAATTTTTTGCAGATATGCTTAAAAATATACCTACTTTAAGATGATGGTAAAATTTTTATAGGTTATAATTCAAAATTTTTTTCGAAAAATTTATAAAAATTATTTAAAAATAGAAATTTAAAAAATAAAACACAAAAAATGGGTAAATTTTATTTGGAATGAACCTAAATTTCGAAATGTGAGAGAAAAAATCAGAAAAGTTTAATGAAAAAAGAGATATAAATAAATATTTGCCAAATTCAATTAACATTGAGGAGCTAAAATTTTGAGAGCTAATATTTTAAAAACTACTCGTACGATTTTTACAAAACTTGGTATTCTGGCATAATTTGAGTCGAATTAGAGAATATGTAAAAAATCGAAATAGAATCGAAATATGTAAAAAAATTGGTATGTTATTTCAGAAAAAGTCCAATTTTTTCTCAAAATACCTATGTTAGAATAGTGCTATATATAAATCTAATATACAGGGTGATTATAATTAAAGTTTATGTTTCAAAACGCTATAAAAAAAGAACCACTCATGAAAATGATGCCAAATTTGAAAGGAATGTTATTGAAGAAAGCGGAAAGCGTATGGCAGAAGAAAAAAATTAGTTTCAAAAGTTAGCAACAGATGGCGCTGCAAGCGGAAGAAGACGTAAATTAAAATGATAGTTAAATTTCAGTGTTATAAAGCCGCCAGGTACCAGGCTGTTCCTCATTTCGCGTCTCAGACGTTCGCCATGGGTGTTTCACTGCAGGGCCGCGCTCTGCTGGTAAAGCTGTATTACAAGAATGATGATTGTGCAAGAGTAGCTCTGCAAAAATTCAGGACACTGAAGGGTATAAAAGAAGGCTTGGTCCAATGAGTGTCATAGGTCTAAAGAAAATGATGCAAAAATTCGAAACGACAGGTTCGTTTGATGTGCAATCTGGAAGAGGGAGAAAGCGAGTGCATTCGACGGTAGTTGAAGAAGTGGCCACAGCATTACAGGAAGGGTCGGCCGGTGGTGTGCAACCGTGTAGTGCACGAGGAATTGCCCGAACATTGGACAGGCCTACGATCACGGTTCTGAAAATTGTACGAAACATCCTGCAATGCTATCCGTACAAAATTGGCCATGTGCAGGAGTTTCTTCCGTCTGACCTGACAGCTAGGGAGACGTTTGCGTTAGAATTCCTGGCTCGCATGGAAGTGGATAATGAATGGCCGTGGAAAATTTTGTGGACAGATGAAGCCCATTTCCATCTGGCAGAATACGTGAATACCCAGAATTGTCGAATATGGGCAACAGAAAATCCACTGGCAACGCACCCCGTACCACTTCATCCTGAAAAGGTCATGGTATGTTGTGGCTTTACGGCATCATTCATCCTACAACCATATTTTTTCGAGCAGACGAGTGCTTCCGGTCCTGTTACCGCAACCGTCACTGGTGAGAGGTATCCGTCTCTTTTGCGCAACCACGCGATTCCAGCTCTGCAACAGCGTGGATGTGTGGATGAAATCATTTTTATGCAAGATGGCGCTCCTCCGCACATTGCACATCCCGTGAAGCAGCTGCTGAGGCGCCATTTCGGAAATGCTAGAATTATCAGCCGTCATTTCCCTACAGCCTGGCCGTCCCGATCGCCTGATCTTACTCTGTGTGATTTCTGGCTGTAGGGATATCTGAAGGATGTTGTGTTCCATGCTCCAATTGCAAATTTAGCGGAATTAAAGGCACGCATTTCGCAACACTTTTTTAACAACACCCCGGAGACACTGCGATCCGTTGTGGAACATGCTGTTTGTCGCTTTCAACTTCTTGCACACAACGGTGGACACCATATTGAACATGTTTTGCGCCAGTCTCGCTACAGTTCCGAACTTCTTTGATGAATGGTTCTTATGCGGTATGTCGCCGCAAAACTCTTGAAACCGATTCGTCCCTTTCGATGTGATATGTACAGTCATGCAAATAAAATTATTCAACAATTCTAATTTGTCAATGCGTTTTTATGTGTAACTACCATCTTAGCCGTTGTTTTACGAATCATTTCTCTTTTCTCGTCGTGATTCTGCCGCTTACAGCGCCATCTGTTGCTAACTTTTGAAACTAAATTTTTTCTTCTGCCATACGCTTTCCGCCTTCTTCAATAACATTCCTTTCAAATTTCACATCATTTTCATCAGTGGTTCTTTTTTTATAGCGTTTTGAAACTTAAACTTTAATTATAATCACCCTGTATATCCTACGTCGCGCTTTCGAGACATGAAGAACGCAATTTGAATTTCGTGAATCGCCCCAGTAGAACGGGAGATATAGCCCTGTCCCATTTTTTTTTTGAGCAGTGTATTATAATGAATGCTACCTAGTAGCTACTCTAGCTAATAGCTAGAGTAAAATTCAGGATATGGTAACATTAACTAAATAAATAAATAAAATTTTAAAAAAAGAAGAAGCAGAAAACGAAAGCGAAGAGGAACTGAATACATTCGGAAAGAGAAGGCTTACTATGGTGAAACATTAGAAACGTGTAGACAAAGTGTTAATACTATATGTGAGAAAATACTAAGGACAAATTGAAATACATCATAGCTACGTTTGGTGCTTTCTATATTATTTGTATCAATATTAATATAAGTACCGAAAAATACTTAAAAAATAGGTGTTTTCGAAAATTTAAAGGAACAAAATTGCAGTCAAAATTATAGCAGCGGAACTTTTGAAGTAATTTGATGGCTTCTGAAGGTCGCCATGAACATAACAATTTATAACTGTCAACTTTTACAACTAGGAATCAGATAAACTCTATTGTTTGGTAAACCGGACTGTCTAGTAATGTTTTCGGTACTGTCTTGTTTCCGGGAATGGCGATGTATGCAAGCTTTTTCCTCTTTCTGCCCTAAGAATAAACAGCTCATAGGGGAATTCTGAAAAATATATAACGCTTTCATATATGTACTCATACCCTGATATTCACAATAGCGTTTCTTTATTTAGATAGCTTTGAGCATGCAAATTCAGTAAAAATCAGAAAACAAGTACCATACTTATAACAAAGCAGGTTATCTCAGTAAATGAAGGGAATTAAATACCGGCGATGGCAAGATTTTCCCATGGTTTGAAGACTAAGTAATTTATTCCTTTCAGAAAATTTTCTCGAAAAGCAAATCATCACTTACGGATAGAAGAATGTTCTAAGAACTACGTGATAAATTTATAATGGGAATAAAAGAATGAAAGAAATCGGAAACTCTTTTCTAGTAATCATTTTACTCCTCGAAAGTTGGTTTCAGTATCACCTTTTTAAGGAAATGACACATGAAATGGATTTCAGAAACTGAATCTCGAAATCATCAATAACTATCCAATATTCTGCATTTGTAAATATTTATTTAATTTGCATTTCAACCAAATGTTGAAAACAAAGCGGAAAAAAATCTCCTTACAAAAGGGGAAAAAAAAAGATTCCCATTCTTTTACAGTGATACTCCATTAAATTATATCAGAAAATCATATCACTGTTGGATGCAATAAATACTAATTTCAGACATGTTGCCTGTTTATGTTGTTAACTCTCTTTTCCAACTGAACACTGGTAGTTTTGCCTAAGTTTGAATTCCGGCGAATGCGTTCGTTGCTTGGTATTTTGGTGAATTTTAGGTTGAATATACCAAACCAGTTTCCCTGAAAAAGTCATCTACAAACACATCCTTTTCCTCAAGCAGGTGTCCATCGCATGCTGCCTGACGAATGTGCAAGAATTTTTCTTCTTTTACACAGCTTTCATAATCACATATTACCCACCAGCGGCCGAGCGGTAAAGACACTGAACACTGGTAGTTCGGTCCGAGGTTCGAATGCCGCGTACGGGCTGGCTGCATGGTCGTTTTCGTGGTTTTTCCCACGTGTAACGTGTATACTAGCCAGTTTCCCTTAGAAAGTCCTCCACGAAGGCATCCCCCCATTTAGGCAGATAACCCTCGTTTCTTTGGCTCGAATAGTACTACCATACCAATAATACCATAATCACATATTATATTATAGAGCATTTTTAATTTGCAAAACTATAAGTTATGGAAAACCCAATGACATATTTATTTAGATTAATAAAAAGATATAAATTAAATGCGTCATCGGCATAATTTTTTAGTAATATCATTATATAATCTATTGTACTTTTTTTTTTTTTAGTGTACTGGGGAATTAAAGAAAATTTCTCAAAAGTATCATCATGTTTTCGTAAACTGATAGTGTTAAATTATTATATTAAATTTCAGTTTATTATAGCAGAAATCGTAAATAGCTGCATTATGTATAACTCTTGCTTCACTGAGCTTTCGGAAGTTAATCTGCGTCCATCCGCATAATCGAGAAGCAGGTCGATTTGTTTCTCAGTGCAATCGCTGTGGGATCTTAATTCTACTGATACGCAGTCGCAAATCTACTGACCGATGTTCTATAAATTTAAAATATTTTGCCCTGCCTAAATTCTGTAGCTCTCTACATTCTAAAACTTTTGCCGTTGTCAAGTGCCAAATTCTTAGAATTTCGCCATCCCTAAATTTTCTTGTTCGATGCCTCTTTAAATTATAAGAATTTTTCAGCCATTAATCTGCCTCCTGGCCAGACGTGTTTTTCGATGCCACATATGTCACTGAAAAAGGTTGAAAAATCGGAATTTTAAAAGCAAACTTCCTACTTTTCATCAAATAAATTTTATCGATTAGCAGTGCTATGGAAGCATTAAAACATTTATATAATAAATACAGAAATACTTTAGAAACATTTTTTTCTCTCTACTGAAGAAACGCCTGTCTCTGACTACCTGCGAATTTGATTAAGTTTTATCCAAAATCTACGTCAAAGCGTTTCTTTTTGGCCTAATATTAAATTTTACATTGGCATGTTCCTGTCCCTGCTTGATGTTGACAAGATTTATTCAAAACTTACTGTTCTTATTTTTTATTTTAAAACAAACAATTTAAATGGAAATCCTCAGCTTGCTTTTATTTATTTAAATAATAACATTTCATAATGTGTATTGAGATCTCTAAGTAATTTGCGTATTTGAACCCCAAAAAATGTTAAACACCAATTTTGAAGCTTTTGTTTTGTTTTGCTTTATATTTCCTTCAAAGCACGCGAGAGCTATCTGCCTAAAGGGAGGAATGCTTCTGTGGAGGACATTCTAAGAAAAACTTACTCGCGCCCACATTATGCACAGAGAAAACCACAAAAATTCCACTTTGAAAGGTAAAAGTGTCTAATTTTATTAGAGCGAGATTTTCCTAACAATGAATTTTAGCAATTTAATACAAGTGCTATATTTAATTAAGAACTAAAACAATGTTCTTTTATGATTTACATAAGGTAACTCTTTCTGTCAAAAATAATCATATGAAAATGCACCGAATTTCAGTACCATGTAATTTAGTTCGGAAACTGAGAGGTATCTGTGACATCTTGTCTATATGTAGAAAATTTTTTATAAGGTTATTATGACTGAAATTTGTTTCAAAATATTCAATATTTCATAACTTCTATCAACCAATAAATGCGATAAAGGTAAACTCCCCTTTTATAAATATGAAACAAGATAAACGAAATAAATTGTGGTAAAATGAATTACAAACATTATGTCAAAATGACTGACACTGAGCATGTGTTTGTTATTTTAATAGTAATTTAATTATCAATTACATGTAGCTTTCAATAGGAATTAGGTATTTTAAGCCTCTTATAAATTTTTTCTTAGCGTTAAAGCTCGACAACATGAATCAAAAGCAGAAAATTAGTTAAACTACACTGTCTCACTAGTCGTAAGATTATATTACAGAAATATGCATATAAAAACAAATTAACATTCTACAAACGTACATTAAAGTAGCGAAACGCAATAAAAATCAATAACATTTATACTTAAAAAGCAACAAAGCCGGGTTCATGTGAATCACTAGAAGAGGCGCCAAATTGGCTATACGAAATCGAAAATTACTTTAATTATTAGGGAAATAGGCTTCGTCAAACTTAAATCAATAAAACAAACCAAAAAAATTGCAAGAAAACCTGGAAATTAATGCAATATGCATTTCAGTGTTATTTCTTATTTATCAAAAACGAATTTTTCAACGTTTTCATTTGAAAATTATAAATAATTGGCTACATTATTTCTCTGAATTTATAAAACTACGATTAAAAAATACTTTAAGAATTATGGTATAATTATGCTGTAAGAGTTATGACATTTTGATTTAATACAATTACTTTTGCTTGATACAAGTGTAGCTATTTTTATATTTATATAGACGCGCATTGAAGTTTCTGCCTCAGGTGAAAAAATATCTTGGCACGGCTCTGATAAGCAATTAAGATTAGAAATATGCACAAAATTAGTAACAAGGCAATACAAAACTTCCTTTTCTGTTTTGGATTTCCAGAAAAAAATATCTCTTTTCGTCTAACCAAAGCATGGACACAAAACGTGTTCCTTTCTCCGTAAGGGCAAAAGCAGCCCATCTACTTAATCGCCTCTAGGCGGTAATCAAAGGACAGTAGGAAACCATTACTTAAGTGAAACGACTTGTTGATCGCCCTACAAGGAGGGGGGAAGAAAATCTAACAAAGGCCGTTTTCAGGACAATTTTGGTTCACTCTAAATGAAAAAAAAATTGTAAACATGGTTAATTTTTACTGAAGTTTTCGAGACGTAAATAGATTTGAATGCGAGCCGCCCGGTGAGCTAATACAATAGGTGCAGATTGAGGAGCTGCACAATGCTTCTGGTTATAGAGGAGCGGTTATCTAATACAATAGGTGAAGGTTGAGGAGCGGCACAATGCTTTAGTTACAGAGGAGAGCCTATCTTATACAATAGGTGCAAGTTGATTAGCTGCACAATGTTTCTGGTTATAGAGGAGCGTCTGTCTATTACATTATCTGCAAGTTGAGGAGCGGCACAATATTTCTGGTTATAGAGGCGTGCTTATCTAATACAATAGGTGCACGTAGAGGAGCTGCACCATGCTTCTGGTTATAGAGGAGCGTCTATATAATAAAATAGGTGCAAGTTGAGGAGCTGCCGAATTTTCTGGTTATAGAGGAGACCCTATCTATTACAATATGTGCAAGTTGAGGAGCTGCACAATGTTTCTGGTTATAGAGGGGTGTCTGTCTAATACATTATGTGCAAGTTGAGGAGCTGCAAAATGTTTTGTGGTTACAGAGGAGAGTCTTTTTAATACAATAGGTGCAAGTTGAGGAGCTGCACAATGTCTCTGGTTACAGAGGAGCGTGTATATAATACAATGGGCGCACGTTGAGGAGCTGCAGAATATTTCTGGTTATAGAGGACCGCCTAACTTATACATTAAGTACAAGTTGAGGAGCGTCTATATAATACAATAGGCGCAAGTTGAGGAGCTGCACGATGCTTCTTGTTATAGAGGAGCGCCTATATAATAGAATAGGCGCAAGTTGAGGAGCTGCACAATGTTTCTAGTTACAGAGGAGCGTCTATCTTATACAATAGGTGCAATTTGAGGAGCTTCACAATGCTTCTGGTTACAGAAGAGGGCCTATCTTATACAATAGATGCAAGTTGAGGAGCTGCACAATGTTTCTGGTTACAGAGGAGCGTCTATATAATACAATAGGCGCAAGTTGAGGAGTAGCACAATGCTTCTGGTTATAGAGGATCTATCCAATACAATAGGTACAAGATGAGGAGCTGCACAATGATTCTTGTTATAGAGGAGCGTCTATATAATACAATAGGCGCAAGTTGAGGAGCTGCACAATGCTTCTTGTTGTAGAGGAGCGTCTAAATAATACAATAGGCGCAAGTTGATTAGCTGCACAATGTTTCTGGTTACAGAGGAGCGTCTATATAATGCAATAGTCGCAAGTTGAGGAGTTGCACAATGCTTCTGGTTACAGAGGAGGGCCTATCTTATACAATAGATGCAAGTTGAGGAGCTGCACAATGCTTCTGTTTATAGAGGAGCGTTTATATAATACAATAGGTGCAAGTTGAGGAGGTGCAAAATTCTTCTGGTCATAGAGGAGCGTCTATCTAATACAATACGTACAAGTTGAGGAGCTGCACAATGGTTCTTGTTATAGAGGATCGTCTATCTAATACAATAGGTACAAGTAGAGGAGCTGCACAATGCTTCTCTTTATAGAGGAGCGTCTATATAATAGAATAGGAGCAAGTTGAGGAGCTGCAGACTATTTCTGGTTATAGAGGAGTGGCTATATGATACAATGCGCGCACGTTGAAGAGCTGCACAATGCTTTTGGTTATAGAGGAGCGACTGTGTAATACAACAGGTACAATGTGAGGAGCTGCACAATGCTTCTGGTAATAAAGGAGCGTCTATATAATACAACAGGTGCAAGTTGAGGAGCTGCACAATGCTTCTGGTTATAGAGGAGCGTCTATAAAATACAATAGGTGCGAGTTGAGGAGATGCACAATGCTTTCTTTTATACAGGAGCGTCTATCTAATACAATATGTGCATGTTGAAGAGTTGCAAAATGTTTCTGGTTACAGAGGAGAGTCTTTCTAATACAATAGGTGCATATTGAGGAGCTGCACAATGTGTCTGGTTGAAGAGGAGCGTCTATATAGGTCTATATAGGTCTATATCAATAGGTGCAAGCTGAGGAGCTGCACAATGCATCTGGTTATAGTGGAGCGCCTATCTAATACAATAGGTTCAAGTTGAGGGGCTGCACAATGCTTCTGGTTACAGAAGTGCGTCTATCTAATACAATAGGTACAAGTTGAGGAGCTGCACAAGAGGTCTGGTTATAAAGGTGCGTCTGTATAACACAATAGGTGCATGTTGAGGAGCTTCTGTTTATAGAGGAGTGCCTATCTAATACAATATGTGCAAGTTGAGGACCTGCACAATGCTTCTTGTTATAGAGGATCGTCTATCCAATACAATAGGTACAAGATGAGGAGCTGCACAATGCTTCTTGTTATAGCGGAGCGATTATATAATGCAATAGACGGAAGTTGAGGAGTTGCACAATGCCTCTGGTTACAGAGGAGGGCCTATCTTATACAACAGTTGCAAGTTGAGAAGCTGCACAGTGTTTCTGGTTACAGAGGAGCGTCTATATAATGCAATAGGCGAAAGTTGAGGAGTTGCACAATGCTTCTGGTTATAGAGGAACGTCTATCTAATACAGTAGGTGCAATTCGAGGAGCTGCACAATGCTTCTTGTTATAGTGGAGCGTCTATATAATACAATAGGTGCAAGTTGAGAACCTGCACAATGCTTCTTGTTTTAAAGCATCGTCTATCTAATACAATAAGTGCAAGATGAGGAGCTGCAAAATGATTCTGGTTACACAGGAGAGTCTACATAATAAAATAGCTGCAAGTTGGGAAGCTGCAAAGTGCTTCTGGTTATTGAGGAGCGTCTATCTAATACAATAGGTACAATTTGAAGAGCTGCACAATGCATCTCATTATAGAGGGGCATTGGAGAAAAATTTTACTTAAAGAGATTAAATTTTGCATACTGAAGAATTTTTAAATTATTAAATAACTGTTTTTAGGAAATCTTAAACAATAAAAGTTTAAATAATGCAGATTTTGATCTCTGTGCAGTATTTGCATTGCAGATATTCAAAGACATTCTAAAATTATTAGGCCAAAAAAGAAAAAAAAGTCTTACTGTGGCATAGATTTTGAATGAAACTCAAACCCCAAGTTGCTTTTTTGACTAATTTTAATATTATATTACACAAGTGTGTTTCTCTTCACTTTCATTTGTATTCTAAATTTCATTGGTGTTAACATTAAGAAACTAGTAATTGAATTAAGTGCATTGCAGCAATTTACATTTTTAGTGTTAGAGAAACTTCAATTTTTCAAATGAAAATAATGAAATTTTTGATAAAGCTATTGATCAAATCAATCTGTTTATTATAAATAAAAGAGACACAGACATCCTAAAATATATTTTAACAGCACACAAAATATAATAACTCTCATAATCACAATATATACTTAAGAAAACTTTCAGTTCTGTATATTAAGGATAAAATTTGAAAACTTGCAATGGCTGAATATAAATAATATATCCATCATACGTGCCCACAATGCTAAGTAAAATGAGGAATATACACAATTTTAGATATATATGCATTTAAGTTAAGCAAAAAAAACAAGCTTATTAAATGCATCACTTAAATATACAGCAGGTAGATATTTTTACACACATACCACATTTATCAGTTTGACATGTGTACAAAATTTTATGGCTGGCAACGTGAGTTACTGATATAGTTCTTTATCAAGAATAATGTATACATGAAATATAATTACTGAATTTCATGTGATAACTCAGCACATAGTTTACATGAAATGTAGGATACAATTTTACAAACAGTATAAACTATGCGATAATAAAAGAAACATCACAAACAGTATTGGCGATAATTTTACTGCACAAACACATGCACATTCCGCAATTCATTTTGTATTTATACAATCAGTTGATCGTCAATAAGTGACAGTGAAATAAAAATACACATTCTGAAAAAATACGAAGAGTAATATTTCTAACATTCTATGAAAAAATACGAAGCTGAATTTACCTCACCAACAACACTCTCCTGGGCCCGGAATTCATTAATCTTGACAATAATTAATTATCTATTGTCTATATTGTATGTAAATCGAACGCATTGCTTCGATGACATACGCTTCAGCTAAAACTGACGCAAAAACTTCCGCCATGTTTATTGCCGGAAATATAATCATCTGTTTATTTAACACGAAGGGTCAGACCTGTCCTTACTTTAACAGCCGTCTCATCAATTTAACGGTCAAATTTAACGCTAGCTTTGATGAGAATACCAATACTTGCGATTTAACTTCTTGTGATGTCAGAGTACCACGTGATTCCGTAAAAATCACTTAACGCTGTGGTTAAAAATGTCATGAATCGGGCCCTAAAGCTCTGTTTCCCAAACATTTATGTTTACAGCACGCTTTTAGAAACGCAAAGAAACGCATTTTTACAGAAAATATATAAGCATATAAAACAGCAATAATGGGGTTGGATTACTTGTATGTTAATGAAATTAGCAGTAATTGCACTGTCATTTTAGCTAAATGAATAATAAACATAAATAAGGACGTGTGTTTCCGGTCATCCGTAAAGCTTTTTCTGTGACCGGACGTGTGTTTACGGTCATCCGTAAAGCATTCTGCAAAGCATAAGGTAATATTTATTTTTCAAATGTAATCATTTAGCTCGGGGGTATAAAAGAAGTCGGTTGCAAATCGCAATATATTTTTCACCCAACTTTTGCAAACAAGTTATTTAAAAGAAATGCATAGCCACTAGCCAAATTAAATATTTACGCTGACCACGCAGCAGATGTTTCTCATTCAACAAAGCGCAGGAATTTTAATTTCCTTTCAAACTAATTCTTTTATTTTTCACAAACTAAGCGATTTAGAAAAAAGCCGAAATTCATATAAATTATCTGAACTTATGAAATAACACTAACCGAATGTATTAGAATCATCTGTACATATAAAATCTGTGCCCGTTTTTCTTTGTTGTGTAATTTGTACAAATGTACACTTTTATTCCGATCTGAAGGAAATTGAGCGCTCTTGACCATCAAAATAAGAAGAAAGCCACCGTCTACACATAAGATTTGGAAAACTCACCATACTATTGCTCTCACATCACCTGTATCAAGTTCGCGTTGACAGAGTTGCGTTCCCGCTATGAGTGAACGCCATACCTATTAAGTAAGTTCTAGTTGCTTTTTTACAAAAATAGGTATTCACATTTCTACACAGCCTTAAATTTTAAGTGACGCCACTAATATTAACACCAGTGTTGGATTCCCGCTGCCAGTTCCTATTAAAACATTTATCAGAACTACTATTTCGCCTAATTGATTTGGCACACATGTGAGTGTTCCGAGTAGAACAATGAGTTTACTTTAAACTATGTTCTTTGAAATTGTAGAAGGTATGACACAGATAGGAAGGGAACAATTACAATTTATTTTCCCCAGTTTACTGCTATTCCGGTATTTCGGGATACAAACTAAATGACTGCAATGCCTATTCCAAGAGACCAAGGGAGTTTAGTTATAATATTTTTTACGTGTTCAAAGGATGTATGCCTAAGGGAAGGATGGTATGCCTAAAAAATTGCCCCAACTGAGTGCAAAAAAAAATTACTCCAACTGGGGTGGAAAACTGGGTGGGAAAAAATTGCCCCAACTGGGGTGCAAAAAAAAAATTGCCCCAACTGGAGTGGGAAAAAAATTTGCCCCATTCGCGATTATGGTGAAGAGTCGCTAATCGTAAAAATAGATTAATCCTAATGAAGCATCAAAGTAAGCACACGGATATAAAATGTACAATAATTTTAAAAACTCTTTAAATTCATGTTATTTAAGTTTTTTCATGTCATCCAATATTTCGACGAGAATAGAAATAGGAATTTTTAAAAAATTAAGGATCTTCGATAACAATTATATGGTTGCTCTGTACAAGCATCAGTTTCTTTTGAAGCAGAATTGAAAATGCTTTTAGTCTTCTAAGCAATTTTGAGACTGGGCTCAAAAATACATGCAGAATTAAATGATTTCCTTTCGAAACTTTGTATTACGGGTTTGTGGATTTGGAGTAATTGATGAAGAATTGAAACACAATTTATTGGCCAGTAAGCGCTATTACACAGGACAGTTCCAAAGACACGTTTACAAAACAACTATAAACACACGGAAACAATCAGCAACGCACTCTTGAGGTTATAACCGTGAAGACAGCTTCACGGCAAAGACCTAAAATACAACTTTCGACTGTGTCGTTGCTCTCTTGCCAATCTCTGACCTTTAAAACACTACTATCTTCTAGTATAGGCAGGGTACATAGAGTTTTAACCTACCTTTCGGAATATTCCCTAAAAAAAACCGCTAAAATTTAGTTCCAGAATGTTCTCGTTCCGTCTATGGCATATCGCTAAATGGGCGATTTCGCGCCAAATCTGGGTACCTTGACTTTCCTTATACATTCTGGCAAACCAAACTCCCTTTGCGACGGGCATGTCAGCAGCCGTGTTGGTTGAATGGTTTGGTGTTTCGAGAATCTTTATAATTTTGTGCATTTTGCTTTTGTGCTTCTGAAAGTGTGTTATTATAATTTATTTTGTGCTCCGGTTTCGAAAAATGTGCTTTCTGTATCAAGATTGTGGTTGTTTTTGAAGATACGAATGATTGAAAATTTCTACGACACGGAACGCCCCATTTGCATGCACGGGTAAGTTTTATGTTTATTTTTTGATAAATATACCGTGCAAATTTATTTCTTTTGAAGAGATGTATTTGGAATTGTGATTTCTACTTGTATTTTTAAAAGCACGATCCCAACTTGCATGGTTTATATGTTATGAATACTTAAACTATTTCAAATATGTCCTACCTTTATTATAAGTGTAAAATATTTAATGCTACTTGATATACTGCATGAAGTTTATTTTATTCTCAAACTTATTAATAATTATGTTAATTAATGTTTAGTAGTAGTGCATATTACTTAGGAATCTATTTTATTTTTAGGATGATATTACAAGAGTGAAATTCAGGCATAGAATAATATTTTTAATTGAAATTATTCTGTTCCCATTTGCTTATAGATCCTTAATGTTTTTCATTAATTTCATTTCTGCGCACGGAAATTAAGTCCTTAAAAGCACTTAATTTCCGTGTGCAGAAATGTGTACGAACCCTGTATACCATTCAATTTCAGTAATATATTTTTGTATTGTATTCATTACGTTTGCTTGTAATAAGTCTAAGAATGAACCAATTTGATGTCAACGAGGTAAGTAAGAGTGGCTATACCCTACTTTATAGTGCATCACGAACGGGTTGTATAGAGATAGTAAGAAATTTACTGAAAGATGAACGTATTCACGTCAATGAAAAGAATAATTACGGCTGGAACCCACTTCCTTGGGCAGCACGGAATGGTCATGCAGGAATAGTTAAACTATTACTGAATAATTCTAATATTCAGGTAAATACAAAAAATAATTGTGGTTGGACCCCACTTCAATGGGCAAAACAGAATGGTCATGTGGAAGTAGTCAAAGCATTGTTTGAAGCTCCAAATATTAAATCCAATGAAATAAATAATTTTTATTAATCTCTTTTTTCCCGTGAATACTCACGAGAAATTTTTATCCTCCTTAGTGCGTGCCTTCGTAGTATAGTTGGAAGTATATCTCGAGTTCAAATCCCCGCGAACGATAACAGATTTTTCTTGTTAAATGTTCAGAAATAAGTCTAGTGACTCTGAGCCGCGAACTAAATTAACGTGGACGGTAATTCGTCACCACTTGTGTCCTCCTCCTTCCCATTCGTCCTTTAACGGGGGGGGGAGAATGTAAGGAACTATTCTTTCCCGCCTGCCTTCATGGTGTAACTGGAGGCAAATCCGGCTACTAACTAGAAGGTCCGGAGTTCAGACACAGCTCCTCTTTCTTGAATCGAAATAAATGTAATGTCTGTAACAAAATTAAAAGTTGGTGGACGATAATTGGTCACGGCCTTGATTTGGCAATCTGGTTACTTTCACCCTGGTCATCCCGTAAGTGGGGGAGAATGTAACGAATTTTCGCCCTCCCGATTGCGTGCTTTCGTGATGTCATTGGAGGCAGGGAATTTTACTGTTTTTTGGTTCGAAATGACTCTACATGCTGAACTGACAAAGTGAGAAAGGGGGGATGATTTTCGTGCAAAAAAGCAACACCCGGATACCATATTTCCTCTCGCATCCCCCCCAAAGTTTTTTACGCCATGTTCTGAAAATTTTAGAAATATTCGCGTCATTTTCCCCTTTCCCAGTGCGTTCAGAGAATGAGCTCCCCTAAATTTTATAAGGGATTCGCCCACTTAGTGATTGTTTTCGTCTTACTAACAAAGACCAACCCTTGCAAATTACCTGCGAAGGTCACGCCCAACCTTCGCCTTCTAACTGTCGAGTTTCTTGTCAGCTACCCATCACAGAAAATCAAGCAGGGACTGGCATGTAGTCTACATTTCGACGAGGCGGCATAATTACTTCTAGAGATTTGAGGCATAATTACTTATGGAGACGACGATAAGACCGGGCGACGATTCAAGTTACAAGTAATTAGAAATGAAGATATTTTATTAGATATGTTAATATTACTATGGTTCTTATCGGAATGTAGGTTTCTTTTAAAGAGACAATCTTGGGATAGTTACCCGGAGTTAATCCACGACTGCTTTTCATTTGTTACGTTCTCATTGCAAACGCGTCCTTCGGAAATTAAATGATCCGCCTAATTCTCCCCTCTCGATTTTAAGACGATAAAATTTGTAAAGAAAGAGGGGATACGCGAGTTAATACGGTATTATTTTTATTCCCTGAAGTATTTCTGGAAAAGGTAAAGGTATAAAATATTCGGACTGCTAAAGAATATGATAATTAGTTAATTAGAAAATGGAACTTCTCCTTTGCGTGTGGAAGATAATTAATTCATCACTACTTGTCTGAACTTGGTCGACCGGATCTCTTACCGCTTTCCAATTGCGCTTTAGTAGGGGCAGTGGCGTAGCTAGTGTGGGGCAAAGGGTCCTGGGGGCAGCATCCAGGGGGCGCCTAATTGATGATACGAAATTTTAGAATGAAGTGTTTTCCATTTGTGGCGCACAGAGAGGGGCACAAAATCTTGAGTTGTCTCTGGGCGCTGAAAACCCTAGCTACGCCCCTGAGTAGGGAAGAATGTAATCCTTTCTTTGTGATGTGAGTATATTACCGTGAAAGACCGAAATTGGAGAATGTCGGCTTTCACCGGAGAATGTCAACATTCACCAAATGCGTTGGTGAAAGATCGAATATTGCAATACATTCTTGTACATTCGGACCCTCACCGGTGTATGTCGACAATCACGGATATGCTCTGGTGTAGGTCGAAAAAAGAGGAGTATATGTACTTGCTGTCATTGCAAAAGGAAGTGTTCAACAAATAAATGCAGTTGTAAAAGCAAGGACCTCTTTTGCACAAAGTGTCTTAATAGTTTAAGTTGTTGCAGTAATTAAGATTTGAATCACATAATTTAGTAAGTTTTTAACTTCTATTATTTTCCTTTCTAATTTTGAATGTACTGTGTGTTTTCAGTTCTTATTTTAAGTCTCAAGTGCGTTTTTTCGAGACTGAATTACGGAGAAGAAAATATAATAGTCTTATATGTTCAACATTCACCATTAGCACATGGTGAATGTCGACATTTACCGGTGTAATACAGAAATAAGAGTATTTGGAAAATATTTCGGACATGCACCAAGCGACTATGTGAAGTCTCTGTGTTGACATTCACCGGTGAAAGTCGACATTCTCCAGATTTCGGTGTTTCACCTTAACAAGTATATAGCTCGTAGTTTAAAAGTCTTTGGTTCGCATCCTGGACCTGGATCATTTAATACTTGTAGTTTGAATAGAGTTCAAATCCAGGCTAACGGATCTGTTTTCTAAACATTTTCGTGGTTTTTCGTATGTGTAGTAAGTAATATATGAGCCGAGCCAGTTTTCTTTAGAAAATTTTCCGCAAAGGCATCCCTCCTTTTAGGCAGATGCTCCACCAGTGGCTGAGTGTCAGGACCACTGCATTATGAAAGTTCGACTCGGAGTCGATCCCAGGCAAACGGGTTGATTGCAGAGTTATTCTTAGTTGTCTTTCCCATCATAAGTAACGTGAATACGAGCTAGAATTGAACTTCAATGACTTTCATTTTCAGCAGAGCTTAAATTGCGCCAGAGCCCACCGGTGCTAGGCTCCGGCGCCGCTGCTAGGCTTTGGTATAAATCATAATTCTAGTCGGAGCGCACCGGAGCCCTAAATCAGAAGGCTCCGGCGCTTCTTTTTTGTAACTGAACAACAATTTCAGTAGAAATTTGATCTCGAAAATTTTATTTTTTGTAATAAAATTATATTACAAATCGCTTATTAAATTTTAATTTATCTCTTTACATTTTATTTAATTATTTATTAACTATTTTAGTAATAATAATAAATTAATTTTATTTAATTATATAATAATTGGCAAATACTAATTATTAAAATTAATTAAATAATAATTAATTTCATAATAATTAACTATTTAATATTTAAATTATTAATGATTTTAGTAGTCATTTTATTTATTTACTTTTGTTCCTCTTTCTTAACGGTCTTCCATAGGGCTCCGGCACTTCTAATTTTAGAAATTAAGCCCTGATTTTCAGTGAAGTAAACTTTCAATGAAATATAAGGTATTTCTCTCGCCTTCGTGGTATAATGCCTTAGCATGCCTTCGTATTCCAGAGCTCCGAGGTTCTAATCCCGGCAATTGCGCCCACCAGCGGCCGAGCGGTAAAGTCGCTTGAACACTGGTAGTTCGTTCCGAGGTTCGAATACCGGGAACAGGCTGGCTGCATGGGCGTTTTCGTGGTTCCCCATGTGTAACGTGTATACGAGCCAGTTTCCCTTAGAAAGTCCTCCACGAAGGCATCCCTCAGGCAGGTAGCCCTACTGTGCTTTGCCGTAATTAAATAAATCAAACCCGGCAATGGCATTGCTCATTTTTCATGTCTCCTGCTTCGAAATAAGCTAATTTCTCTACACTATTAGTAAACTTTCAGTAACTTTTATTTTCAGTGAGGTGACCATTCAGTGAATTTTCAGTCAACTTTTAGAGAACTTTCAGTGAACCTTAGTGAACTTTCAATAACTTGTATTATCCGAGACTTTGAAGTTGAACAATCGTTGAACTTACACTAGACTGACTGTAACCAGTTTCTACGAAAATAATTTCAGATAAGCTTATAATATTTCTTTTGTTAACCAGTTTAGTTTCTAGCACTTACAGTGCTGATATATTCTCAGATTTTTAATTTACATTTTGGTTTAAATAAGTTAATGATTCTGTATTTAAATTTTTGTAATTACTTGAAATTTTAAATAAATGCCACTGATCTCCGGGCCTATTCGGATATGTCTAGCGGATAGTAGATATTTCCACAAAATGAACAATCAGTTGGTAGAATCAGTTGGTAGTCTAAAAAGGTGGTACAACTGTTCATTTTGTGGTGACCTGTCCCATTTACCTTAGAAAGTCTGTCACGAAGGCATACCCAAAGGCGGGTTGCCCACGCCCATATCGAAAACCTAATGTACATAATCTAATCCTTTAGGAGATAACTTTTACGTGCTTTGCCTAATTCTAATCATTTGTTCAATTAATTAATCATAAAAGCAAACGATCTCACGGATTTGCTTGGTTTATGTGATTACGGCAAAGCCTCGAGGGATATCTTCCTAAGGAGAGGGATACCTTCGTGGAGGACTTTATAATGGAAACTGGCTCGTATATACTTTATACATAAAGAAAAACACGAAAACTCCCATGCAGCCAGCCCGTTCCCGGGATTCGAACCTCGGACCGAATCACCGGTGTTCAGCGACTACATTACCGCTCGGCCGCTAGTTTGCCCAAACATTAAGAGTCTCATGAGCGAGAACAAATCTAAGAAGAAATATTATCCAATTACAAACGGAGAACCGTACAAATCTGTAATATGAGGGGGGGGGCAACAAAGGGCAGAAAGCCAATTATTCACTGCAAGCATGAAGTAGTTACTAAATACTAAAAAGGGAAACGCATTCAAATTTTATTTACCTGTAATTGCCATTTCTTTAACAACATTAGCTTCAAAAAGTTGGAATTTCAGTTGAATCATATTATTGCCTAGACGGCAATTTAAAAATATTTTGGTAATTGCGTAAGCAAAATTTTAGTGGACATTTTTTTAACTTTGAATAAAACTAGCAAGGTATTTATTCAAGGTAACAAATTGTTGATTAAAAATTTCAAAGAAGCAATGGCAACACTTGACGAACAAAACATTAAGATTAAAAAAACATTTTTATCTCCAGCGCGCGAGACTGTATCGGAGAAATTAACACGGAGAAATTAGACAGTAGACTCGCCTCATATTTATTGCACGGCATTTGACTATCATTGTCCTTCAGGTATTGATTTCATTATAAATTTAAAAAGGCATTTCTCATAAAGTAAAAATATCTGTCATGTAAAATATTTTGTCCATAGTGTTTGAGAACTCTTCGAAAGAAAAGTGTTAATTTATAAAATGTGTAATATACAGTACATCGTCTGCAAAACTTCTAATCTTATTAATACTTTATGATTATCGCTAATATTTATAACTATTAACTTTGCATCATAATATTTTTGATGTACATTATAAGTGATCTACATTTTATAGATTAAAAAAATACGTAATTTTTATTTTCTGTTAGAACTAGCAATGTTTTTACAGTTATGAAAATATGTATTTAAGAAATGCAGTGTGTTATTTGCACGTGTCGTAAGAACAGCACGTTTCCCCTTCGCAGGATGACATAATAAAGCTTGTTCAAACATCTTAAAAATGTATTCCATTTTGAAAGAAGAGGAGACAGAAATTCAATAAATACAAATTCAGATAATTCTTCCAAACGAAAACTCGCATTTACAAAAAGTGCAAAACAATCAGACAAAGATGCATTCTCTGGAAACACGTTTTCAATACATAATATCCCTTAATGTTTGCAATACATAATATACACGTTCCACGACGATATTTCAATTATCGACTATCGGTCAAAGGTTTTCCCGATTCTCCTGGGGAAAAAAAAAAAAACAAAAACAAAAAAAAAAAAACTACTTTGCAATTGTAAAACTATCTCTAAATTCAAGGACAAATTTAAAAAATTTAAGGATCGCCCAAAAGGGTTCATTTGGTTTTTTTACGCTCTCGCTGACTTCGAAGTTCACGAATTTGCTATTACGCTCACTACTACTAACCCATTGTTTTTTGTCTTTTTAGCTTTATTATTAATCATCATTTTCTTAGCATTTACGCCATGTGCAATTCAACAGCAAAATTACAAAAATTTCAAAAGCAGCATAGCAGTACATGTTTGATTTCACAATGCGGCGTTAAAGTGCTGGCATACATTTATCTGTTTTTTTTTTTTTTTTTTTCAGTCTTTTCTCACTTAATCATATCAATTCAGCTTTACAAATTTTTTTTTGTCCTTTTATTATTAGAGTTCTGTGTTATTCAGTTTATTTATTAAATATCACGTTCTCGGCGCTTCCGCCGCATAAAATTCCATTCAACAGCAAAATCACAAAATATTTAAAAACAGCACATCTTTAGGATTTCCGATAAGCATTCTTGTCAGCTGCAGATATAAATGTAGTATTCCGTACAGTGTTGCAACTGCTCGCTTTGAAGTCGTTGACTTGGCTAGTAAATAATTCATTATTAAAGTTTTACACAGTATGAAATACTAGATAATGAAACAAATTAAGACATTCAGATTTTGGGCCTCCAGGTCTCCATATTCGGATAAAGGACTACGTTACTCAAAAGTAGATGGTTCTAGGCACCGTTGTTTTTTCACAGTGCGAAAAACATGGACACATTCATGCAGATTCTTCATTAATTAATTTCTTTAACAAGGGCGATAATATTTGGCGGCAATAACACAGACTTATGATGAAAATATTAGCACTGCCATTTAAGTGTGAATTAAGTGTAGCGTACCGAACTGAATGTATAAAGTAATTCAAATTAAATATGGCGTCGTTTACGGCTCTGTTTACTATTTAAAACTATGATTGTTATTAACTTATCAAAATATTCTCACTCAATAAGTGTAATTCGACTAGTTTTGATAATGAGAAATTAAGGCCAACAGCCGGTTTCATAACTGATATTCTAACTCATGCTGAATGTTTTTCCACTAATGTTTGTTATAAAAAGAGACTTGATGGTATAATTAATGTATACTCGGGTGAATACTCGTAGTTCGATTTAAGCTGGATTCTAGTGCAGGCAAACGGGCTAGCTGGGATTAGGCAAACGGACTAGTTGGGAAACCCATTTGAACAGCAAAATGGCTAAACAGTTAAAAGTAGCACATGTTTAAGAATTCCCTATAAACAGTCTCCATGGCTGGGAATAAATATATTTTATTCCATTCTTTAAAAATACAGATACTTAAACCACGCATCTTTGTTATGTCTCCATTTCTAGTTCTCTGCAAATGAATCTTGACAGTTTCATTGTTGTCTATGGTAAATCTTAGGCCTCAATTCAATCAGAGAAGGTGAATGTGCAGCTCACTCGGCCAAGTTGTAGACGGAATGTCAGTCTGTGTTCGCTTCCCAGGGAAATAAAAATCACACACTGTTTAAACTATACAAATTAGATCTCTTATAAAATGTACAATAAAAGAGTTAAAATATAAGACAACCTGTTTTTATACATTCAGCTTATAATACCATTTTTTCTTATGTCTTGCATTCAAACAATTAGCGTATTTCCTCGTGTAAATCCCTTTTCTCCCTTGCGTATATTTCCTCTCTGATCTTAAGCGCCAGGTACTGAAATTTTTAAAAATATTCGCGTGATTTTTCTCCTTGCTCAGAAAGCTCCGTTCAGAAAACGAACTGCCTTAAATAAATTTGTTCATATAGTGATTGTTTTCATCTTACTAACAGACAAACTCTCGCAAAATACTTGCGAAGGTCCCGCCGAAACGTTCCCTTCTAACTGTTGAATTTTATGTTAGTCTAATTCAATAACCGACAAGTCAGAGCGAAGAAAACACCAACTGACATTCAGTCTACCATTTCGCTGAGCCAGCTGCATATTTACCTTCTCTTATTCTTTATAGATATTTTGAGGAATAACGACGGGGAGATCTATGCTACAGGGATGTAGACATGAAGATATCACATTAGTTAAACTAATGTTAATATTACTACTCATTCTTGTTGGAATAAAGATTACTTTAAAAATAATATTGTGATAAAGGTCATTCAAATGGCCTTTTTGAATGACCTTTATGGTCATTCTTTGGCCAGTGACCTTTATGGTCATTCAAAGAATACTTTTCTTTTCTTATGTTCTTGCTGTAACCACGTCCTTTGGAAATTAAGGTATTCGCATAATTTTTCCCTCTCGATTTACTTACGAAAAATTTACTACAAAAATGGGGGGAAGTGCGTGAGGAAATACGGTGTTCCATTTAACGGCTGACATCTCTCAGTTTCATGTCTTCTAGCCCACCAGCGGCCGAGCGGTAAAATCGCTGAACACTGGTAGTTCGATCCGAGGTTCGAATCCCGCGAACGGACTGGCTGCATTGGCGTTTTCGATGTTATTCCCGTTTGTAACGTGTATACGAGCCAGTTTCCCTTCGAAAGTCCTCTTAGGCAGATAGCCCTCTAGGCTTTGCTATAATCACACACACATATCTTCTTCTAAACAAGGGTTTAATTTGCTACCAGAAAACGTTTTGACTGAATGAACACTGAAGTTAAACTCTGAAACTTTAAGCTTGGCTTAGAGCATTTTTCATTCCATTTCAATACCTCATAATTTTATGCAGACTCTTAGGAACAGATTGACCACGTCGTACTATATACAAATTTTTACTTTAGCTTTCTTCTCATTGCATGAATCATTACTCATATTGATCGCATAAATAGTATTAGTTTTATGTGTGAATCATAAATAGTATTAGTTTTATGTATGAGATATAATTTTGGGCCAAAGCGTATTTTGTTTGCCTATCACATTTCTATCATTATTGTGGTTTACTGCCCTCTAGAACATCGGTACATTTTCAGTTCAGACATTAAAGTCTGGGTTAGCAGAAAATGATATATTTCTTTGCAACAAAAATGGTCAACACACACACACACACACACACACACACACACACACACACACACACACATATATATATAATTCTAAAGACAAAACAACCTAACTATCTATAAAACTTTGCCACAATTATATGCCTCTTATAATACAATATTAATAAAATGTAGAAAAATTTGGTTTGTTTGGTTACTGCAAAATATACAAGGGCTGTTTACATGAGGGAGGTCTTTCTACGGAAAATTACTCGTATACAAGTTACACATGGGGAAAACTACAAAAACGAACATGCAGCCAGCCCGTTAGCCGACATTCGTACTCTGGAGCGAACTACCAGCGTTCAGCGATTTTGCAGAATGGCCGCTGGTAGCCTCCCAAAAGAAGTAAGTAGTAGAATGAAAAGGTACTACTTGAGGTAAATTTGATATGAAAGAATAATAAACATTGCCAGAAGTAACAAAAGAATCTGAAAGATTTCAGGTTTAAAATGTTTAGTTTACAGACGCATACATGTTTCGACAGCATTTAGGCTAACGGCATACCTTAAAATTTCCGATACACAGTCTCGCGCGCTCAAGATAAAAATGTTTGATTTTTTATAGTGCTGCGATTGCCCGCTTTGAAATCGTTGAATTTGTTAATGAACATTTGTTAAAGTTTTACAAAATAAGAAAAAGACAATAAAACAAATTCCGAATTCAGCTTCCAAGTGCCCATTGTTCGGTTCGAGAATTACGTTATTCAAAATTGGATGACTCTGGGTACCGTCGTTTTTTCACAATGCGAGAAACATACATACGTTCAAGTAGATCCTTTCTTATTTAATTTCTTTAAATATAATAGAGAGCGATTATGTCGGGTGGAAAGAATTTGGATAGTAATTCAGACTTTTGCTGTGATGCAACGGAAAATCCTGTTTTGAGACTAAATAGCCCTTCTTAGCTAACGCCATTTGGGCTAATATTTCATACCTTTTTAAAGAAAAGTGTAAAATATAAGAGAAAATAGAATTTTAAAATGCTTTCTTTTATATTCTCAGAGAAATCGGCATGGAACAGAACAGTTATAAGCAAGTGAACCTTAAAATATCTTTTGAAGATTATTTCAGCCTCGAAGTATCTTCATCATTTTGTCTCTTCCACCACGATTCTCGAGATTTTTATTTAGTTAGCTATAGAGTATTTTCTCCGTCCTTTCTGCATGCCTTCGTGTTGTAACGCTAGCCTGCGTGGCATTCGAGAGGTCCAAGTTCGAGTTCTGGCGAGGGTACTGCTTATTTTTCATGTCTTCTGATTCTAAATAACCTAATGTCTGTCCAGTGGCGCCCGATCCAAAGGGTGGAGAATGATGATTCTTCACCAACAGAACTTGGCGATTGAGTCCGCTAATCAACAGTCACTCTTTAAAAGGGGATTATATAAGTTATTTTCTTCCTCGTTCTTGTATGCCTTTGTTGTGTAACTGTAGCACACTCGGCGCTTATTGGAGAGAGTCCAGGTTCCAGTGTGTTGCTAAAGAAATCATATTTTGAATAACATTCTCCTCCACTCGATTATGAGCACCTGAAAGCACGGATCAATATTTTTTTTGTTTATGTCTTAATTTGCAAAGCTTTAACGAATTTTTGATTAAAAAAACTCAACGATTCCTAAGTGAGCAGTACTGTACGAAAAAAAAAAAAAATCTGATGTGTACACCACATGACTTCCTTGTACGGAATATTAAATTATACGCATTTGTTTCTCGCACTTCTTTTAAACTTATTGGATTTAATTAAATCTACTTCGCCGACAGCGCATAAACCACAATAGAATAAAGGCATTCTTTAAAATTCACTCTATTTGTTTAACATAGCGACGCTCTGGCACTAGGTTCACTTAACAGTATTATATTTCACTCATATTATAACTCAGAATGCACAAAATGTATATCATTTAAAGAATTAACTAATCGTTGCGACATGTTCTTTTCAAATACTATAATAAAGTTAGAACGATGTAAAAAAGAAATTAAGCAAAAAAAGTAAAAAAGAAACCATTTTTCACAGACGATTGAGTATTTCTCATTCAGTTAATTCAGTTTTCACTTCACGACAAGACAAAAATACATAAAAGCTCAAAATATCTGTATTACTAATTATTAAAAATTAAGTAAATCTTAAACACTTATTTCCTTGAAAAAATTCCAGAAAGGATTAAGCATGATTTAACTCTGTATAATAAATGAAGGCGTTATTTTTGTTGTTGCGAAGCTTAGTCTCTCCAGATTGGCAACACATCTACAATTCTGCTGTCTCAAATGTAAACAACTATGTCCGCCATGTTATTTAAAACTTAACCGCACTTAAACAGCTTTTAAATTGTTGATAATTGTACAAATATTGCTTCCACAATTACGAAAGGTATAAAAACCTTAACCGGAAGATAAGAACAACATAATTCAATCATTTTTAAAGCAAAAAATGGACAATTTACAAATATATAAGAGTAAAGAACCTGAGATCACTGTGCCGAGTAACAGAGTGTATATATATATGTCATAATAAGAGCACAAAGAAAAAAGACGGAGCAGTGTCGATCTGTGCTTAGATTCATATTGAAGAAGAATTTTGATTGCGTAGTATTTAAAGAACTTGGCAGTCGAGGCAGTTTTAATTCCATTTTTATTCCCAATTGATATTTGTGGCCACAATCACTTGGCACTCTAGTCGTGCCTTTCAACAGAAGATTTACATTTTTGATACTGTTGGGATAGAAAGCAAGCCAGCGAAATTACATCTTAGCACAGTAGCGAGCAAAAGCTGAAGTGCGTCGTTATGAAAGATGGAAGCATGCAAAGAGAAAAGTTTTGATTTACAATTCGGTGATTGGTCGTCAAGAGACATCTGGTATTAACGGTTACGTAAGATTGCATGATTAATTTGAATGACGCAATGCAGATAACTTATTACGATTTTAGAATAGAGAGGAAGAATTAATGTTTTTAGTTATTCTGACTCATATAATTTTATCTTACATATATATATATAGTATTTATATACGTTCGGTGCGGCCGATTGCAACCAAAATACGAGGTGCACATCTACATGTTACAGCAGTCCTATATACAAAATTTACTGAGGCTACTCGTTTTTGAGTTATGCGAGATACGTACGTACATACGTTCGTACAGACGCCACGATAAATTCTCTTCAGAATTAATTTTAAAGCAGTTTTATAATTTTTTTGAAGGAAAAGATTATTTTATTCTGTCCTTACGTACAGATATCACGGAAAAACATCGTTAAATTGCATTCGATAGCGGTCAAAATGGATATTTTCGTTGAAATATGCTGCCTGAACCTTTTCGAGATTACAATACTTCCTTTTTACTTCGTACAAGGAAGTAACAAAAGAAATATATCTCTAGTGTGAGAGACCATCGATCGGAAATTATCAAGACATGCTGTTTTTAAACATTTTCAACCCAAACGGACATTACCGCAAATGCTCTCGATGTTATGTATGAGTGTGTAAATGAAAGACATGCCTAAATACAACTAAGAAATTACTAAAATGATCATGTAAAATCACACAAAAATAATCACTAAAAGCGTTTTGTCACTTTTAAAACAGCTGTCAGCATGTTTTTCTCTCATTGTGAAAAACCAACAGTACCTAAAGCCAGCAAATGTTGAAAAAAAATAGTCCTCCATACCCGAATATGAACAATTGAAAGCCCGAATTTACAATTTGATTTATTGTCCATTAAAATTTGGAAAGCTGAAAAATTAATGAGTTATGAAAATTTTGGAAGTGGGACATAACTTGAAAAAAAAAATTACAATCTAGCCTGTTTCTGTTAACTATTAAAATTTGTTCGAAGCAT
This sequence comes from Stegodyphus dumicola, assembly GCF_044657685.1. NCBI lineage: Eukaryota > Metazoa > Arthropoda > Arachnida > Araneae > Eresidae > Stegodyphus > Stegodyphus dumicola. The sequence continues at coordinate 206,144,362 of NC_140781.1, forward strand.
AAATAAAAATACAAATGTTTGTATGCAAACGTCTGTACCTTCAGATCTTTGGATTTGCATTTATTTATGCCTTTATTGGCACTGGGAAAAGTAAACCTTAATAATTTCGCCAACGCATCTACACTTTTCAACTAGCATGATGCGGTCCGCCAGCGGCTTAGCCGTATAGTCGCTGAACACTGGTAGTTCATCCGAGGTTCGAATGCCGCGAACGCCCTGTCTCATGGCGTAGTCTATATGAGTCAATTTCCCTTAGAAAGTCTTCCACGAAGGCATCCTTCCAGTTAGGCAGATATAGACCTCTATGCTTAATCGCATAAACCAAACCAAATCACATAGCATTCTGCATCGAAATCGACGTCTTCCGGAAATTCCTACTTTCTTGCATGTGTTTGTTCACATTTTTAAGCGAAAATGATTTGGAACTAATCACGTTGACACGATGACTACCACACGAGTTTGTACGAAAATCTCCTTCTGGCCACCAGGGCTGCTGTACGATACGTCAATTGTTTCCAATCGTAGGAGTTTAAAGCATCTTGAACGAAACTTTTTGGGAAATGCATTCAGTTTAAAGAAGTATCTGAAGAAAGAAGTATCTAAGAAAGTGTGCAAGATTCGAAAATTATTTCTTTTTTACATATTTTTGTGTAGTGACAAATTAACACCATAATTATCGTTCCTCCATTCGATTAGAAAAAAGAAAAATGAAATCTGAAAGAAAAAAGAAAAATGAAATCTGAAGGCTTTCAGATTTTATATTACGCCCAGAAGGGCGTTTTTTAAACGTTTTGAGTGTTACCTTTACTTGATAAACAAACACACTTGTTCACAGTTAAACCACATAAAATTCAATTCAACAACAATATCAATGAATATTTAAAAAAATGCAAAATAGCATATTGTTAGAATTTCCGATACATAGTCTCGCGCGCTGAAAATAAATGTTTAAAAACAGCATATCTTGATAATTTCCGACAGATAGTCTCTCATACTAGAGACATTTTTTTTTTTTTTTTCCCGTACAGTGTTAAAACTGCTCACTTTGAAAGCGTCGAGTTTTTTAATAAAAAGTTAGTTAAAATTTTACATAACTTGCAATAGATTATAAAACGAAATCGAAATTCATTTAAATATAATGCAGAACTGTAACACTTGGTGGCAACAGTTTGAAAAGTGAAACGGACATTAATACATAACCAACGCAAAATCGCAAAGCGAAAACCTATTTAATTTCTTATTCCCAATTACGTTTTGGACTAAAACTTAATTGGGAATAGGAAATTTAATAATTAAAAATTCAACCATTACTTTAAAAAAAATTTCTGTAGGCAAATACTGCAATAAATCTATTACGATGGATGAAATTAAAGGTCAGTTTACACCTGTCAGAGCGGCTCGGAGCGAGTCGCTCCTTAAGATTACTTTGACAATGTAAACGCTCAATGTAAACGTCAATGTAAACGGAGTATAAACGTAGTGGAGATGAGTCAGCGCTTCCGTTTCTACTTTGAACCTGTTGAAAAATCTCTCCGGGCAGTTACTCCGAGCAGCGTTCGCAGGGACGTCGTGACAAATAGTTCTATAATCTGAGATTAAGCGATAGCCAAACCATGGCATTTTTTAATGCACACGCATCTTATGAAGTGTTTTACTTCTATAATTATGTGAGCTTATATTCATTTTTCTACAAGCATCCCTACACGAGGATGCAATAAATATATGATAAACTATAAAAATAAAAAATAAAAATAATTATGAAAAAGATATGTAGATCTGTTTTATTGGGGATATTTAAATTTCTTGCTTTGTATAAAAACATTCTGGGCTATAATTCGTTACAATTCCGCTTGGATGTGAAACATGTTCAGCTTGGATGTGTGAGTGCAAGTACTGAAGGTGTATTAAGTTTTTTATACAAATTATGCTAGATGAATTCTAATCTCCTTAAACTATCCGTTTTAGCATTTTAAAAGTAAAGTATAATCACTATATTTACGGATTATTAATTTTGTTGATATCACTTTGTGCGTTGTTCAGAAACACAATTTCAGTAGGATCCAAAAGTAACAATTTGCGATAAATATCTTCCTCTTGGAACTGTGTCATAATATATATAATCTTTTACCTGTGGTAATATATGTAATGCTCCCAAGTTTTTTGCTACTTCTTATTTATTTAAGATTTTCTGAATAATTAGGTAGATATCATACAGTTTACTTCTGTCGTGTTAATGGTAGCTTTGAATAAATATTCCATGTGTTAATTTTGCATTCTTCTCTAGAAATAACACAGTTCCAGTCAGAACTCTCCATAATTAATTCATGCACAGAAAGCTACTGATTCTGTGGATTCTGGATGAATAAATATATTCTTTCTATTAATAAATAATAAAACACATTATTACTTTTACATTATTTTGTAAATGATTAATTAGGTGTAAATAAACAGTTGTATATAGTAGAAAAACTTTGTTAATTTGACTTTCAGTAACCACAGTTGACTAAATAACTTCTCTCAAACTGAGTTTCTTTTAAATTCTTGTATCTGATATGCAATAACGTTTTTGTAACTTTGGACATTCTCGTCCGAAATTCATTTAATAGTTCATTTGATACTCCTAATTCATAGCGGCAAGCTACCCAATCACGTACCCATTTTTTTTTCTTCTTTTTTTTTTTTTTTTTTCCTCCCAAGAGCAGAAATTAATTCGTTTGAAACTGCTTCGCAGACTTCAAGCACTGCAGCCTAAGAACATCTATTGTATGTTCAATGCATATTCTTTCCTGCAGCTGCGACGTCGGTATCCATTTCGTAAGCAAACGGAGGCGAGTTGTCAGTCCACTCTGATTGGTGTAAACAATCTATCAGAGTACAGGTCCGTTCACTCGGTTCGAAACGCCCGGACGAGCGGCTCGCTACGAGCAGCTTTGACAGATGTAAACTGGCCTTAAATAAAAGAAACTGCAAACCAACGTATTCATCTGATATATATTCCCTAGATACGAACAGCAGCTATATGCTTATCTTATGTTTATAATGTATCCTTTTTACTCAAACTCATTACATGCGAGGATTACATCTTATAAAAGTTGCATGTTACCTCCCAGTAGAGAAAATATTGTAAAGTAATATATATATTTTGCTTTGTTTCTTTCATTGGCGAGTTGACGCGCTTGCTTTAGTGTTTTGTGCAAATTGCGGGTGAAAACAATCCAGCATACTCTAAATCAGGGCTTCTTAAGACTTTTTTCAGTCGCGACCCCTTTTCTCCACTGAGATTTTTTCGCGACCCCAGGACCCCATAAGCATTACGCAAATCCTATTGCAATTTTAGGTCATTAACTTTAGTTCTAATTTTAAGACGCAGAACAATGTGAACATTTTAAACAAGTAACAGACGAAATGACAGCGTCACGTGCAAAGCAAGTAAAATGAAAGTTTATATTGTAAAAAGAATGCGTCAAAACGTTTTCGTTTTTCGATTTTGTCTGAATGGACTTATCCTTAAACATCTTCAGATATATTGTGTAAAAATATTTGTTAATTGTAAAATTATTTTTACAAGTTAAAGCAATATTAAAACTGCTACTGCAGGTTGCAACCTACAGTTCAAAAGACTCTACTCTAAATACACTGAAAATGCTCGTAGAAAAGGTATGCCAATTACACAATATTCTAATTCTGCTCTGCCTCACAATTTCAGTGCAGTATATATATAAGTAATATTCAATATATAAATCCGTGCATAGGACGTGAAAATATTCCAACACATTTCTAATACACAGAAACCACTCATAAAATTTTTATTCACAATGACGTAGTTTTTAGATGTATATCTGTTTCTTAATTTCAAAACAATATACTTTTATGTATTAACCAAAACTTTTATGGTTATAACAGTATAAATCTGTGTATAGGGTGTAAAAATAAGTTTAAGCACTGGTAAAACACAAATAAATATTCATTCTTTAAAAGTACGGTAATAATTTCAGTACTCAATCGTACTCATGTATACATATCAGATATAAGCAATTATCATGTTTTCCTCCAAATAACGCAGATAAATAAACAGAAAGTTATTCTAGAAAGATTTGCCAATACAGTTTACACACGCATTCATCAATATCACTTAAAAACATTGAGGGTTCATCTTTGGATTATGGTAACTTGGCGATTTTTTGGTGAAACTCTGGCGACCAACCCTGCTACAGCAACCTGCTAATTTTTGTTTGGACGCCATTCTGTTTTCACGAAATAAAGGCATGGTTTTTTTTTTAAAACCTCAACATTTTTTTCCCAACAATCTGCTAGCCGAATTACGCTTATGCTAGAACTTTTATGGAACAAAAGTGCTTAATCATGACGAAGATTAGTTGCGAAATTGGGAGAAAGTGCAAAATAGCTCACTGCTTGCCACGTTTTTAAGAATTGCACATGACGGTATAATCCATGTACATGTCGACCTATTTTCACTTGAAAAAACATCCCAGAATTGCACAAAAATGGCATTCGCACACTCTTGACTTTATCCATGTACACTGCTAAAGTCCTAGCTAGTAACCTTTATCGCCTTACCAAAATGTTACCAAAGTACCTGTTACCATATTCCAAAGATTAGCCAAAATAAGTTTAAGCACTGTTAAAACACAAATAAATATTCGTTCTTTAAAAGTACGGTAATAATTTCAGTACTCAATCGTACTCATGTATACATATCAGATATAAGCTATTATCATGTTTTCCTCCAAATAACGCACATAAATAGAAAGAACGTTATTCAAGAAAGATTTGATAACACAGTTTACACACGCATTCATCAATTTCCCTTCAAAACATTGAGTAATGTGCGATTTCTCACTATCGTATGCAACGAAACAAAATGGGTTGATCTTTACAATATGGTAACTGGTAGTTTGGCGACATTTTGGAGGCGATAAAGGTTACTACCTGGGACTTTGGTAATAATGTGAGCAGTACTCAGTTCCGATTACGCATTATTTTGTGTGAGGGAAATGAGAGATCATGGGATATGTCATGTGATATTAATGGACGAATTACGGTTCTTGAATCGGAAAAGGGGGGAAATCGGGAACAAATCTGGAAATTTTGTATTTGGTTTATTCTGTGTTGTGTGAAACAGTGTTCGTGAATTTTTGGATCCCATGGCCGTAACTAAAGAAAAGTTTATCGGACACGTAATCAAGATTCTGAAGAAGATTAGGTAAGTTAGTATTTTTAATTATTTGAGGATATTATTTTTATGCATTGTTCTAAATGTAAGGTGGAAAGGAATTTTGTATTATTGGGAAAATTGTTATAAGCAATGATTTAGTTCAAAGTAATTAGGATTGTAAGGTAATTTTTATTAATTTAATGTATGTGCTCATTTATATTTTAAGTAGTGTTTTTGAATTTAATTATATTTTAATGAAATGATAGTTATTTTGTGAATTTTATGTTTGTAGGAATTTGGTATACGTTTAAGTTGAAATAAACGTGCATGGAAATAATTTAAATATTTGATATTAAGTATTTGTAATGCTTGCGGTATGAATTCGTTGGTGACGTGTATAATGTAATAGATGATTTAGAGGTAAAAGTTTCTGGATATTTTATTTATTTTATATGTGGAAATGTTCATATTTGGAAAGGGTAAATACTTTTTCGCGATCAGGTAATTTCATATATGTTTCCTCATATGTCCTCCTCCGACCGATGGAATATTATCGTGTTTCAATACCTTTCCCCCGTTGTCGCATAGAAACGTGGATGCACTGGAATTACCGGAAAATTTAGAGGGATCCCGGTCCATCCCGCCACCCATGAAATATTTTCGCATGCTTGGTTGCAGAGCAATGTGGATATAGGGGAATGTTCCGAAATAAGAAATCATTGAAAATGAAACATTTTCGCTAATTATTGAAAAAACCAGTACAACCTTTTTTAAACGGCCGTTTCCATTCGAATAACAAAGCCACATTTTCTTCAATGCAGAAAAACCGCGACGTGCCAAGAAAATGGTAAAATATATACGAGTCACTAAAAGAATGTTGTGGATGGTGGTGTTTCAACGGTTCGTGACAGCATTTATATTCATGTGATATTTTATGTCAAAGTAAAATGTATCCATTTTACGAGTCAAAATGTTGGTGTGGATTAAGGAATACTGTTACGAGCAAAATGTTAAGATGGTCAAACGCGTTTCGAGTATCAGACTGAGCACGTCTTGAGGTAAGAGATTATACTTATTTTTTTTTCATTTTGCCTACCTATCTTAACTATTATTCTATGTATTATATTTTGCATTCGTTAAATTTCCCAGGCGGTAAATCGAAGAAACAGGAAAGCTCTTCAGTGAGTTATAATAAAGGCAACCCGAAAAGAATGGGAAATAAAATATGTTTTATAATTTTTTAAGCAGAAAAAAAAGTGTCAAAAGCCCGGAGAAACTTGATAGTAGACTGACCTTATATTCGATGGCATTTTACTGTCTTACTGCTCCAGGTTATGGATTTCAATACATTCGATATTATAAGAGTACTTTGCTCATCAGCGTAAAAACGGTCTATCATGTAATATTCCATTAAGTGTTTAAGAAAATTTCCGAGGAAAAGTGTTATTTTATTAAATGTGTATTAATACAGTACATGGTCTGCAGAATTTGTAAGACCAAATTATAAAATAAATACGTAGCCGGTATTGAACTGTATATGGTGTAAGTACGAAGATAATTATTTTTAATGATAAAGCTAAAATGATAAAAAGAAATTAATTAGCAGGAGTGATAGCAAACGCAGTCTGGTAGACTGCGAGCTCAGCGAGAGCGTAGAAAAGCCTTAACAAACCCTTTTGGGCAACCGTTGTTGAAATCTGAATATCTTTAGAATTTTCGAAAGACAGCACCACCGGCTAGATTTTTTTTCCGTACACTGTTACGAAATGCTCGCTTTGCATTCTTTGAGTTTGTTAATCAAAAATCCATTAAAGCTTAAAATAATATGAAAATAGACAATAAAATGAATTTGATCAAAGTAGACCATATATCTTTACCACAGTTTTTACATTAGTTACAAAATTTACACAATTTTTGGGATAACTTCAATACAAAACAATTGTTTCGTACCTAATTATAAGCGCTAATGTGGCAGCGCGATAAAGAAAAGAATACTATTTTTTAAGTTACCATGGAAATCGCAGACGACTTTTTATTTTTAGATTTTGGATTCTAACGGTTTGACAGAATAGAGTTAAAATGTGTCGTGAGTGTTTTCAAAATGAAAGTAAATAAAGTTCTTTTAAAACACTGAAATTTTTTAACAAACGTCTAAAATCATCAGCAATTTCTGTGAGATTTTAGTAATGCGCGATTTTTTCAACTAAATATTACTGTGGAATTTTTGTTCACCCACACAGCGTTTTGGGATTTTCCTGAAAAAACTCCTTAATTTCACTTGTAATTCTGCCGAATAATTACTTTCAGATATAATATGAGTCTGGAGATTTCCTAAAATATGTGAATGCCTAAACATCTACGGAAAATATTACAACAAACATCTTTTTAATAAAGTGTTTCAGTGTGAGCTGAGCTTCTTACGTTTCTGCGCGTAGTTACCTAATTTCTTGTAATCATTAAAATAGTAAGTTTCATAATTTCCACGAAAGTACAATATATTTAAATACTGCTTTTTACATCTTAAACAACTCGTTGGAATGTGTAGACGAAACATAATATTATTTTCTGTATATCTACATTTTTAGGATAAATGCATAACTTCCCGGTTAATTTATATATGTAACACACATTTTATATTTGTATGTGTTTTTGAAGTTTTTTTCTTTCTTTTTGGCCCAAAGGGCGTTATCACAGAAGGGTTATTAATTTCGTTTCGGCATTTTGCATCGATTCTTTTTCTGCGTTGATTTAATTTTCAAACTGTTGCCACCAAATATTGACTATTACGCGAGAAATCACGGCATTTCTTTTAAATCATCGAGTTATTGTTTGCACTGTGGAAAAACAACGATACCTAAAGCCATAAAATTTTCAGTAACGTAGTCCTCCACCCGCACCTGGAAGACTGAATATTGAATTTTGAATTTCTTTTATTATCTATTCCACATTTTTTTTTTTATATTTTAATTAATTTTTGATTAAGAAACTTAACGACAATTTTATTTGTTATGTGAAAATGCTATTTAATACAAGATTGCATATATCAGTTGATTTAAAAATATGACAGCTACGTATTTATTTTATGATTTGATAGAAAGTTTGCATTGGTATTTGCCAAATTACGAGATAGCCATTATTCAATTTACTCCTTGTATTCTTATTTTGTAATTGACTGCAAAATAACAGTCTTTATGATAATACTACGAGAATGCCAAATTACGAGATAGGCATAACTCAATTTACTCCTTGTATTCTTATTTTGTAATAGACTACAAATGAGCCATTACGAGAACACTACGAAAATGCCAAATTACGAGATAGCCATTACTCAATTTACTCCTTGTACTCTTATTTTGTAATAGACTACAAAATAAGAGCCATTACGAGAATACTACGAGAATACCAAATTACGAGACAGCTATTACACAATTTACTCCTTGTCTTCTTATTTTGTAATAGACTACAATATAAGAGCCATTACGAGAATACCACGAGAATGCCAAATTACGAGATAGCTATTACTCAATTCAGTCCTTGTATTCTTATTTTTTAAAAATAAGATACTTTACGAGAATGCCAAATTACGAGATAGCCATTATTCAATTTACTCCTTGTATTCTTATTTTGTAATTGACTGGAAAATAAGAGCCTTTACGAGAATGCAAATTATGAGATAGCCATTATTCAATTTACTCCTTGTATTCTTATTTTGTAATAGACTACAAAATAAAAAATACTACTAAAAATAAATTACTTATTTTGTAATAAACTACAAAATAAGAGCCATTACGAGAATACCACGAGAATGCCAAATTACGAGATAGCCATTGCTCAATTCAGTCCTTGAATTCTTATTTTGTAATAGACTACAAAACAAGAGCCATTACGAGAATACTACGAGAATGCCAAATTACGAGATAGCCATTACTCAATTTACTCCTTGTACTCTTATTTTGTAATAGACTACAAAATAAGAGCCATTACTAGAATACTACGAGAATACCAAATTCCGAGATAGCTATTACTCAATTTACTCCTTGTCTTCTTATTTTGTAACAGACTACAATATAAGAGCCATTACGAGAATGCCAAATTACGAGATAGCCATTATTCAATTTACTCCTTGTATTCTTATTTTGTACTAGACTGCAAAATAAGAGCCATTATTATAATACTACGAGAATGCCAAATTACGAGATAGGCATTACTCAATTTACTCCTTGTATTCTTATTTTGTAGTTACAATATAAGAACCATTACGAGAATACCACAAGCCAAATTACGATATAGCCACTACTAAATTTACTCCTTGAATTCTCATTTTGTAATAGACTACAAAATAAGAGCCATTACGAGAATACCAAATTACGAAATAGCCATTGCTCAATTCAGTCCTTGAATTCTTATTTTGTAATAGACTACAAAATAACAGCCATTACGAGAATGCCAAATTACAGGATAGCCATTACTCTATCCTTGAATTCTTATTTTATATATTACAAAATAAGAGCCATTACGAGAATACTATGAGAATGCCAAATTACGAAATAGCCATTGCTCAATTGAGTCCTTGAATTCTTATTTTATATATTACAAAATAAGAGCCATTACGAGAATACTATGAGAATGCCAAATTACGAAATAGCCATTGCTCAATTGAGTCCTTGAATTCTTATTTTGTAATAGACAACAAAATAAGAGTCATTACAAGAATCCTACCATAATGCCAAATTACGAAATAGCCATTGCTCAATTGAGTCCTTGAATTCTTATTTTGTAATAGACTACAAAATAAGAGCCATTACGGAGAATACTACGAGAATGTTAAATTACGAGATAGCTATTACTCAATTTACTCCTTGTCTTCTTATTTTGTAATAGACTACAATATAAGAGCCATTACGAGAATACCACGAGAATGCCAAATTACGAGATAGCTATTACTCAATTCAGTCCTTGTATTCTTATTTTTTAAAAATAAGATACTTTACGAGAATGCCAAATTACGAGATAGCCATTATTCAATTTACTCCTTGTATTCTTATTTTGTAATTGACTGTAAAATAAGAGCCATTATGATAATACTACGAGAATGCCAAATAACGAGATAGGCATTACTCAATTTACTCCTTGTATTCTTATTTTGTAGTTACAATATAAGAACCATTACGAGAATACCACAAGCCAAATTACGATATAGCCACTACTAAATTTACTCCTTGAATTCTCATTTTGTAATAGACTACAAAATAAGAGCCATTACGAGAATACCAAATTACGAAATAGCCATTGCTCAATTCAGTCCTTGAATTCTTATTTTGTAATAGACTACAAAATAACAGCCATTACGAGAATGCCAAATTACAGGATAGCCATTACTCTATCCTTGAATTCTTATTTTATATATTACAAAATAAGAGCCATTACGAGAATACTATGAGAATGCCAAATTACGAAATAGCCATTGCTCAATTGAGTCCTTGAATTCTTATTTTATATATTACAAAATAAGAGCCATTACGAGAATACTATGAGAATGCCAAATTACGAAATAGCCATTGCTCAATTGAGTCCTTGAATTCTTATTTTGTAATAGACAACAAAATAAGAGTCATTACAAGAATCCTACCATAATGCCAAATTACGAAATAGCCATTGCTCAATTGAGTCCTTGAATTCTTATTTTGTAATAGACTACAAAATAAGAGCCATTACGGAGAATACTACGAGAATGTTAAATTACGAGATAGCTATTACTCAATTTACTCCTTGTCTTCTTATTTTGTAATAGACTACAATATAAGAGCCATTACGAGAATACCACGAGAATGCCAAATTACGAGATAGCTATTACTCAATTCAGTCCTTGTATTCTTATTTTTTAAAAATAAGATACTTTACGAGAATGCCAAATTACGAGATAGCCATTATTCAATTTACTCCTTGTATTCTTATTTTGTAATTGACTGGAAAATAAGAGCCATTATGATAATACTACGAGAATGCCAAATAACGAGATAGGCATTACTCAATTTACTCCTTCTATTCTTATTTTGTAATAGGCTACAAAATAAGAGCCATTACGAGAATACCACGAGAATGCCAAATTACGAGATAGCTATTACTCGAATACCACGAGAATGCCAAATTACGAGATAGCCATTATTCAATTTACTCCATGAATTTTTATTTTGTAATAGAGTACAAAATAAGAGCCATTACGAGAATACTACGAGAATGCCAAATTACGAGACAGCCATTACTAGAATACCACGAGAATGCCAAATTACGAGATAGCCATTATTCAATTTACTCCTTGAATTTTTATTTTGTAATAGACTTGCCCTTTTGTTCCTATTTTTCTTGTAGAGAACCTTCCATCGAGATTTTCATATTACAATATACAGAAAAATTAGAAAATTTCAGACATAATTTGATTAAAAGTATTTATTTATATATGTATAAAATTCGTAACAGTTTGGTAAATATTTATTAAGGAGTTAAATTGCATTATTTGTATACAGTAATAATTTGTATATCTATTTAGGTGCAATGTGAAAACGAATATTTATGTAGATAATACAATGTGTTTATCTATCTGTGATAGTGCAGTTCAAGAACTTTGAATTGTTTTGTTACTTAAACGCAGGTTGTAATATTTGGGGATGTAATTGTTAAATTTTTCGTTTGGTCTTAAGAATAACATTTTTCTGCTTGTTAATTTTCTGTATGATTATTGAGAACCGTATATATACGGCGGTCTTTATCATTATATTAATTGTAAAAGTGTAACATACTTTAAACTTCCGCAATAAATCTCCTAAATATATTGCTATAATTAAAACTAAATTCTGTTTGATCTGTTATTTTAAATTCTATTTGTATCGTATTTAAAAAAAATAAATATTATGATTCTGTAAAACTTATAAATCAAAATATACGTCTCTTGGGTTAAACAGTCAAGCAGCAGCAGAATTGTTACACTTATGGCACTCAAAAGAACAGTTACATTTACGACACTCTAAAGAATACTTCTGCCTAAGCCATTGTAATGAAACATAAGACACTAAAAATTGACAATCGAGATCACACTCAACAAACCACTTTAGGTATTAAAGGTAAAAAGTATGGAAACATATTTTCACATAAATTAAACTTTTAATACATACAATTGTTTCTCCATTTGAAAATGCAATTTAGTGTTAATATATATTAAAATTTTGATCTCATTAGCTCCTTTTCAAACTTAACAAACATAGCAAAATTTTTAAGTTCTATGTGCACCTGAAACGAAAATGCTTAGAAACGTATCAGTATGAATGAAATCAGTTCATTCTTTCAAAGCAGCGAACGATTCGTAGATAATTTTTTGTTGCCAAATCGGGAAACAAAAACTTCAGGCTAATACGTATACGTACGACATCGAGATTTGAATTTAATGTAATATAACAGCTTTTCCTTATAAAGAAATTTGGCAATAACATATGGTATCAATCATCCTAACATGAGACAAAAAAGCTGCCAACAGCAAATACTTATTTAAAATCCCGACATTAACGAAATACGTTTTTGACAAACAATGACGTCACACGCAATCGCGTGCTTTTTTTTTCAATGTCAGAATATGATCTTATATAATAATAATATATTTAATGATTGACAATGCTATTTTTATTTCATATTTTGCAAAACTTACGAATTTTTAGTAAGAAACTCTACAATTTGCAAGGAGGCAGTGGCAACACTTTTCGAAGTAAAGCAGATTTTTATCTCCAGGGCTCGAAACTGTTGCCACTCGGAAAAATTGAATTCGAAAATTGGTGTTTTTCGAGATTTTAATTAATACCTCGGCTGATTAAAGACGTAGGAAGAAGTAAATGATCGAAATGTTTTCCCGAAAATTTTTGGAATCCCGGGGTACCTCTCCCGAAACTCCCCGCCGTCCCAGAGGAGATAACCCCCCCCCCAAAAAAAAAAAAAGAAAACAGATTTTAAATACACAGCGGCAGCCTTTTTAATAAATGACATTTATTTGTATTTTTTGCTAAGAATTATCCAGCTTAAAGCATTTCTTTATTTATGAACTATAAGACAAACTGTAATAAATGCTGTGAGTATGATATGTATATCGACTACATTGTTGGTTTGGATTAAAAAATGGAAAATTGAAAAAAAAATAAGAAATTTATTCACCCTTCCGTTTAAGCTAGGTATTATGTAAAACTAGGAAACTGTAAAAACGATTTTGTAATAGTTATTCAAAATTAAGAAACTTTTATTTACTTAAAGAGGCACAAGGTCGTTCTGGATAGGGTCAGAGAGGTAAGAGTGCTTTATAGTGTAACATTTATTTATTAGCAGGTTCAAGTTAGACACGGACATTACATTTAACTTTAATAAAATTACAGAGCAGGAGTCTGAAACAACCTATCAGGTTAAACATTTGGCTTTTTCCTTAAGTCCTTCTCTTCCTACTTACCAGAGGGCACCCTTGTTGTTGGAATTAGTCCAACAGTATTAGCAGCAGAGTTTATATTAAATGATTGGTTACAATGTGAAAATATTCGTGTCCAATTTAATGCGCTCTCTAATTTTACGTCTTAGGAGTATGAATAAAAAGCATGAGTGAAATTCGAAGTAACATGGCTGCTAAATTTCTGTAACTGCAGCATATTCGTCATATTTGTCTTCCATTATATCTTCATGCACATCATCGAATTCTGTTGCATTTTCACTGTAATTTTACTCTGATTCATAAATATTGTATAATCATCTTTCGCTCCTCCTATATTGTTAGATGTACTACATATTTAACATCGGTATCTACCTTCTTTTAAAAGTAATCGTCTGTACTATTAAAAGCTATGCACGTTTGTTTGCTTGCTTGTTTGTGGCATTACCTCCTCCGGACGGCGGGGAGTTGAATTGCGAGAGAACTACTCTCGGATTACAAAAAAAAAATCGTGGCAAGCCAGTTCGACTATTCTCATCTTCGTACGACTTTAATTAGCAGAGATGTTTTCATTTCCTTGTACGAAGTAAAAAGGAAGTATTGTAATCGCGAAAAATTTCGGGTATCATATTTCAACGAAAATACCGATTTTGATCGCTATCCAATGCAATTTAATGATGTTTTTGCGTGACATCCACAAGCGAGGACAGAATAAAGGACTCTTTCCCCCCAAAAAAAAATTATAAAACTGATTTAAAATGAATTCTGAAGAGTGCATACGTATCTCGCATAACTCTAAAACGAGTAGCCTCAGAGCGGTGAAATTTTGTACGTAGGACTATTATAACATGTAGATGTGCACCTCGAATTTTGGTTGCAATCGGCCGCACCAAAAGTATATAAATATATGTATATATATACTTTGTTACCCGGCTCAGTGATCTCAGTTTCTTTATTCTTATATATTTGTAAATTGCGCATCTTTTGCTTTAAAAATGATAGAATTATGTTGTTTTTATCTTCCTGTTAAGGGGTTTTATGCATTTAGTAAATCTGCATGCAATATCTGTGGAGTTATCAATCAACAATTTAAAAGTTGTTTAAGTTCAGCTAAGCCTAATTTTTTAACTATAGCAGCCATATTTATTTACATTTAAAACTTAGCAGAATAGTGGACTTGTTGCCAATCTAGATAAACTAAGCTTCGAAACAATAAAGTAACATCACCTTTTATTATTGCGAATTAAATCATGCTTAATAAATTCTGGAATTTATTCGAGGAAATAAGTGTTTCATATTTACTTCGTAATTTTTAATAAAGATATTTCGAGTATTTATGTATTTTTGCCTTGTGGGGAAGTGAGAACTGAATTAATTGAATGAGAAATACCGAATCGTCTGTGAACAACTGTTTCTTTTTTGTTTTGTTTGCTTAATTTCATTTACACATCGTTTTAGATTTATTATGGTATTTGAATAGAACATGTGGCAACGATTTGATTATTCTTCAAATGATATAAATTTATATGTATTCTGAATTATAATATGGACGAAATGTAACGCTGTTAAGTGTACCTAGCGCCAGAGTGTCGCAATGGTAAACAAATATAGTGAATTTTAAAGAGTGCGGTTATTCTATTGTGGTTTATGCACTATCGACGAAGTAAATTTAATTCAATCCAATTTGAAATACAAGAACAAATGCGTATAATTTAATATTCCGTGCAAGGAAGTCATGTGGTGTACACATCAGATTTTTTAAAAACTGTGAAAACGACAATTTTCGCCCTCATTTTTCCGAGTGGCAACAGTCTTCCACGATGGAGATAAAAATCTGCTTTACTTCGAGAAGTGTCGCCATTGCTCGCTTTCACATCGTAGAGGTTGTTAATAAAAAATTTGTAAGTTTTACAAAATATGAAATAAAAATAACATTGCCAAGCATTAAGCATATTAGTATTATTATAGAAGGTCATATTCGGACGCTAAAGAAAGCAAGCGATTGCATGTGACTCTACTGTATGTCGAAAATTGTTCGCTAATGTTAGCATTTTAAATAAATAGCTACTGTTCACAACTTTTTGTTTCCGGTTAGTACAATTGAAACGATATATTATTGCCACGTTAGTGCTTCGTTAATTCTGAGAAAATGTTGTCGTATTACATTAAATTTAAATCATGAGGTCATACGCATTAACTTGGTGTCAAAAGTTTTTGTTTCCTGTTCCAGCAATAAAAAAAATATATTTATGAATTTAATTGTTGCTCGGAAAGAATGAACTAATTTCTTTAATATTGAAATGTTTTCATACATTTGCTTTCACATGTACGTAGAACTTGAAAATTCTGCTTTGGTTGCAACCTGCTAATAGGCTTTAATTTTGTACCTTCTGTTAAGCAGATTTTACGTGACCTGCTGTTTTTATATAAACTAAAGTTTTCGTTTCACATCAACTGTTTCATTTCCTATCACATCAAGCATTACTGGAGTTTATAAAAAATTAAAAATGTAGTTTGAAATTATAGTTCCACTTTAAGCCTCGGTGCGCTTTATAGGCGAAATGTACTATGCGTTTAAATAAAAAAATAATTAATTTTTATCCTATTTTTTCATCACAATTTATGATTCAAGACATCCAAGTCAAATATCTACAGAGGCTGTTCGGACATTTTTTAGACGATTTCGGTAAGCGGTAATAAAAGATTGTTTGCTGCAAAGATGTAATTGCAATTGTACTACGTTTTTAAAAGTCAAAATTATCGTCTGTGGCTTCAAAGTTTTGTTTTTATTCAAAATGGCGAATTTAACAAAGCAGTGGTTCGAAGGCTACATTGACGCTCTTTCCGAAGAGAAATATGCATACTCCGTTATCCCAAAACGGTACGTTCATTTAACAATAGACGGGCAGGGAAATTGGTTTTCGTTTTCACGTCTACGAAACATTTTGCAGCGATGGACAGAATTAAAAGAAATATATTTCGATTTGTTTTCATCGCGATGTGGAAGACAAGTTACCAGCTACTCTTGTTTGTGCAGTTTGAACGTGAATGGAGAATGAAGGATATAAAACGCGAATTTGCGGGCTGCGGAGTTACTAGCGCTGAATTGTTTTACGCAGTTAAAGTAAAGGAAACTTATTCGAAAATAGTTTCTGAGTGCGGCCAGCCAGAGATGAGCGACGGTACTTTACCCGGTACTGCGACGGAGGAAAGCAACCAGAAATTCAACCACGCCCAGCTGGCGAAATTTGCAGAATCGAGAAGAATTACGGACGTGCAGATTTTAATGTGGGAATATGCGCATTTAGCGCACAGAGACTGCGATAGAACCGACGAAAATTCGAAACAGCACGACGAAGACCACATTGAGCAGATGGAAAATGCTAGGAAATTTCTGCACCTCCCTGACAGAAAAAGAACTGCAAGAAACGCCGGTGACGTGACTCGAGCAGCCATTTACGCGGAATTAAACAGAATACCCAACATTAAATACATTGAAAATGAATCGCTGATTCTAGGCGAGACTTGTGGAACAAGCGAACTTTCAGGCTCTAGTTGGGCAGGCCAGTTTTCACCTGTTTAACGTCGTTGGTTTCCACAAGTTTAAGTGCACGGCAGTGATTCTTCTGAGCCTTTTTATTCACGCCCATCCAAAACGAAGATACGTATGTTTAAAAGGACCATACAATTCGGGCAAGACCACGTTTGCTTATGCGTGGTGCTCGTTCCTCAACGGAACTGTTTTATCGGTGAACATAGACCCTAGCCGTGATACATAATATTTATGTATATGTAACATATATATTTTTATATATCATCTTATTCATTTTTATGAATTTATAGAATGAATGATGCACACTTTTTCTGAAGAATTTAACTAAATACACCTCTGAAAAAATTTTGAAGAACCGATAGTCACTTTGCATTTAATGCGCGGAAAACTCCAATGTGAACACCCATCTTGAATATTTGATGACACACGCGTAAAGACACCATTAGAATGTTTCTGAAGAAGTACACACTTTTCACTAATTACATGCTTATCAAAATAGCACATAGGTAATTTCAAAGACCATTTCAATATCCTATTTGTAGGATGTTTAATATTCGTAAGCCAGACTAAAGCAGCATGATCAATATGTACAATAAAATGATTACCATGTAAATAATAATAAAATTTATCTATTGCATTAATAGCTAAACATTCTAGCTCAGTAATATCATAAATTTGTGCAAAAGATCTTAATTTTCTAGAATGGAAAGCATTTGGATGTAGATTACCATCAGGATGTTCTTGTTTTAAAACTGCATCAACAGATTCTTTATAGATGCATCTACAAATACATGACATGGATGTTTTAAATTAAACAAAGCTAAAATAGGTCTTGAAATGAATGCATCTTTTAACTTTTGAAAAGCTATTTGACATTCAGTAGTCCATTTATAAGGAGAATCATTTTTTGAACTAAATTCTGTATCCGTTGACTGATCTAAGACAGCATCAATTCTAAGAATAGGCTCAGAATCTGTTTCAGTAATTTGGTTGAGTTTTCGACAGTCAATACGCAATCTAGTTCCTGCTTGAACAATTTTTGCATTTGGTCATCAACAATTTCACTATTTGTAGCATAATTATCAAATTGTTTAGTACTTACACTATTTTTGCACACAAAATTATTTTGAAAACGTTTATTTGATAGTAATAATATCTAATAATATGTCCTTTATTTTCAAAATACATTTAATTGAGAGATTCATTTATTTAAGATTCAACTGCAATTTATATATTTCGCTACTTATCATATGTCATTCGCTAAATATTTATCGTTAATAGAACTATGTAAATAATTGAAGAAGTATAATATGAATATATAAATGAATATTATACATATGAACATATAAATATGAATTCAAATAAAAAATTGAAAAGTATATTTCAAATGTTGTTTTTGTAATACATAAATATATCATATAAAATTGTATCTATCATGACATATGTATGAAATTATACATTTTGATATGAATAGAGATGTTTAATTGAAAATGTTAAACCTTTAATGAATTATCATTTATTCTTAGTTGATGTTGTATTTATGTAATGTTTGATAATGTTGAAATTTATTGATTTTATTATTGCGGTAAGTGTATCTGTATAAGCGCACCATGTTTTCTGAAATATGTTTACCAAAACTATTTCAACGTAAGGTGAATGACAGGTAGTAAACATTTTTAAAAATAAAGTAAAAAATGCTATAAATATTTTGTTATTATTTCGAACGTTTTGTGGTTGTATTCACGTTTATTAAAAGAAAAATAATAATACCATTCCAGATCTACATTTTCAGTACTTTGAAAAATCCATAACACCAATTTCCTTTCAACGCTGGTGGTGCAAAAATTAAGGACGAGACGGCTTTTTCAATATAACGTTGTGCAAATGCTTTCCATAGCAACAAAAATAATACCATAACATCCACAAGATGTAAGAACACGGGTAATGTAAGCAAAACGACCCAAAAAAGAAATCAAAATGATAGAAAGAAACAGCACGGAGCACAATGCAACACAAAGTCGAAACATCCGTGTGACAGGTGTCCAGCAAGAAACATGCCCTTAGCATGAAGTGTACGTGTCTACAATCGCAACTCAGACTAAACCTGCTCTCACCCGTAAAGATTTCTCGACCCCATTAGTTTTTTAATCTGTCCAAAACTTCCCCGACGAGCAGGCGTTAATGGTATACACCTTACGGATCGTCGTACAAACAGACCACCATTGTGCAGCCTCCTGGCCATGGTAACACGCTTGTTCCATATGTCTTGAGACTTTCCCGATAAATTCCATTTCATGGAATATGTGTATGCACTTAATAGTTAAAAAATATGAAGCAATAAATATGAAGCAAAATAAAATTAAAATAGCAAATTTTTATGAGAATTTTATTTCTGCAGAATGCCTGAAAGTCTATATTAAATTTGCCAAACCAAACCAAAGAGGAAAAATCATTTAAAATATAGCCTATTATGCCTCCTTTAAAAAAATCTACTTATTTACAATCAGTTTAAATTTTTTTTAAATAACATTTTTTCGTGCATAAAGACGACAGCAGCTGATCCGTGCTTGCATGTACCACACATGCGTGGAACTCCTGATTAGTCTCTCAGTCCGCTCTACGTTCTTCGTTCCACTGATAAGCTAATTTTTCAATTTCGTCCTTAAATTTTTCACACCAGTGCACAAGTTGAACTGTTTTACTAGAAACCAGTATATTATTTAAGAATATATTATAATATAAATTTATTTTTTCCCTTATTCTGTAAATTACCAGAAAATGAACCTGTTTATTATGGATTACATGCTGATTCTGATATTTTGTCTTAAATTGCCCAAATATCTTTAATGGTTTATAGACGCTTTTATTTGTGATCTATGAAGTGAAAACGCATCAGTAGGTAAGATTCTTTATTGGACTCTTACCCACCGATGCGTTTTCACTTCATAAATCACAAATAAAAGCGTCTATAAACCTTTTTTATTTATTATAAATCATAAAGGAATAAATTATTTTAAATTATATTCAGCAGTCTTATAAATTTTTTATGCAATTATATGTAATAGTTAAATATACAATCGATTTTGTTTCAGAAATATTGAACGCTTGACGCATGATTTATTCATTGCTTACATGTCATGAATGTGTTAATTCTGTTTTTGTCACGATATAAAAATTGTGTTTATTCAATATCCAATTGTTTTCATATAAATAAATTTTTTATTTCATTATTGTAATTGTGTTGTCTTCAGTTTTTACTCTAAAAGATTTCATACATATATTTAATATTTAGTTAATTTTTATTAGAGATGAATTTAATTGCTGATCAGCATTTTTAATTTCATCCTGTCAAAAAATAAAACTTTCCTTCTGTGATAGGGTTTTCACGACATTTTCATTTCCTGTTTTAACAGTGTATTTTTAAAAATTTCTAGATATTCATGCATTCAAAATCAAAGCATAATGGCAGATATTAATTTTATGACATATACAATTTCGAAAATAATAAACCGTATCTTTAAAATATTCTGCAGTTCAGGAGATTTAAACTTGTAACTCCAAAATTAATTCTAAAACATATAAATCGAAATAACGCAAATTTTAACGTAATAAATTTAGTAGTTTAATAAATTTTAGCGTAATAAAATTTAAATGTATAAATTGAAGATTAATTCTAAACAGAGAATTGTATAATTAATCAACCGCGCATGTATATAATGACTTCATGAATTATATCCTCAACCATAGTTAGTTTAGCAATGGACAGTTTTCCTGCCTGTAGCTTTGTAATGCAGTGAAACACATTTACAGTAAATAGAATTCTTTCTAGCCAATTGCTCGTCCTTTTATTACTACCTACATACTGCTCAGAGTGTTCACACATTTTTGGAACCACTTTGAAAAGATTTATATATAAACAAACGAAGAATTTCATTTTCCAATATTCAGTCATAAACCTTTGTATCATTCTTTGGATGAACTGTCATATTATATCTTGATTTCCGGGATAAATATAATAATATAATGCATTAAAATGTAGATATATCTGTTTTATATTAACAGGAACTTCATAAACATGTTAGCTAAGAATTTTATTTTTGCATAACAAAATGTTTTGCCAAGTGAACGGAGAATACCTACCCTCTACCAACTCACAATAAACTTCCCCTCAACATGCAGTTACGTAAGAAAAGTAGCTTTTTCTATTCAGAATAATTGGGGGGAACAAATGCCTCATGGCCTTGTAGGGACGAGTCGAAAATGAAAAACAAAGTCGGGAGTGCTCATGTTATTCTAATTTCAGAATATGAAGAAAAAATATTGAAAAGCCACCTGAATGAATATAACAGCATGTTCGGAGGAGAGCTGATGCTATAAAACGAGCAATTAGCTGGGCAACATAGCGAAACGTGAACCTAATCAGCATTTACTCAGAGAATTACCATTTGCCGACTTTAAGATAGCTTAAACCTTCAAGAAGTTGTAAGCATATTTACTAGTTTATATTTTCTTTTAAACCTTGTTAATTTCAATAATCAATGCTATCAGGTAATTTTTAGAACCCTTTTAAGAATTATAAGGGTTTAAAAAAGTGAGAATAATTTAAATTTCTCTTTCTGACTGTGATATATCTAAACGTAAGTAATCACAAGTTGTGTCATATATTAAACAGATATGATATTAACTTATAATATAATTAACTGTTTGTGTTTACATATTTGTTCTATGATAATCATTACACAGGGGTTATAATATTTCTAATTTTATCTGCTAAAAGTGATTGAATTTAATGTGAGTCCGGAAACGATAACGATGTTATTTTCTCTTGACATGACTTTTGTTATTTTTCTGTTGAGATTTACATATTCATAATTTCTGTAGAACACTTAATTCTGCCGTTTAATTAAAATTGATTGAGTGAAAGATTCAACTTGATAAATTTTAAAGATACAGGAATGATGAAAAGTGCCAATACATTGCAAGGTAAAGGAGACTGTTTTAACTGCCTTTGAAACCATATTGCACTTCGTTACCATATAGGAAAACCATGACTCCTCTATACAGTCAAAGCATTCAACTGCGGAAATGCAATTCGGCCATCGTTCCGCAGCTTTAGCGTCTTAGCCACTAGTCGGCAAATTTTCATTCGCTTTTCAGCATCATTGAACATATCTGATCACACAAAATGTATGCAAAAATGGTAGTTGGTCTATTAAAAAAAATCTGATGTGTACAAGACATGACTTCCTTATACGGAATATTCAATTATACGCATTTTTTCTTGCATTTTGTTTAAACTTATTGGATTGAATTAAATCTACTTCGCCGACAGCGCATAAACCACAATAGAATAAATGCATTCTTTAAAATTCACTCTATTTGTTTGTAGAGTTGCGCGCCCCCAACTTGCACGCAACCAAGAGGTTTACCATAGCGACACTCTGGCGCTAGGTTCACTTAACAGTTCATATTAAAACTCAGAATGCACAAAATTTATATCATTTAAAGAATTATCTAATCGTTGCCACAGGTTCTATTCAAATACTATAATAAACCTAGAACGATGTATAGAAGAAATTAAGCAAACAAAACAAAAAAGAAACAGTTTTTCACAGACGATTCAGTATTTCTCATTCAATTAATTCAGTTCTCACTTCGCGACAAGGCAAAAATACATAAAATATCTCCATTAAAAATTACGAAGTAAATCTTAAACACATATTTCCTCGAAAATATTCCAGAAAGGATTAAGCATGATTTAATTCGCAATAATAAATGAAGGCTTTATCTTTGTTGTTGCGAATTGCATACAGATTTACTGAAGGCATAAAAACCTTAACCGGAAGATAAGAACAACATAATTCAATCATTTGTAAAGCAAAAAATGTTGCAAATTTACAAACATATAAGAGCAAAGAAACTGAGATCACTGAGCCGGGTAACAGAGTGGATATATATATAAATATATTTATATACGCTTGGCGCAGCCAATCGCAAGCAAAATACGAGGTGCACATCTACATGTTGTAGTCCTATATACAAAATTTCAATGTTCTGAGGCTACTCGTTTTTGAGTTATGCGAGATACGTACGTACACAAGCTACGAAAAATTCTCTTCAGAATTCATTTTAAAGCAGTTTTATAATTTTTTTTTGGAGGAAAAGAGTCTTTTATTCTGTCCTTACGTACAGATATAAAGCAAAATCATCGTTAAATTGCATTCGAAAGCTGTCAAAATGGATATTTTCGTTGAAATATGCTGCCTGAAACTTTTTGCGATTACAATGCTTCCTTTTTACTTTGCACAAGGAAGTAAAAATCCAAGTAAAAATGTGAGCATTACATGAAATACATCAAATACAGATGACTTCCATGTACAGCCTATTAAATTATGCACATTTTTGCTGCATTTCATTTATTTCCACTTTATTTCCACGAATTTCATTAGACATACATTTCTCGTTCAATTAATTCGGTTCTCGCCTCGCGGCAAGTCAAATCATCTTCATTAAAAATTGTAAAATACAGAAAACATAAAACATCAAATACAGTTAAAAGAAACAGTTTTTACAATTAAAATTAGAGTTTCAGAGCGGAAACAAGCAATTCGGCCAGCGGACAAGAAGGCAGATTATTCGGTGCACCAAACTGAAAGTTTACTTTTAGTCAAACTCAGCAAAAAGACACTGAAGTCCAGAAACTGACTTAATTCTTTATTCTACTTTCTTCTGATTAATCTGGAATGAAAATGCTACACATGGATTTATGTCATGTAGGTAATGTATCAAGATGGCACTCATATGTATGTGTGCTTAATAGTGATAATATTGTTTTGTGAAATTCAGTAATTTTATTTCATGTATACATTATTCTTGATAAAGAACTATATCAGTATCTCACGTTGCCAGCCATAACATTTTGTACACATGTCATTCTGATAAATGTTGTATGTGTGTAAAAATGTCTACCTGCTGTATATTTAAGTGATGCATTTAATAAGCTTGTTTTTTTGCCTAACTTTAAATGCATATACGTATATCTAAAATTGTGTATATTCCTCATTCTACTTAGCATTGTTGGCACGTATGATGGATATATTATTTATATTCAGCCATTGCAAGTTTTCAAATTTTATCCTTGATATACAGAACTGAACGTTTTCTTAAGTATATATTGTGATTATGAGAGTTATTATATTTTGTGTGCTGTTAAAATATATTTTAGGATATCTGTGTCTCTTTTATTTATAATAAACAGATTGATTTGATCAATAGCTTTATCAAAAATTTCATTATTTTCATTTCAAAAATTGAAGTTTCTCTAACACTGAAAATGTAAATTGCTGCAATGCACTTAATTCAATTACTAGTTTCTTAATGTTAACACCAATGAAATTTAGAATGCAAATGAAAGTGAAGAGAAACACACCTGTGTAATATTAAAATTAGTCAAAAAGGCAACTTTGGGTTTGAGTTTCATTCAAAATCTATGCCACAGTAAGACTTTTTTTTTCTTTTTTGGCCTAATAATTTTAGAATGTCTTTGAATATCTGCAATGCAAATACTGCACAGAGATCAAAATCTGCATTATTTAAACTTTTATTGTTTAAGATTTCCTAAAAACAGTTATTTAATAATTTAAAAATTCTTCAGTATGTAAAATTTAATCTCTTTAAGTAATATTTTTACTCCAATGCCGTGAAAAGAGATATACAAATTTTAGATCACGGTGTATTACTATGTTAATTACATCTTTGATAGGGGATACTAAATTATTTTTTGGCTCAGTACAACCGATAGAAATATTTTGAAAACTTTTCACTGAAATAGTACATGATCTGAAGCTATCTGTTAACTTCTTACTATATAAATAATTAAAAAATAAGGTGTATACTCTGAATTACCTTTAAATTATAATAAATAGTTGTAATGCGTACATTCCAGAATAGCGTATGTCTATATAAAATTATTGAACATTTTATATCCGTGTGCTTACTTTGATGCTTCATTACGATTAAACTATTTTTACGATTAGCGACTCTTCACCATAATCTCCAATGGGCAATTTTTTTTGCACACAGTTGGGGTAATTTTTTCCCACCACAGTTGGGGCAATTTTTCCCCACCCCAGTTGGGGCAATTTTTCCCCACCCCAGTTGGGGCAATTTTTCCCCACCCCAGTTGGGGCAATTTTTCCCCACCCCAGTTGGGGCAATTTTTCCCCACCCCAGTTGGGGCAATTTTTTCCCACCCCAGTTGGGGCAATTTTTTCCCACCCCAGTTGGGGCAATTTTTTTCCCACACCAGTTGGGGCAATTTTTTTCCCACACCAGCTGGGGCAATTTTTCCCACCCCAGTTGGGGCAATTTTTTTCCACCCCAGTTGGGGCAATTTTTTTTCCATCCCAGTTGGAGTAATTTTTTTGCACTCAGTTGGAGCAATTATTTACGCATACCATCCTTCCGTTAGGCATACATCCTTTGAACACGTAAAAAATATTATAATAACTAAACTCGCTTGGTCTCCTGGAATAGGCATTGCAGTCAATTAGTTTGTATCCCGAAATGCCGGAATAGCAGTAAACTGGGGAAAATAAAGGGTAATTGTACCCTTCTTATCTGTGTCATATCTTCTACAGTTTCAAAGAACATAGTTTAAAGTAAACTCATTGTTCTACTCGGAACACTCACATGTGTGCCAAATCAATTAGGCGAAATAGTAGTTCTGATAAATGTTTTAATAGGAACTGGCAGCGGGAATACAACACTGGTGTTAATATTAGTGGCGTCACTTAAAAATTAAGGCTGTGTAGAAATGTGAATACCTATTTTTGTAAAAAAGCAACTTAAACTTACTTAGTATGTATGGCGTTCACTCATAGCGGGAGCGCAACTATGGCAACGCGAACCTGAGACCGGTGATGTGAGAGCAATTGTATGGCGAGTTTTCCAAATCTTATGTGTAGACGGTGGCTTTCTTGTTATTTTGATAGTCAAGAGCGCACAATTTCAGCCAGATCGGAATAAAAGTGTACATTTGTACAAATTACACAACAAAGAAAAACGGGCACCGATTTTTATATGTACAGATGATTCTAATAAATTCGGTTAGTGTTATTTCATAGGTTCAGATAATTTATATGAATTTCGGCTTTTTTCTAAATCGCTTAGTTTGTGAAAAATATAAGAAATAATTTGAAAGGAAAATTAAAATTCCTGCGCTTTGTTGAATGAGAAAAATCTGCTGCGTGGTCGGCGTAAATATTTAATTTGGCTAGTGGCAATGCATTTCTTTTAAATAACTTGTTTGCTAAAGTTGGGTGACAAATATATTGCGATTTGCAAGAGACTTCTTTTATACCCCCGAGCTAAATGATTACATTTGAAAAATAAATATTATCTTATGCTTTGCAGAATGCTTTACGGATGACCGGAAACACACGTCCTTATTTTTGTTTTATTATTCATTTAGCTAAAATGACAGTGCAATTACTGCTAATTTCATTAACATACAAGTAATCCAACCCCATTTATGCTGTTTTATATGCTTATATATTTTCTGTAAAAATGCGTTTCTTTGCGTTTCTAAAAGCGGGCTGTAAACATAAATGTTTGGGAAACACAGCTTTAGGGCCCGATTCATGACGTTTCTAACCACAGCGTTAAGTGATTTTTACGGAATCACGTGGTACTCTGACATAACAAGTAGTTAAATCGCAAGTATTGGTATTCTCATCAAAGCTAGCGTTAAATTTGACCGTTAAATTGATGAGACGGATGTTAATGTAAGGACAGATCTGACCCTTCTTGTTAAATAAACAGATGATTATATTTCCGGCAATAAACATGGCGGAAGGTTTTGCGTCAGTTTTAGCTGAAGCGTATGTCATCGAAGCAATGCGTTCGATTTACATACAATATAGACAATGGATAATTAATTATTGTCAAGATTAATGAATTCCGGGCCCAGGAGAGTGTTGTTGGTGAGGTAAGTTCAGCTTCGTATTTTTTCATAGAATGTTAGAAAAATTACTCTTCGTATTTCTTCAGTATGTGTATTTTTATTTCACTGTCACTTATTGACGATCAACTGATTGTATAAATACAAAATGAATTGCGGAATGTGTATGTGTTTGTGCAGTAAAATTATCGCCAATACTTTTTGTGATGTTTCTTTTATTATCGCATAGTTTATGCCGTTTGTAAAATTGTATCCTAAATTTCATGTAAACTTTGTGCTGAGTTATCACATGAAATTCAGTAATTATATTTCATGTATACATTATTCTTGATAAAGAACTATATCAGTATCTCACCTTGCCAGCCATAAAATTTTGTACACATGTCATTCTGATAAATGTTGTATGTGTGTAAAAATGTCTACCTGCTGTATATTTAAGTGATGCATTTAATAAGCTTGTTTTTTTTGCCTAACTTTAAATGCGTATACTATTGACACTCTTATTTTGCAGAAGCTCCGTTTAAAACGCGATGAGTGCAAATTTCTCGCAGGCAATTCCTGCAGTCTGTAATTTTTTTATCCACCGTATTCAGCAGACAATATCATGTCCACTAATACACAATTTTATTGGTGGCAAGGCACTATAACTTTCAAAATAATCACCTACCGGTAATAACTACCGGTTACTCATCTGTAGAAAGCAGGTCCCAAATTTTACTCATTTTATAAATGCAAAAAATATGTATATAATAATAATAAAAGTTAATTTATATCCTTGTTCATAAAAACCTAACGGGGCATGTAGAGAATTAACTGGAGTTACAAGAGAAAAAAGCGACATGTTTATATCATGCATATCCATAATTGGCGCTAAATCGCACTGCATGGCGACTAATGTATTGTCGACAGGATAATGCGTAAGTACGAAACAAATTAATTCTGTCTTGGTAACATCTTTGGTGAGTGACTCTTAATTTAAAAACGGTATTCTAGTAAAAAATTCATTTTAAGAAACATTCAAAGTAACGCCCATTCGGCAAGAAATTGCTAAATATTATCGAAATTTTCCTAACAAGGTATATCTTGATTTGTCCTCCAAGTCATTATACAACTGCAATGCGCATTCGTACAACACTCGATATGTTTCAAGCTAGTTAAAAGCATAAAATTCAAAAATAACCCAGAAATTGGAAATTATACAAAGCACACTATAAATATACAGGGTGATTATAATTAAAGTTTAAGTTTCAAAACGCTATAAAAAAAGAACCACTCATGAAAATGACGTCAAATTTGAAAGGAATGTTATTGAAGAAGGCGGAAAGCGTATGGCAGAAGAAAAAAATTAGTTTCAAAAGTTAGCAACAGATGGCGCTGCAAGCGGAAGAAGACGTAAATTAAAATATCAGTTAAATTTCAGTGTTATAAAGCCGCCAGGTACCAAGCTGTTCCTCTTCACCTCATTCTCTTAACTCCTACCACGTCAGACTTCCTACCGTCATTTGCCTACTGGGCTCTCCTTATGAGCTGGAAACAGCGCGCTTCGCGCGCTACTCCAGCCATACTTGTTCGGATCGGCTGTTCCTCATTTCGCGTCTTAGACGTTCGCCATGGGTGTTTCACTGCAGGACCGCGCTCTGCTGGTAAAGCTGTATTACAAGAATGATGATTGTGCAAGAGTAGCTCTGCAAAAATTCAGGACACTGAAGGGTATAAAAGAAGGCGTTGGTCCAATGAGTGTCGTAGGTCTAAAGAAAATGATGCAAAAATTTGAAACGACAGGTTCGTTTGATGTGCAATCTGGTAGAGGGAGAAAACGAGTGCATTCGACGGTAGTTGAAGAAGTGGCCACAGCATTACAGGAGGGGTCGGCCGGTGGTGTGCAACCGTGCAGTGCACGAGGAATTGCCCGAACATTGGACAGGACTACGAGCACGGTGCTGAAAATTGTACGAAACATTCTGCAATGCTATCCGTACAAAATTGGCCATGTGCAGGAGTTGCTTCCGTCTGACCTGACAGCTAGGGAGACGTTTGCGTTAGAATTCCTGGCTCGCATGGAAGTGGATAATGAATGGCCGTGGAAAATTTTGTGGACAGATGAAGCCCATTTCCATCTGACAGGATACGTGAATACCCAGAATTGTCAAATATGGGCAACAGAAAATCCATTGGCAACGCACCCCGTACCACTTCATCCTGAAAAGGTCACGGTATGGTGTGGCTTTACGGCATCATTCATCCTACAACCATATTTTTTCGAGCAGACGGGTGCTTCCGGTCCTGTTACCGCAACCGTCACTGGTCAGAGGTATGCGTCTCTTTTGCGCAACCACGTGGATGTGTGGATGAAATCATTTTTATGCAAGATGGCGCTCCTCCGCACATTGCACATCCCGTGAAGCAGTTGCTGAGGCTCCATTTCGGAAATGCTCGAATTATCAGCCGTCATTTCCCTACAAGCTGGCCGTTCCGATCGCCTGATCTTACTCCGTGTGATTTCTGGCTGTGGGGATATCTGAAGGATGTTGTGTTCCGCGCTCCAATTGCAAATTTAGCGGAATTAAAGGCACGCATTTCGCAACACATTCTGAACATCACCCCGGAGACATTGCGATCAGTTGTGGAACATGCTGTTTGTCGCTTTCAACTTGTTGCACACTACGGTGGACACCATATTGAACATGTTTTGCGCCAGTCTCGCGACAGTTACGAACTTCTTTGATGAATGGTTCTTATGCGGTATGTCGCCGCAAAACTCTTGAAACCGATTTGTCCCTTTCGATGTGATATGTACAGTCATGCAAATAAAATTATTCAACAAGTCTAACTTGTCAATGCGTTTTAATGTGTAACATCCACCTTAGCCGTTGTTTTACGAATCATTTCTCGTTTCTCGTCCTGATTCTGCTGCTTACAGCGCCATCTGTTGCTAACTTTTGAAACTAAATTTTTTCTTCTGCCATACGCTTTCCGCCTTCTTCAATAACATTCCTTTCAAATTTCACATCATTTTCATCAGTGGTTCTTTTTTTATAGCGTTTTGAAACTTAAACTTTAATTATAATCACCCTGTATATAAAATTAAGTCTCATATTGCACAATAATTGAATAAAACATAAGTGAGCAGAGTCGTACAAAATCAATAAATATCATTGTGAGTATAACTCAAACATATAAACACCAACTTTTGTATAAATTTGCTACTACATATATACATTTACAAATTTTTATCTCTTCACTGGTGATATAATATAAAACCTTCCTTTTTGTCAAAAGAAAAAATCTGATGTGTACACCACATGACTTCCTTGTACGGAATATTAAATTATACGCATTTTTTCTTGCATTTCGTTTAAACTTATTGGATTAAATTAAATATTTTTCACCGATACCGCATAAACCACAATAGAATACATGCATTCTTTAAAATTCACTGTAGTATGTGTTTACCATACGGACATTCTGGCGCTAGATTCACTTAACAGTATTACACTTCGTTCATATTATAACTCATAAAGCACAAAATTTATATCATTTAAAGAATAGAATTATCTAATCGTTGCCACATGTTCTATACAAATACTATAATAAAGCTAGAATGATGTATAAAAGAAATTAAGCAAACAAAACAAGAAAGAAACAGTTTTTCACAGACGATTGAGTATTTCTCATTCAATTAATTAGTTCTCACTTCACGAGAAGGCAAAAATACATAAAAACTCAAAATATCTATATTAAAAATTACGAAGTAAATCTTAAACACTTATTTCCTCGAAAAAATTCCAGAAAGGATTAAGCATGATTTAATTGGCAATAATAAATGAAGGCGTTATCTTTGTTGTTGCAAGGCTAAGTTTCTCTAGATTGGCAACAAATCCACTAGTTTGCTGTTTCAAATGTAAACAATCAATGGCCGCCATGAAAATAAAGGCTTAGCGGCACTTATACAACTTTAAAATTGTTGATAATTCTAAAAATATTGCATACAGATTTACTAAAGGCATAAAAACCTTAACCGGAAGATAAAAACAACATAATTCAACCATTTTTAGTTCTACTCCTTTTTGAGTTATGCGAGATACGTACGTACGTACGTTCGTACAGACGCCACGAAAAATTATCTTCAGAATTAATTTTAACGCAGTTTTATAATTTTTTTGGTGGAAACGAGTCTTTTATTCCGTTCTTACGTACAGATATCACGCAAAAACATCATTAAATTGCATTCGATAGCGGTCAAAATGGATATTTTCGTTGAAATATGCTGCCTGAAACTTTTCGCGATTACAATACTTCCTTTTTACTTCGTACATGGAAGTAAAAATAGAATCTTAAGTTTTCGCCTAATTTATGTAATTACATGATGCCCTTAAGCAAAAAGAGATCGTTCTGTATACGGGAAGAATAATATATCAATAGATCTCAGTCAGAGAATTGCTCAGCTTCTGATCTACACACATTAAACATTATATAGATATTGTGTTATATTATAAATTACTGTTATTACAATTTCGTTTTTCATGAAGCTTTACGTATCATTAAGTTGCTTTCATCTGGTTAGGTTTCACACCGACGTTTATATTTGACTCGCCCACCAGCGGTCGAGCGGTAAAATCACTAAACATTGGTAGTTCGGTCCGAGGTTCTAATTCAGCGAACTTGCCGGCTGCATGGGCGTTTTCGTGGTTTTCCCCATGTGTAACGCGTATACGAGCCAGTTTCCCTTAGAAAGTCCTCCACGAAGGCATCCCTCCCTTCAAGCAGATAGCCCTAGTATGCATTGCCGTAATCTCAATAATGTAATTATGTCTGACTTCAAGTGGCACTCCGTTAGCAGAAAAGTACCGTCAAATATTTTAAAATTTATACACTGAAGTGATAAAATATAAGGTGAATCTTCGGATTATGGTAACTTAGCAATTTTTTGGCGAAAATTTGGCGACCAACCCTGCTACAGCAAGAATAAGAAACCCTGCTAAAAAAAGAAAAACCTAAAAAAAGAAACCCTGCTAGTTTCTTTTTTTGGACGCCATTTTGTTTTCACAAAGATAAGGCTTTTTTTTTTATCAACATTTTTCCAACAATCTGCTAGCCAAATTACGCTTATGCTAGAACTTTTATGGAACCAAAAGTGCTTATTCATGACGAAGATTAGATGCGAAATTGGGAGAAAGTGCAGAATCGCCCACTGCTTCGCGCCTTTTTAAGAAGTGCACATACGCTGTATCCATGTACACGTCGACCTATTTTCACTTAAAAAAACATCCCAGAATTGCACAAAAATGGCATTGCGCACACGCTTGACTTTATCAATGTACACATCGATTTATTTTCACTTCAAAAGTCAAAGAAAATTGACAAAAATCCAATTCTTCTTACTCTTGTAAAAAGCGCCAAAGAAATAAGTCGGCGATTCTGCACTTCAGCAGCGAAATTGTTTCTCTAAGTGCTTATTAGCTCAAATCACGATCGGAATTTTCCGGAAAACGTCACATGACATGTCTCATGATCTCTCATTTCTCTGAGACAAAATAATCTGTGATTCGAACTGTGTACTAAAGTCCTACCTATTAACCTTTGTCACCTTACCAAAATGTCGCCAAACTACCTGTTTGCATATTCCAAAGATTAGCCAAATATAATAGTCAAAATAAGAAACCATTATTGACAACCAACAGTAAATCTGACCTTAACTAACAGTTTTGTTGTGTAAAAAGCTTTTTTGCCTGTTTTTAACTAGTGAACGAGTATTGTTTATTCCTTGTTGTGCGCATTATAAGCAATATTATAAGTGTTTCAATCTACATACGGCGATCTGTTATACGAAGTTTATGAATTCCTCGAAAATATATTCGATGACGTTTACAGAAGACGCCGCTTAATGCGATTGCGGTTATTCGGATATTGTTATCGAATTGCCGCTCGTTTGTATTAGAATTAATCTTTTAAATTGAAGAAATGTCACCAAATAAAGTCTAAATTGCAAAAGTTTTAAAGTAAGGATTAAATGATTTCAGTTAACCATTTAAAATTAGCCTTTCCTCCAAAAACAATCTTAGTTTGATGTAGATTTTAAATAACGCCACCAATTTTGAAGGCTACCAGCCACAAGTTCCCTCTTTTTCAGAAGCAAAAACATTCTGCAGATTTTTTTTTAAATCCCGAAAGGAAAAAGTATCCTCGAAAACATCTACGCGAAACTAAATGCCTTGCCTTTTTTTGCTTACTTTTAAAAGTTACACTTTCATGAATTTGCACTTCATGGAATGTTACACTTTCCGAAGCTTTTATTGAATCGTTCGTAAATGAACTTTTGAATAAAAGACATTGTCAACAGTTAATGAAGAATCTACTGCATTTTCCTAATTAAAATGCTGAGATGCAACATCACAGAGTTACAACAACAACAAAACGCAGACTATTACATTATATTTAAAATAATTCAACAGCGAAATTTGAAAATATTTATCAATTATCGCGAATAGTATATTTCAAGAGTTTCGTAAAAAAATATATTAATATAGTTTGCTTCTTGATCTTTCACCTATATTCAGTACAGAATTCAACGTTGTAAAGCGAAGTAGTATCTACGTTAATTTCCAAATTCCGTAATTTCCATAGAAGTATCTACGCAATTTCCAACAATAGTTTGGTTTAGGTAACGCGAAGTGCAGATGCATTTAACTAAAGTTAATTTTTCGCCGTTTGTTAATGTTCGTATGCAAGTGCATAAACTTTGGGAAATGAAAGCTGCATTATTCGTATACGTAATCATTTCTTTTTATTTTCCCATTAGCTCAAATTTGGTAAATAATGCAAAACGTGCAAAATGCAGCCGAAATTTGGATTCCTTAATTCGATAATGCACTTCTGAAGCCATTTTAAGATTGAATTTAATATGAATTAATAAATATAATTCTGGTAAAATCTTTACCTCCGTTTAATTTTTACGGTGCATATTTAAGATTTCGTCGGAAATTGCGCAGTAAATTTACAATATTTCGTAATTTGAAGATACAAGAGACATAATCAAGAGAGAATTTTAAAAGTTATTATAACTATTAGATTATTATTATTAATTTATTCTTTTAAGAAATTGACTTGAAATATAATCAACTCCTATTAATAAACAATGGGAAAAAATTGGTGAACCGATGCTTATCTAGACATATAATGTTAATTAAAAAGAATCGTAGTTATAGTATATAATGAAATTAAAAGCACGTATCGGATTCGTACAAATAGTTATAGTAAATAATGCATTTACCTGGGATACATCCAACGTTAGAGAAATTGGCTTGCATCTTCTTTACAAATGGGAAAACCAACATGCAGACAGCACCTATAGTGGAAACCAAAGTCGAATTACCTTTAGCCGCTCGGCTGTCCAAAAGAGCAAATAACAACGAATACTTTTATCGCCAAGCTTCTGAATTCCTCAGACCTCATTCCTGGGGAAAACATTTTTGTGGGGATTTTAGCCCAAAATGGCAAGTAGTCTTTTGCGTTGTTTAACTTTTCGTTGCCATTCGGAAAATGTAATCCTTTAATATTAATCTGCTTGTTGTTAGCGAGCAAGCTAAGTTATTTAAAAGTAATAGATGCAGTTCTTAAGAACAGTATTTTTTTTTACTTACGAGTCCGATTCAATTAAATAAAAATGCATTTATGATATATCTAATTTAAAAATTCAATATTTTTATAGAACTACAGAGGCTGTTCACACATTTTTTAGACGAAGTATATTGTATTCACAAAACTAAATTACATAAAATTCTTGTATTTTAAATGTTCTATTTGACATCCCTTATTCTGAACTATCTTTCGGCACCACAATTTCCAGGATAATAATGCCTTTTGAAGAGGCAGAAGAGATATTCTATCCCATTCCTCCCGAACAGCTTTCCAGATTCCTGTTAGGGTTTTGGGACAACGTTTGGATTCCGAAAGCACAAAAATCCATAAGTGACTCATCGGGAGATTTAGTAGGGATATCGGTGAAGGGTATGGCCTTGGTACCAGCTTTTTGTTCCATTTCTTTTAGGAAATTTACAGTGGATTTTGATGTGTGACTGCTAGCTTTGTCCTGATGGAGTCTCACAGATAGATGGCACTGTGGGTAAAGCGATGGTATTTCATTCAGAACAATTGGCGATAAAATATGTTCCTGATAGTATTTGGAGTTAATCTTGATATTTTTTTGCACTCTCTTTATTTTTAAACTTGCCATTATAAGAAAAACCAGCAACAATCATGAATCCCTTAGAAAAACTTTCTTTCGATTTTTTGAACCATGTGCTTAAATTTTTTTCTCCTCTTTTACGAAAATAAATGGCTCTTTTTTTGTTACAATCATTTAAATACACCCATGCTTCATCTATTGTGACTATTGTTTTTCATTTTCTTTGGATAAGCGTTTCTCATATAGAATTCTGCAGCGTGTCCTGCGTTGAGCGATATGGTTTGGAAGAAGACGATGCACATTGCGTTTCTTCGCTTTCTTAAGATTTAAATCAACGTTTATCATTTTCTTTACAGTGGACAACGAGCATTTTAATGATTTTGACACTGTCCTTTGACTAGGGGGATTTTCTTTTAACATTAAACAACGTACCTTTGCAATAGTCGAAGATGTCCGTTTTTTCCTTGGATACTGGTTTGGAATTTTTGAGGTTCCTATTTGACGTTTTTTTCCTTTCTTGTTGATGATATTACCTATCGACGCTTTAGATATCACAAAACCATGACTCTCACATCGTTTTTGGATAACGGAGTATGCATATTTCTCTTCGGAAAGAGCGTCAATGTAGCCTTCGAACCACTGCTTTGCTAAATTCGCCATTTTGAATAAAAACAAAACTTTCAAGCCACAGACGATAATTTTGACTTTTAAAAATATAGTACAATTGCAATTACTTCTTTTGCAGCAAACGACCTTTTATTACCGCTTACCAAAATCGTCTAAAAAATGTGCGAACAGCCTCTGTACATTACATTTTTCCGTTTTTTAAATATACAGATTTCCAGATTGGAATTCTAAATACATGCTTTCCGAATATTCTATCAAATGTTTCGCTATTCTACCTGGATTTATCTATTCACAACGTACTCATAAATCATATTAAACTTTAAAAGAAACCTTTGGAGCGATCATTAAAATCTGAACGTTTTTCGTTTGAGGGGGCACTGTTTGAATATTAATTGTTTTACTGCCATTTGTCTTAACGAACTCTAATTATGTGCTATTCACGCTATCCCGGCAATGCATTATCGACTGAAATGTACTAAAGACTGAATGACGTAGTATCTGTTATGATTGACCAGAAATTTAAAGAGTCCAAGTGATATTAAATAAATTATGTTTCCCTTCAAATTCTGTTAAACATTTGTAAAAAGATGAATTTTTTGAGTAACTTTGTACATGATTTAAATTGTTTTAACATTGTATAAAATTTTTATTTTAAGTATCGCAATTTTGTTCTTCATTTGCATTGCATTTAATTTCTTTATTTTATCGGAAACAATTGCTGACTAAATTGACTCGTTTTCAAACAAATTCTTCGGTCTCCACAGTTTTATTCATCAGTGTGGCATGTCGACGGCAAAAGCAGAAAATTGTGATGAATATTAGTTAAAAATTAAATCCCTAATCTTGCTGAAGCAAAAGAACAGAATGGTAAACTACTGGGATTTCGGAATGAATATTAAGTAATGTATCTAAAAAAAACTTATTTCCCAGAAGGAAAAAATAGTTTACTAATTTTCTCTTATTAATTATTAGACAATAAGAAGTGTTCAACCGCTAAATCAAAACTAAAGTGACTTACCTAAAATAACGTAATTAGATTTCGGGGGAAGCAAAAGGATTCAAATACCAATTCTCCTATAGAAATCCTTTGCTTTTGAATCTTCTGCTACAAAAATCTTTTTCAGTTAAGCTGTAAAAATATATCTTATCTCTCTTTTTTCCGGATAAGAGCAAGATTGAATTTTGAAGTGAATGAATTGAATTCTATCATACTACTTAACTTTCTCATTAAAGTCTCAATATGTAAAATAACAGAGTTCTAAAATCAGAAGAAAATGCTTTTGCTACTCTTAAAAGAATACGTTCATCATGAATTTCACCAACTAGTCCGAAGTTTAACTAAAAATACGATACAAAATTCAGTTAATTTGTACAGCAAATGAAATAATTTCAGCTTGTTTTTCAAAGATTTTAACAACGAGCAGGATAATGCAACTTTTAGATGCTGTTGCTCACATTTCATCTGGCAAGCCAATTCACTCGCTATAACATTTCACGAATGATGACATATATGGGTCATAACATGCACGGGAATGATGACACGTACTGGAATGATGAGTATAACACTGCACGTTCCGATATTTAAGCACTCAGGCCCACCAATGGCCAGTTGGAAAAATTGCTGAACGCGGATGCATTTCCCAATGAATGTAGGCTACTTGGTGAGTTGGTTGGTTGGTATCTCGCAAATGTCCACATACTCGGCGAATGCCATCAATAAATGCTAATTTATCAGGTCCATTAAGAGACATTTATCCCCAAACTATAATACTTTTTTTTAATTGTAGAAACCACGTCTTGAGGAATCAAAGTTTTTTTTTTTTTTTTTTTTTTTTTCACTTTTCATCTAAACCAATTTTTTTGCCGTACGATCCAAATAAGTTAAACGTACTTTCGTCACTGAATATTATAATTTAGCCCAATTCCAAAGGTCTTTGCTAACTAAACCCTTTTCTTCTATTCCTCCCGGGGGTCGACGTGGAGAACTTTGCGAAGGTACTGCTTATGTACCTAACCAATTGCGGCCTTGGGAGTATACAAATTACAAAACTTGTGGTTCTGGAGGCCCCGGAGAGATCATAAGGTCGGAGAGGTCGGCCTGTGAGTCTGACAGGTCCTAAAACTGAGGGCTCTAGTAGCCCGGGGTCCTCCCGGGTACACTGGGTAATGTCCCTCTGCGACGGGCTGCCCGAGCGACTGGTAGGTAGCAAACTGGCGACTGGTGACGCCCTGGGTCTCTGTTGCTCCAGGTGCTTTGGCTCCGATCTCTCCAAGGTTCTAGACCAGGGTTTGAAGCCCTATGCCTAGTTCCGCAGGGTTTGACGACCCTAAGTGTCATTAAATTGACTGAGAGGAGACCGCCCAGAGATTGTCTTATCTTTTTTTCCTATTTGCTTCACTAATTTTCCTATTTGCTTCCTCATTACGCTTCTACCCTTATAGACAAATCTATGTGTATGATATTTTACAGTACATGGTGTCAAAAAAAAGCATGATGTAATGTCATTTTCAATTTCATTGCTACTAATTACTTTTAACAAAGCTTTAAATGAGTCCCTTGCTGAAAGTGGTTTGGGTCAATCACACTGCTTGCAGTTTCCACTTGCTTCGTAAGTAAAAGTAGGAAACAGTTGATATACACCGAAAAGGTAAAACCATTGCTCCTTAATTGGACTATTTTGGCACGATCTTCTCTGATTCCAGACATTGCCAATTAAAATTTTTCTTAAAATAAATGTGCCAATTGACTTTCGGTGGGTATTTTTCATTTCTTACGCTATCTGAAGCGCAGTGGGCTTCTCCACCAGTATTTATTTTTAGTTTAACTTATTAACAATGAAGTTAGTGCTTAAACAAGGGCTCTGTTCAAATATTTTTTCCCGTCGCTGTACGTCTCGGGCTTTTCCGATACCGATCGTGCAGCACTGCACGGAAGAAAAAAGAAATTATTTCTATATACTCTCCAACTTGTATTATGATGACTACATGAGTATGTATTTTCTGTTTCTATATTCGATGTCATATAACTACCGTACTTCTGTAGACTAACAAGCAAATGTAATACTCGCTTGCCCTTGTATGACCCTGTAATTTTTATTTAAGATCCAAATAAACTCCCGGTGCTGCCTCCTGGGGCCCCAGGGAGTTGTTGCTACTAGATAGTGGAGGATGCGGGACATATGCCTGCTTGCCTCTATCATACGTCAGGCGTCCCCGTCCTCCGACACTTGTATTATGATGACATCATTTTCATTCATTATGGCAAAGCACACCAGGGCTATCTGCCTGACAGAGGGGTTTGGTTTACATGATTACGGCAAAACCTCGAGGGCTGTCTGCCTAAGGAAATGATGGATTCGTGGAGGACTTGCTCGTATACACATTAACACTTGCTCTATGCGAGCTCTAAGAGAAACTTGCTCGTATACACGTTACACACGAAGAAAACCACGAGAACGCCCCTGAAGTCAGCCCGTTCGCGAGATTCGAACCTCGGTCCGAAATACCAATGTTGAGCTACCTTACCGCTCGGCCGCTGGTGCGCGCTAAGGCAAGGGATGCCTTCAATGGAGAACTTTCTAAGACAAACAGGGGGCCCACCAGCGGCCGAGCGGTACAGTCACTGAACACTGGTAGTTCGGTCCGAGGTTCGAATCCCGCGAACGGGCTGGCTGCATGGGCGTTTTCGCGGTTTTCCACATGTGTAACGTGTATACGAGCCAGTTTCTCTTAGAAAGGCCTCCACGAAGGCATCCCTCCCATTAGGCAGATAGCCCTAGTGTGCTTTGCCGTAATTAAATAAACTAAACCAAACTAAGAGAAACCGGCTTGTATCTGTGTTACTTATGGGAAAACCACGAAAAGGCGAATGCAGCTAGCTCGTTCGCGGAATTCAAACCCCGGTTGAATTAACAGTGTTCAGAGATTTTACCGCTCGTCCATAGGTTAACCAGATCTCCGAAGATTCCAGCGCCAATCATTCCGGCTGTAGTTATAAAGGAACAGCTAGTTAATCAACAAATACAAGCTACGGGTATGATACATTAAAAAAAAAGTCCCTTTAAACGCTTATCTTAATCTTTCGAATGAAATTTGCACAGGTCCCATTAATGCACAAGGTTCTCGATATCAATATCCTGTAATTTCAAAAATATACTATTGCAAGTCATGTCCCGATTTTTAACAATTCTTCAAAATACGAGGGGAAAAATAGAAAAATATCAGTTAATTTCTATCAATTTTTACAAAAACTACACCAGCTTATCCAGAATGAATAGGATTGACAAAGCACAACTGGTGCAACCGGTGTATTCGCGGCAGAATAAGAATCGCTGAGATTTCACCGGGATGCAAAAAGCTATACTTGAGGATGACTTTTTAAAGGCTCTTATTTGCTTAATGTTTCGAAGGGAAAAACGGCTACTTCTACTTTCCGGTTATTTGAATGAAAATCGGATAGTCAAGCTTTTACTTTATATGCACCTCTATGTTTTGCTTCTTCCTTCAAATGCATACTTTTCATTTTGAAAACTGATTTTCTAAAACTTTAATTTGCAGATGCACAGTCGATAAGTGTATTTTCGGAAGTTAGTTTCATTCTTTCATTTTCTGTGCACTTGAGGTTTGCTTTTCTAAACCGGCTCTTGGTCAAGAACTAAATTACTTAAAAGCAGTTACTACTGACAAAGGCTTTCCGCCTAACATTATTGGCCAAGCGGTTAAAAAGTACTCAAGACATCAAAAAGCACTCTCTCGTTTTAGATCATAAGAACTCTGTTGTCATTCTTTTCTTTCCAACGATTAGCTATAAAATTGCACGTTTTTACAGAAATTCAACTTTCCGTTCGTTTTTTTCTTCTTTCAGTATAATTCGCAGTTCCATACTTAACCACTTGCGCTACGATTAAACTTCACGGTTGCGGTGCCGTGCGCTACAATTAAACAAGCGGTAAAGTGTCTCATTTACGCCGCTCCGCGTCTGCGAGTGCAATCCAGAGCTGTAACTCGAGAAATAAACTGTTTGAAATTAATCAATTTCTTGACTTATTTAATAACTTCGGACGAATGGTAATATATTTCGCAGAGAAAACCTTTTTAATTAACAACGAACTTATTTATTTAGCATTCTAAACATTACAAAAAGAATAACATTCCGTGAGTTATCAAGCTCAAAGCATTATATAAAAAACATAACTGTTGCCACAAAAAATCTACATTATAATGAACATATTAAATTATTGTGTATTAACCGAGTTCGTGCATGTTCCTAAACATAAACAATCTCGTTGTTAGGCGACGTGTGCACCACGTTATTTTCATTTTTGTGATAAATGCCTATCGACGTGGTGTTCACGTCGCTCGCGGTTTGAGACAAAAGCGTCTCGACGTGCGTGGCACGTCTTTTTAGCGCAAGTGGTTAAGAACCCTTACAGGATATGAACTCCAAGAATATACAGGGTGTCCCATAAATAGCGTCCAAATTCTGCACAACCAGATTCCTCTTTGGGAGTACATAAAAAATGTCCAAAGAACTGTACCCGTACGATCCATAATTTACAAGAAAAATACATCATAACCGGTGCAATGAAAAACGCTTTATTTGACACATCAGCAGCAGTATTTATAAAGGCAGATGTTCAAGGTGCCCGCCGTGAATATCGAGGCAGACTTTAGCGGGTCCTGGAATGGATGAGTGCACACGTCGCAGCAGCGCGTTGTCTACCGAAGTTCAAGCAGCATGCAGCTAAGCGATCAAGTCCGTTTCTGTAGTTACTAAGTCTCGATACACCAATTGCTTAAGATGTCCCCATAGGAAAAAAATCCAACGCTGTGAGATCTGGCGATCGCGGTGGCCATAGAACCGGAGCCCCACATCCAAACCAGCGGCCTGCGTATTCCATATCCAGCCAATCACGTACAGAAGAGATAAAATGCGCCAGAGCTTTACCCCGCTAGAACCATCGGCGATATGACGTCATAATTTTCTTTTGCAGTTATATCGAAAACTATGGACCGCACAGGTACAGTTCTTCGCGCATTTTTTATGTAATCGGCACGAGGAATATGGCTGTGCAGAGTTTGGATGCTATTTACGGGACACCCTGTGTACAGGATTCGCTGACAATGT
The DNA here is from genome assembly GCF_044657685.1 of Stegodyphus dumicola. Classification (NCBI taxonomy): domain Eukaryota; kingdom Metazoa; phylum Arthropoda; class Arachnida; order Araneae; family Eresidae; genus Stegodyphus; species Stegodyphus dumicola. The sequence continues at coordinate 206,186,443 of NC_140781.1, forward strand.
AATCAATTTACACTGATCAAACTGAGAATCCCGTAAAATTTCGAGCTACAGAATATGAGACATATGTTCTATAGCCCGAAATTTAAGCATTTCACATTTATAAAAATCTTTCAATTATAGTTAGCCATCCCAGTTTCAATCCGTCTTTACCCTCAACTTTTAAGGAAATTATTTCCTAGTTGTTTTCAGTTTTTGTCAATAGATGCTACCCTTTTTTTATTGACAGCTTCTCTTTCGTCACTTGCATTACTGCAGCTGGTTCTATATTTAAACCTTCGAAAAAACTAGTCTTACAAATTTATGAATATTACCTCGATTCTTGCAGCTTTAACACAGTTTATATTTCATAACCAAGATTACACTTTTCATACGCTTTAGCATAGATTCAAATAATTTTTTTTATGTGTTAAAATTTGCTACATTCCTACACGAAAATTGCTTTTGGCAAAGCTTTTGAAAAAGTATCATGTTTCCTTGTTCTTTTCTTCAATCAGTTCCATGTATGTTCTATAGAAATTAAGTTCCGAATATGGAAAAGGTTTTTTAATTTCAGCATAGTTGTAAAATAACCACAAGGGCTGTATGTTAAGGACAGTAGGGCTGTATGTTTAAGATTGTATAATTACAATATATCTTTAAACATACAATCTTATCAACATACAGACAGTTATTCTGATAAAACTCGAATGTATTTTGCATTCCAGGGTTTTTCGCAGACGTTTCCAGATTTTCATTAAGAATATTTATATATTTATACCAATCCATATTATTTTAGACAAACGCTATTTTCGTATTCTAAAGACAAAGAAACATCTTCATCTGTATCCCTATGCGTGACATTAGGCAGTACGTTTTCGAATTCAGTTCTTAATTCTGATTTTCTCAGCTATTTATTCGTCTGTAGAACAAAAAACTTTACTTACTGTAGATTTTGCGAAGGCTAGGCGTAGTTTCACTTACTTTCTTTTTGATGAAAAATTTCCTTCTTGCCGATCGCCCTTTTTATTCGTGTGCTCTAAATGATTCTTCTAAAAGCTTCAGGAATAATTTTTATTGCAAACCGTTCTTCTAAGTCCGCTAAACGATTTATAGTACAGAAAACGAGAGAAAAATATCCACGATTCCTTGGTGTCAGCTTAAAAACTTCTCTTTAACGGCCAAAACAATTACTTACTACTTTTTGTTTTCCAACAGAAATAAAAAACATAAAACAGCACAATGTTTTCTGGCTCCATTTTCTAAAACATTTAAGTCTCCTCCGTTCATTTTTAAATTTAAAAAACACGTAACTCAAGATTTATTCTACTAAGAAACTTTCGTAAAACAATGAAAGCAACAGATGATAAAAAATTTCAGAATTTCCAAATTACTTATATATTTTATAAAAACGTTTTATTTCAAATAAAAATATCATACGTGAAAGAATATCACAGAGAAAAGATGTGAAAATAGTTCAAATATTAATGCATTCACATATTACAATCATTTTATACAATATGATATAAATTAAATGAATTTGGTGTATTTAATTATGGCAAAGCACACTAGGGTTATCTGCCTAAGGGGAGGGATGCCTTCGTGGAGGACTTTCCAAGGGAAACTGGCTCTTATACATGTTACACATGGGGAAAACCACGAGAACACCCATGCAGCCAGCCCGTTCGCGGGATTCGAACCTCCGACCGAACTACCAGTGCTCAGCGACTTTACCGCTCGGCCGCTGGTGGGCCTTAAATGAATTTGATTTGCAGTCAAAATGGATATTTTCTTTGAAATATGACGCCAGAAATTTGTCGCGATTAAAATACTTCCTTTACTTCGCACAAGGAAATAAAAACACAAGCAATTTAATTTTTCAGAATTTTAAAATATGCGCCTTCTCTTTATTAATCTTGATTTCATTCATGTACCTTTTTAAATTTTATTGCTGCTTAATTTTTAATTTTATTTCTGCAGATTAAACGAAATTTCGTTTACTCGAAATTAATGATAGGAACTCAGCTTATAAAAACGACTATATATAGAAACAAAGAATGAAGAAATACAATCTCTACATACTTCTGATTTTGCAGATAAATTAACATGCAAATAATTATATAGCAAATAGTGATTATAAGTCGGTAACAGTGATAAGTATAAAAATCGCTTATGTACACCACATGACTTCCTTGTATGGAGTATTAAATTATACGCACTTTTTTCCTTTATTTCATTCCAACTTGTTCACTCGAATTTCACTAGAGATATATTTCTCGTTCAATTAATGCAGTTATCACTTCGCGGCTGCTGAGTTTCAAATGTAAACATATGGCTGCTATGCTAAAAAATTAGGCTTAGCCGCGCACATAAACAACTTTTAAATTGTTGATAATTCTAAAACTGTCGCACGTAGATTAGCTAAAGTTACCCGACATAACAACATAATTCAATCATTTTTAAAGCAAAAATTACTTTGTTTACCAACATATAAGAATTAAAACAATTGAGCTCATGGAGCCGAGTAACAGAGTGGGTGTGGGTATATATATATATACTTTTGGTGCGGCCGATTGCAACTAAAAACGAAGGTGCACAGCTACATGTTAGAGCAGCCCTATATACAAAATTTAAATGTTCTAAAGCTACTCGCGTTTGAGCAATGCGAGATACATACATATGTACGTACAGTCGTAAAAAAATATCTCTTCTGAATATATTTAAAATCCTTTTTGCAACCCCTTTTGGGTAAAAGAGTCATTTATTCTGTCCTTACGTACAGATTCCTTTACTTCGTACAAGGAATCAAAAAGTTGTTCGCTGGTGGAATTAATATATTGGTACACTGTAGCAAAAATAGACACTGTAGCCTATTGGTACACTGTAGCAAAAATAGATTATGTAATTCTCGAAAGATTAAAGAAAGGCGAAGCAATTTAAATATCTTGTGTTATCTGTAAAACTGCTTGTAAGAATGAAGAATTTTTCTTTTTACTTTTTTTATACGAAGCAAAAAGGAAGTATTGTAATCGCGAAAAATTTCAGGCATCATATTTCAAAGAAAATATCCATTTTCACCTCTATCGAATGCAATTTAACAATGTTTTTGAGTGACATCTGTACGTAAGGACATAATAAAAGACTCTTTATCCCCCCAAAAGTTATGAAATTGATTTAAAATGAATTCTGAAGAGAATTTTTCGTAGCGTCAGTACTTCCATACGTACGTATCTCCCATAACTCAAATACGAGTAGCCTCAGAACGTTGAAATTTTGTCTATAGGACTGCTATAACATGAAGATGTGCATCTCCTATTTTGGTTGCAATCGGCCGCATCAAAAGTCTATAAATATATACATATATACATTCGCTCTTTTACTCGGCTCAGTGATCTCAGTTTCTTTATTCTTATATGTTTGTAAATTATGCATTTTTTTCTTTAAAAGTGGTTGAATTATGTTGTTCTTATCTTTCGGTTAAGGCTTTTATGCCTTAACAATGCAATATTTGTAGAATTATCAACAATTTAAAATTTGTTTAAGTGCAGCTATGCCTAATTAATTTTTCCATGGCGGCCACGCTTGTTTACATTTGAAGCCGCAGTATAGGGAATTTGTTGCCAATCTAGAGAAACAAAGCTTCGCAGCAACAAAGATAACGCCTTCTTTTATTATTGCGAATTAAATCATGTTTAATCCATTCTGGAATTTATTCGAGAAAATAAGTGTTTAAGATTTACTTCGTAATTTTTAATACTGATATTTTGAGTTTTTATGTAGTTTGGCTTGCCGTGAAGTGAGAAAGGAATTAATTGAATGAGAAATACTCAATCGTCTGTGAAAAATGGTTTCTTTTTTACTTTTTTTGCTTAATTTCTTTTTTACATCGTTCTAATTTTATTATAGTATTTGAAAAGAACATGTCGCAACGATTAGTTAATTCTTTAAATGATATACATTTTGTGCATTCTGAGTTATAATATGAGTGAAATATAATACTGTTAAGTGAACCTAGTGCCAGAGCGTCGCTATGTTAAACAAATAGAGTGAATTTTAAAGAATGCCTTTATTCTATTGTGGTTTATGCGCTGTCGGCGAAGTAGATTTAATTAAATCCAATAAGTTTAAAAGAAGTGCGAGAAACAAATGCGTATAATTTAATATTCCGTGCAAGAAAGTCGTGGTGTACACATCAGCTTTTTTATTTATTTAATAAACAGTGTTTCTGTACAGTTCTGTGTTATACGTACTTTCCGAAGTGCTAATTAATGATACTAAATTAATTCTTGAAATTAGTTTAGTAGGATTGCTTCTTTCAACACTGTGTTTTCGTTTTAATTTTTCCAAATTTTCTTCAGAAGCAATGTTTTACATCTTAAAGAATTATACAGTTAGAGAGAAAGTTATAAATGTAAAATGCTCACCTGTATCACCCTGAAAATCTTTGAAAATAGGTAACCTCTTGTAATGCATAACCGTTGAAAATAACATTAATAATCAACACTAAAACTTCTCGAGTTATAATTAAACTACGATTTATTTACATAGATTAAAATGAAAAGAAAGGGGGAAAAAAGTTACATCGCCGGCTTCGCTAACATATCGTCTGCTCGTTTATCTGAATGGCGAATGAAAGTTACGTCATGCAGTTACAGTTGTGTGGCGATTTTCGCAGTTTTCATATTATATTTAAGAAAATTAAACAATTCCTTTATGTTCAAGAAAAAATTAGTTAGCATATTTAACCTTAGTTTAAGAACAATAGTTAGTACATGTTGTGTTTCAACAACAATTTCTTTTATGATTAAGAACATTAGTTAGAATATTTTACAAGTTTGAGAGCTATAAATTTGACGATAAAATACGAAAACCATGCTTTAAAAAGAATATTTGTTATATGCGCCTATCAAATGAACTGTGAAATTCTGTATAATTTTTCAATCAATGTAATAAAACAAAGAATTGATTTTCTTGAACAAAAGTACTTGGTTTCTCTCGCTTTTTAATCATCACTTTAACTTTTTTTTGCTCTGCTTGTAATTAAATCATTTGCCAAGCATCAGTAAAAAATATATTAAAAGTAAGAAAAAAATGGATGTTATAATATTTTTTAGGAAATTCTACAGTTTAGGCTTTGAATTGTTTCTTCGTAAATAATATTATAGGTGTTAGAATAAATTAGTGTTAGTTTTGTATAATAAAACTGGCAACATCAAACGAGCGCCAAACGATAAACTGACGAGAGAGGATTCTACCTATATGTTGATGAAGTCTTAAAAAATTTTAAATGTGTGTTGTACTTGAGTCTAAGCTCTGTTCCTTTTCGGAATATACTCGTGATATTATTGCCTAATAGGTAAGTCTGAAAATATATAAAATATTTATGAATCTTTTGTAAATTCTTTCTTTAACACTTCAATTTAAATGTTGAAGAATTTTATTTTTGTGTTCTAATTGAGTTAAGCAAACTCTCTAACTTGTTAAATAAATATTTCATAGTTATTCTAAGTTATGATTCTTTAATAAAACTGTGACAAGTAGATGGTAGTGTACTTAAACGCCTTAGCTGTTTTGAATGCACGACATACCAAATGTTGATCATACATATCTAGTTTATTTTATTATTATATTTTTGGTTTTCTAAGTAAAAAATAGATTGAAAAGGAAGAAACAGTGGTGTTTATTATACTTTTTAAGAAATTCTGTAGATTAGGCTATGCATTTGTCCATCGTAAACAATACTGTAAATCATTAAACACCGACGTATTCAATGATTACGGTATTGTTTACAACTACAGTATTGATGTATTGTAACTTGTGTTCGTTACTCTCAGTAAGCTCATGCGTACATATACATGCATAAAAAATAGATCCTTGATGGCAGTTTTCGTTCCTCAAAAAGAAATCCAAATCCTTAAGTCCTTTTTTACTAAAATGTGGTAAAAATGTCTGTCGTTATTAATTTATAATGAAATAATATCACATCAAATTTTTCTCTTGCAATATAGCATTTAACACCTTCTTTCAAATACCTGATTTTGTCTTCTAGATCTTGAATTGAAGAATACTAATAGAATAATCTGAATTTAGCTTAACACATATTCGTTATAACGTTAAGTTACACATGCGGTCATTTTGATCGTGTATACATTTTAATTTTACTACTTAAAAGTATCGTAAGAAACAATAAGGAATTGAAGAATATTTAAATTAACAAAGATTATTAAACGTGACTGATAATATACGTATTACAATTTTGAAATTTTTACGAAAGCAGAAAAAATGTTACCAAACATTCCTCATTCAGTATTACCAAAATCAAAACGTAAAATGCCCATCGGTCAAATTGTTCGATCTGTACTTATAGGTGTTAAAACTGTCTTAGGTGTTAGATACACGTTTTAAAAAAATTAATATAAAGCTTTAAAAAATTTTTAATTTTAATTTCTAAAAATTTATATTCTTTCATATTGCAAAAATATTTTGGTACTTTTCTGAAACTTTAACTGTAGTTCGAGATGTTAGAATGTAATTTGTAACTTCTTGATTGGAATTTAATTATTTGATTATATTCTCGAAAATACTTTTCATTTTCGGAATTGGTCGTTCGTCTTTGGGAGTTTTCTCATCTGAGTTTATTATTTTAACTGAAATTTATAAAATTGTTGCATAGTTATCCTTAGCAAGAACACGAAGAAGTTAATCCTACTGCGAATACGGGCATGTGGAATTCCACATTTGAAATTTGGAATTTGTTTTATTATAGATTTCATATTTGTAAAACTTTAACGAATTTTTGATTAACAAACTCAAGGATTTCAAAGCAAGCAAAGGCAACGTTGTATAGAAAAAACATTTTTCTCTCCAACGCGCGAGACTCTGTATCGGAAATTCTAAAGATATGCTCAAAACTATTTTGCGATATTGCTCTTGAATTAAATTTTATAGTTTAAGTGAACGTGCAGAACGTGATATTTAATAAATAAAGGTAACACACAAAATGATAAAAAAAACGCCCCTTTGGACGTAATTTAAAATCTTTGGTTTGGAAATTTTTGAGTTTAAAAATAAATGTTCATGTTACAGTTGCGGAATAAAATTATTTTATTTTTTCCCAAGCATAAAAATATTACAGATAAAAAAATTTTATCTCGATAAAGGAATCATCCTTTCAATTCCTTTGCATAAAATTCCAAAAATTGTTTTAATTCTGTAAAAAAATGGAATGAAGTTTTACTTCTTCTTGGTAATATTGAATGTATAAAATAATAAAATATCAAAGAGCAAAAGTGAAAAGAAGACAAATTAATTTCTATTGTATTTTCTTCATTATCCCTTAAAGCAAACGGAACATACATTCAAATCTAAGCAGCAGTAATTGAAAAGTTTAATACATTTAATTCCCGCGATGAAACGAAAACGCTTTTCCGACTTAGCCAGGAAGAGTTCATTACTTTCGAGCAAAACAAACTCCTTTATATGATACTTTTGGAAATAAAATTATGTTTTCTGTAGTTCACACTTTTTAGAGAGTTGATTTATTACCCAAATTTTGGAACTTTTGCTGTTTTAAATATTGATATAAATGAATCCTGTATCCGTGAAGAAAAGTACTTGATGCATGGCTAAGCAAACTCTTAGCAACGAATTTCTTCCTTTCCGTGAAGGCTTTAAACCTACCATAGTAGAAGACATTTTCATTTTTAATGAGCGGCATGAATTATTTAAAATGAAAGCGGAAACATTTAACTAATGAAAAGTAAGGTACCGTTTTATATAAAATGATGTGCAGGATTTGCGAAGTAGAAACACCTTAAAGAGATGACTACTTTACTCAAATTTAGAGCCAGACTGGAATGGATTTTTTTAGGCACAACTGCGCCCACTATGGGACTGAGGGCAGATATGCTTTAATGCGCGACTTCCCAAGGGAAATTTTTTTGTGCTACACATGGGAAGAACTGCGAAACCCCGTGTAGACGTTCCATTTAATTGTCAGACCAAATTAATTTAAATATAAATCATGCTGCCAAATAAATTAAATGCTTGAGTTTATCATGATATATATAGAGAGAGGGTGCTCCATAAGTCCGTCAACATTTTAAAAATTCATTAAAATTGAAGAAATTTGTAGAATTGAACACGATTTCCGAAAAGTCCTTCAAGAGGGATTTATTTTTTTGGTAAATAAAAAACATAATTTCGTCAGTAGAGAGCGCTGTACGAGAAGAAATCGCACATTTCAAGGAATTTTTTTTTTTTTTTTTTTTTTGCATGGACTCTTACTCTTATTCTATGTATTACCATAAATCACAGTTTGCAAGCGAGTTACGACACCGTTAACTGCAGCAAGTAGCAGATCCGAACGGATGCAAGAGATTTCGTGACGAATGATGTCCTTTAACTACACCAAGGAATATGTGCTATAGTTCTGGACTTGGTGTAACGCCAAAGTCAGAAATCAATTGGTGTTAAGTCCGGCTAGCGAGAGGGCCACTTATTTCTACAGTGACGGCTAATTGCTCTGCCTTCGGTGAAAGTTTTGCTTAGGAATTGCTTTACTTGTGTTGTGATATGAGAAGGTGTTCCATCCTGCCTGAGCGTCACTATGTCAAGAACATTATGTTACAATAAATGCGTTATCATTTTCTCCTGCAGCAGTTTTCCAGTAATTGAGCAGGTCTTCTAGCCCGCTTTTGCACAGCGCTTTCAAAGAATCCAGGCGCAGTGAAACTATACCAAACTGGAACACTGTCTTTTCATTTGCGTTTAATTTATATTTAATACTTACCTTTTTCAATTTTAGCTTAGAAATCTTCCATTTTTATGTGGTCTTTCGTATATCCATATTTTAAAATTATATCTGCATTTTTTCTAAACATTTCTTGTTTAAATTTCTTTTTAACAAATTGATTTCCTTTAAATTTTTATTTGAAATGCTTTACTTTTCGTTTAGCATGATTTTTTTGGTTAACAAAAATATTTAGCTATTCTGTTTATTCTATACTTTATTTATTTGGCACATTACTTTTCATTATCCAAACAGTTTCATTTATTTTTTCCTTTATTGTTTATTTATTAAATATTTATTTTAGAGTCAAATCTTAGAGATTATATTGAAAAATTTTCAACTCCTCTTTGAAAATGAGCAATGAATTTTCAGCAGTTGTATATTTTATATATTTTGCAGCAAATTATATAGTTTTACTGATTTTGTTAAATAGTTTTTGCTTCTGTTCTGAAATTTTATATGCATTAAGACACAATAACACGCCGAACAAATACTAATACAGAAGCCAAACAACAAAAATCAGCGTTATATTTTCAAAATTTTCACAGGACTAGTTTCGATGGTTTTACCGAACCAACATCCTCAGCTGCAAAACCGCAAACGAAAACTGCATTTGCTACAAACCGCATTTGCGATTTTGCAGCTGAGGATGGTGGTTCGGTAAAACCATCGAAACTAGTCCTCTGAAAATATAACGCTGATTTTTGTTATTTGACTTCTGAATTTTATATGCAAAATTTCTTAAATATAAATTTATTGGTTATCTGATAATGGCGTCAACATCAACCTTGTTTTTCTTTTAGATGACAGTGAGAGAATGTTCATTTCTAAATCGGCTAGTTACACAAGCAAAAGCTAATAAGGGGGGGGGAATTTCTTTTATTGTTGATTTCTTAAATGAGGATCCACATACACCTAAGGTAACTACACAGTGATTTAACTATAGCTTTAAAAAATAAAGCTTAATTGAAAATAAGTTAAATATTAGTTAAGAGTCCAGAGCCTTTGTTTTAGAGAAACACATGCATATTAATGGTTTATGACAGGAGATTTTAAAAGTCAGCATATATTTATCATAAACTTGAATACAGTAAAACGACGAAAACAGAATATCAAATAAATTGTGACATTAGTGACGCTGAAAGTCTACATTTCTCAAATTTAATAATAATGAAAGTATAACATTTCTGAAATTTAATTTTAAAAATATCGATATGGCAACTGTCTTTGTAAATTGAAGTCTACATTTCGTTTTATCTCTAATTACATTTAACCATCTTTTAGCCCAAATACATATCTATTCGATATTAATAAGTTGTTCCCCCTCTAGATGCATATCCACCAAATCTCCTGATGTGTCTCCTATGGATTAATGTGTATTTGTACTTTTAAAACAAGCTCTTTATACGTGGCATCCCCAAACATTGGACGGACTGTGGAACATTGTGAAAGAGAAGTGGCATAAAATCAACCTTGATGTTTTCAGGAAAAGGCTTTTCTCTTACAAATCAAGATGTAATATGATGGTTCAACAAAAAGGCTCTCAGACGGAATATATTAGAAAATGAAATTATAACGTTTGTTTATATATATAATTCTTTGCAAAATCCTTAAAAGGATATCTGAACACCCCCTGCACTTAGTCATTTGCGATAGTTACGTTGAATTTTAAATTTCAGACTAAACGTTTCAGGATTATTCATAGGGTTTCGTTTATTCTCATTTTTATTAATAATGCCTCATAAATATTTATTCAAGTATATGAAAGTATATGAAAGGATTCATTTTCTAATTTATAAAATACTCTGTTTTTAAATATTTTTAACCCAGAGGGACATTAGCCCGAATTCTGTCCAAACGTTTATGTCTCCAAATGAAAAAATGATCCCTTTGGGCGCAATACAAAGTCTGAAAGCTTTTAGTTTAATATTTGTTTTGGGTGTATCTGTGGGGTGTAAATTCTTTAACTTCCAGTATATATCCAATCGGGACATTTTTATAAAATTTATTTAAATTAATTTCTTCCAAATTTCATTTCATGACTGATTTGTTTGAGTAAAAGTTAGGTTATTTGAAAAGGGCAAAGAAAAGGATGGTTACCTGCCTGGCGCGAGGGATGGCTTAGCGGAGAACGTTCTATGGGAAATCGCCTAATATACATCGAGATAAGGAAAACTGCAGAAGTCAACCATGCAGCCAGCACGTTGGCAGGGAATTAAACAGGGTAAAACTCTTAGCATTCTTAAACACAGGGCATATTGCTATGGGACACATATTGAAAATACTTCGTTTGTAAATAAAGCAATATATTCTCATTTATTATTTTTAGTAAGTTTTGACATGAAGGCCACAGAGAGAAAAAAATCTAAAATACAAAATAACATCCTTATTCGTGTGTTAATGATAATCTGGAGGTTTTTTTATACGAAATGCCGACAAATCACATAGGAAAAACAAAAAGGAAGTAGCTGACGGTCACTTCGAATTGGGAGCACAGACAACAAGGGAAAATATGCCTAAGAAAAATTTCAATAATAGCTACAGCTTAACTTAATTCAATGAGAAGTTATAGTTCAAATAGAGCATATTGGTAAATCATAACTGAATATGGTCTGTAAACTAGTAAATTTATTTAAAAGCACAAGAAAAACAAATTTAGCAACGGCTTTAACTGCAAAAAATATTTTAATTTCAGTTTACTATATAATTTCATTTAAATTTTGCAGTTCTGAAATGTAGCTCTAGAAAAGAATTTTAAAATGATTTTCTGTTTCCATTTCAGCTGTAACGCAATAGATTGGACTGAAAACATCTTTCCTCTGTCTTATCGAAAAAGGCAATTTCTTCCGTCCAAATCCAATGCTCAGTCAATAAGGACGTCACTTAGTCAGTCAATGTTCAATTTTTATTCAGTCACTGGTCAGGCAAAGAGATCTTCACTTTCTCAGTCGATTTTCAGTGAATGTCTAATTTTTATTCTGTCACTGGTCAGTTAATCAGATCGTCACTCAGTCACTAGGCTGTCAATGAGATCGTCACTTAGTCAGTCAATGTCCAATTTTTATTCAGTCACTGGTCAGGCAAGGAGATCTTCACTTTCTCAGTTCCTGTTCAGTGAATGTCCAAATTTTAGTCTGTCAGTGCTCAGTTAATGAGATCACTCAGTCACTGCCCAGACAATGTCCAAATTTAGTCAGTCTCCGGTCTGTCAATGAGATAGTCAGTTAGTCAGTCACTGGTCAGACAATGTCCTACTTTTAGTCACACAATGAGATTGTCATTTAGTAAGTCACTAGTCAGGCAATGTCCAATTTTTAGCCAGTCAACGGGCAATCAAGGAGACCGTCACATAGTCAGTCAATGTCCAATTTTTAGGCAGGCCCTGGTCAGTCAATGTGATCGTCAGTTAGTGACTGGTCAGAAAATGGATAATTTTTAGTCAGTCACAGGTCAGACAATGTCCTACTTTTAGTCAATGAGATTGTCATTTAGTCAGTCACTGGTCAGTCAATGTCCAATTTTTAGGCAAGTACTGGTCAGTCGAGTTTGGTGTCATGGCAAACAAATTTATCACGAATACAAACTGAATTTGTGTAAACTTATCTCAGATCTATATAGTATGTTTAAGTCCGTTGTTTATTTTTAATTTTTTAAAGCAGAAATATTTCAGTAGTGTTTTTCTTATGTTTGAAATTTTGAAACGCTTGCTATGATTCGAGGAAGGATGTTGAGTGTACTCGTCATCAAACCAGATAACAGGGACGGTAGCAACGACGAGATTAACGAGCTGTTCTTCAGAATCTTCAGTTGGTTTCAGTTCTGTTCTGTCTACTTGATCCAGTTTGCCATTCATTTTTGGTTCATTATTTGTGTTAAGGAGATTACCAGAATCGATGTCTCTTTGTGCTCCAAGATCGTTATGCGATACAATGCATTCAGCATCCAATGATTCAATAGAGGCATTCAAACTGAATTCTTCCTGGTTCAAGATGGTTATACTGCTATTCGGGACTATTTGATTACCTGAGTTATCAGGTTTTGGAAAATCAAAATCCTTTTCTGTTTCATGTTGGAGGTAATTAAATTGCTTTTCATCGCTGATATTGTGCACATCATAAGAATTATTATCGAAATCTTTGGCAAAATGGCCTATGTGGTCAGAATCACTATCAATATGCAACTTAAGAAGGTTATTATCAAAAGCTTCGTTATTAACTTCGAGAAGATCGGTGTCACTGTCTATGTCCACATCAAAGGAATCATCATTAAGTTCATTAATATCAGCATATGATTCAAGGAAATTTAAATTACGTACCTTGTTTCCGGCATTAATGTCGTGTTCATTACGGTTAATAGAGTTTTTATCATTATTTTCCCGAATTCTCTCTTCTCTTCGAGAAAACAAAAGGAAGACAGTCGCAAAACAAATAAGTATGCCCAATAAGCTGTCGATAAAGGCTGTTGGTATAAAAAAGAAACACAATACTGTCAAAAAAAAAAGAACTCCATTTCTAAAAATGGTTCGAATGCGATTTCAGCATTAAAAATAACAAGCAAATAAGCTCCACACGTAAGATTTTAGCACCACTAGATTGGATATCTCTAATGATTATGGTTTATAAGCATTGTTAAAAATGTATACATTAACTTCGTTTTAATTCAACAAAGCCTAAAACAATTATTGGTAAATTTATTGTTCCGAACGTTGTTAAAAGTATTCTTTGAATATATAACAATGAAAGGTATTCTGATATATAACTTTACTCACAATAGAGGGAAGATTCTATGAGTCTGTCTTTCGTTCGGTCTGCGTGTAAGCTGATAGACCCAGGCCTACGAATTTGCTACATAGGTGCATCTAGACAAGAGCCAGTGCACCTCGAAACGAGGTTTCCAAAATTCGAATGACTTTTTAAATTTTATTTTTTTATTTTTGTTTTATTCATTCATTTTTTTGATAAAATCGCATAAAATCGGTAATTCTCTCTCATTACATCAGCAATAATGGCACGCAACCATCATTGCTGTTGTATCCCTGTCGCCATTGTTGATGATATCAGCAATGTTGCCATTCGGAAAAATGAGGGTTAAAATTAGCGTTTTAATAACTGTAAATTAATATCTCTGATTTTTGCTATTTTTGGGGATAAACGTGGAAGCGGAAAAGTGGAAAACGAACCAACGCTAAACTGCCGCTGCCATACATATTCAAATAAATGTTTCTTCTTTGGGGGTTTCTTGCAATACAAAGAATAAACGTAATACTTATATGTACATATATATAATTATATATAACCAGAGATTATTAATATTATTAAAACGAAAATACTTAAATACTCTGGGAAAATATTTTTTATACAAAAAGTAATTAAAAACATGAATTTGTATTGGATTTATTAGTGCAAAGCACAGAGAGTCATGTTTACCTGCCACTCTGATGGAAAGGGTTTCATCTACCTTTGACTGGGTAAAAATGAAGCTAAATATATACACAATACAAAAATATATAAAACTATTTTTAATTCTTTAATAGTCACCTCTTTAAGATAAAATTAACTGGTTAGCGTAACATGAACTTACGTTATATAATTAGCGAGAACGATACACCAAAATGAGTTTTGGTGATCGATGTACTTAGTGTACATAGTGTTTTTTCTACTTTTCATTATTTACACTTTATTACATTTACTTAATTATTGCTGATAAATCGATATGGACTTTGCGAAACCTTGGGACAGCACATTGATGTGTATTATGCTTTAAAAATTTCAACAACTGGTCTGTGCAACTATGCTCTGCTCACTTATGTTACATGCCTCAACAGCTACGGCCACGATATTCCGTTAGCTTCAAGACACGGAGCAAGGAGGACGCTACAGCCATGTCTATCCCTAATTTAGTGGCACCTGAGTTGATTACCTGAGTTATCAGGTTTTGGAAAATCAAAATCCTTTTCTGCTTCATGTTGGAGGTAATTAAATTGATTTTCATCGCTGATATTGTGCACATCATAAGAATTATTATCGAAATCTTTGGCAAAATGGCCGATGTGGTCAGTATCACTATCAATATGCAACATAAGAAGGTTATTATACAAAGCTTCGTTATTAACTTCGAGAAGATCGGTGTCACTGTCTATGTCCACATCAAAGGAATCATCATTAAATTCATTAATATCAGCATATGAATTAAAGAAATCTAAATTACGTACCTTGTTTCCGGCATTAAACTCGTGTTCATTACGGTTAATAGAGTTTTCATCATTATTTTCCTGAATTCTCTCTTCTCTTCGAGAAAACAAAAGGAAAGCAGTCGCAAAACAAATAAGTATGCCCAATTCATAGCCATGTCTAATTGCATACCCATGTCTGTCCTTATTTAGTGGCACTTCAGTACAGTTACTACTCGTGAAGCTTGGGTATACGTGTAACGCTTGCAAGAGATAAACATGAATTTACTGCCGAAAAAGGGGAGCAAAAGGCTTAATATATTGGTTCAGAGAAAAAAAAAATTTTTTTCTAAAAGTTTTATTGTTCTTACTGGATTCATTTATAAGGGGAAACTTAAGATAAGGAAAGTAGAAAAAAATATCAAAATCAATTCGGATTACAATCAGAAATAACTTTAACCACCTATATTAAAAGACGAAATTCCATCTCTTTATCCAAACAATCTTGACTGTATTAAGTTACATGAGGATAAGGCTACAAACCATACCTCTAAATCTACTGCTTTTCAAAAAAGTGAGATATGAAACCGCAATTGAAGCTATTCCCTCTAGATGCATATCCACCAAATCTCCTGATGTGTCTGCTATGGATTAATGTGCATTTGTACTTTTAAAACAAGCTCTTTATACGTGGCATCCCCAAACATTGGACGGACTGTGGAACATTGTGAAAGAGAAGTGGCATAAAATCAACCTTGATGTTTTCAGGAAAAGGCTTTTCTCTTACAAATCAAGATGTAATATGATGGTTCAACAAAAGGGCTCTCAGACGGAATATATTAGAAAATGAAATTATAACGTTTGTTTATATATATAATTCTTTGCAAAATCCTTAAAAGGATATCTGAACATCCCCTGCACTCAGTCATTTGCGATAGTTACGTTGAATTTTAAACTTCAGACTAAACGTTTCAGGATTATTCATAGGGTTTCCTTTATTCTCATTTTTATTAATAATGCCTCATAAATATTTATTCAAATATATGAAAGTATATGAAAGGTTCATTTTCTAATTTATAAAATACACTGTTTTAAAATATTTTTAACCCAGAGGGACATTAGCCCGAATTCTGTCCAAACGTTTATGTCTGCAAACGAAAAAGTGATCCCTTTGGGCGCAATACAAAGTCTGAAAGCTTTCAGTTTAATATTTGTTTTGGGTGTATCTGTGGGGTGTAAATTCTTTAACTTCCAATATATATCCAATCGAGACATTTTTATAAAAGTTATTTAAATTAATTTCTTCCAAATTTCATGTCATGACTGATTTGTTTGACTAAAAGTTAGGTTATTTGAAAAGGGCAAAGAAAAGGATGGTTACCTACCTGGCGCGAGGGATGGCTTAGCGGAGAACGTTCTATGGGAAATCGCCTAATATACATCGAGATGAGGAAAACTGCAGAAGCCAACCATGCAGCCAGCACGTTGGCAGGGAATCAGACAGGGTAAAACTCTTAGCATTCTTAAACACAGGGCATATTGCTATGGGACACATATTGAAAATACTTCGTTTGTAAATAAAGCAATATATTCTCATTTATTATTTCTAGTAAGTTTTGACATGAAGGCCACAGAGAGAAAAAAATCTAAAATACAAAATAACATCCTTATTCGTGTGTTAATGATAATCTGGAGGTTTTTTTATACGAAATGCGGACAAATCACATAGGAAAAACAAAAAGGAAGTAGCTGACGGTCACTTCGAATTGGGTGCACAGACAACAAGGGAAAATATGCGTAAGAAAAATTTCAATAATAGCTACAACTTAACTTAAGTCAATGAGAAGTTATAGTTAAAATAGAGCATATTGGTAAATCATAATTGAATATGGTGTGTAAACTAGTAAATTAATTTAAGAGCACAAGAAAAACAAATTTAGCAACGGCATTTAACTGCAAATAATATTTTAATTTCAGTTTACCATATAATTTCATTTAAATTTTGCAGTTCTGAAATGTAGCTCTAGAAAGAATTTTAAAATGATTTTCTGTTTCCATTTCAGCTGTAGCGCAATAGATTGGACTGAAAACATCTTTCCTCTGTCTTATCGAAAAAGGCAATTTCTTCCGTCCAAATCCAATCCTCTATCAATAAGGACGTCACTTAATCAGTCAATGTTCAATTTTTATTCAGTCACTGGTCAGGCAAGGAGATCTTCACTTTCCCAGTTCCTGTTCAGTGAATGTCCAAATTTTAGTCTGTCAGTGCTCAGTTAATGAGATCACTCAGTCACTGCTCAGACAATGTCCAAATTTAGTCAGTCTCCGGTCTGTCAATGAGATAGTCAGTTAGTCAGTCACTGGTCAGACAATGTCCTACTTTTAGTCACTCAATGAGATTGTCATTTAGTAAGTCACTGGTCAGACAATGTCCAATTTTTAGCCAGTCAACGGGCAATCAAGGAGACCGTCACATAGTCAGTCAATGTCCAATTTTTAGGCAGGCCCTCGTCAGTCAATGTGATCGTCAGTTAGTGACTGGTCAGAAAATGGATAATTTTTAGTCAGTCACTGGTCAGTCAATGTCCAATTTTTAGGCAAGTACTGGTGAGTCGAGATTGGTGTCATGGCAAACAAATTTATCACGAATACAAATTGAAATTGTGTAAACTTATCTCAGATCTATACAATATGTTTTAAGTCCTTTGTTTATTTTTAATTTTTTAAAGCAGAAATATTTCAGTAATGTTTTTTTTATGTTTGAAATTTTGAAACGCTTGCTATGATTCGAGGAAGGATGTTGAGTGTACTCGTCATCAAAGCAGATAACAGGGACAGTACCAACGACGAGATCAACGAGCTGTTCTTCAGAATCTTCAGTTGGTTTCAGTTCTGTTCTGTCTACTTGATCCAGTTTGCCATTCATTTTTCTTTCATTATTTGTGTTAAGGAGATTACCAGAATCGATGTCTCTTTGTGCTCCAAGATCGTTATGCGATACAATGTATTCAGCATCCAATGATTCAATAGAGGCATTCAAACTGAATTCTTCCTGGTTCAAGATGGTTATACTGCTATTCGGGACTATTTGATTACCTGAGTTATCAGGTTTTGGAAAATCAAAATCCTTTTCTGTTTCATGTTGGAGGTAATTAAATTGCTTTTCATCGCTGATATTGTGCACATCATAACAATTATTATCGAAATCTTTGGCAAAATGGCCGATGTGGTCAGTATCACTATCAATATGCAACTTAAGAAGGTTATTATCAAAAGCTTCGTTATTAACTTCGAGAAGATCGGTGTCACTGTCTATGTCCACATCAAAGGAATCATCATTAAATTCATTAATATCAGCATATGAATCAAAGAAATCTAAGTTGCGTACCTTGTTTCCGGCAATAAACTCGTGTTCATTACGATTAATAGAGTTTTCATCATTATTTTCCTGAATTCTCTCTTCTCTTCGAGAAAACAAAAGGAAGGCAGTCGCAAAACAAATACGTATGCCCAATACATAGCCATGTCTATCCCTAATTTAGTGGCACTTCAGTGTAGTTACTACTCGTGAAGCTTGGGCATACGTGTAACGCTTGCAAGAGATAAACATGAATTTACTGCCGAAAAAGGGGAGCAAAAGACTTAATATATTGGTTCAGAGAAAAAAAAAATTTTTTTCTAAAAGTTTTATTGTTCTTACTGGATTCATTTATAAGGGGAAACTTAAAATAAGGAAAGTAGAAAAAAATATCAAAATCAATTCGGATTACAATCAGAAATAACTTTAACCACCTATATTAAAAGACGAAATTCCATCTCTTTATCCAAACAATCTTGACTGTATTAAGTTCCATGAGGATAAGGCTACAAACCATACCTCTAAATCTACTGCTTTTGAAAAAAGTGAGATATGAAACCGCAATTGAAGCTATTCCCTCTAGATGCATATCCACCAAATCTCCTGATGTGTCTCCTATGGATTAATGTGCATTTGTACTTCTAAAACAAGCTCTTTATACGTGGCATCCCCAAACATTGGACGGACTGTGGAACATTGTGAAAGAGAAGTGGCATAAAATCAACCTTGATGTTTTCAGGAAAAGGCTTTTCTCTTACAAATCAAGATGTAATATGATGGTTCAACAAAAGGGCTCTCAGACGGAATATATTAGAAAATGAAATTATAACGTTTGTTTATATATATAATTCTTTGCAAAATCCTTAAAAGGATATCTGAACACCCCCTGCACTTAGTTATTTGCGATAGTTACGTTGAATTTTAAATTTCAGACTAAACGTTTCAGGATTATTCATAGGGTTTCGTTTATTCTCATTTTTATTAATAATGCCTCATAAATATTTATTCAAGTATATGAAAGTATATGAAAGGATTCATTTTCTAATTTATAAAATACTCTGTTTTTAAATATTTTTAACCCAGAGGGACATTAGCCCGAATTCTGTCCAAACGTTTATGTCTGCAAATGAAAAAATGATCCCTTTGGGCGCAATACAAAGTCGGAAAGCTTTCAGTTTAATATTTGTTTTGGGTGTATCTGTGGGGTGTAAATTCTTTAACTTCCAGTATATATCCAATCGAGAGATTTTTATAAAAGTTATTTAAATTAATTTCTTCCAAATTTCATGTCATGACTGATTTGTTTGAGTAAAAGTTAGGTTATTTGAAAAGGGCAAAGAAAAGGATGGTTACCTACCTGGCGCGAGGGATGGCTTAGCGGAGAACGTTCTATGGGAAATCGCCTAATATACATCGAGATAAGGAACGAGAATAATTAACGAGAACGATACAGCAAAATGAGTTTTGGTGATCGATGTACTTAGTGTACATAGTGTTTTTTCTACTTTTCATTATTTACTCTTTATTACATTTACTTAATTATTGCTGATAAATCGATATGGACTTTGCGAAACCTTGGGGCAGCACATTGATATGTATTATGCGTGAAAAATTTCAACAACTGGTCTGTGCAACTATGCTCCGCTCACTTATGTTACATGCCTCAACAACTACGGCCACGATATTCCGTTAGCTTCAAGACACGGAGCAAGGAGAACGCTACAGCCTAGCACTAACGAGGATAAAGTTAACCAACGTTTATGCTACAGATGTGCTAACTTGCTTTTACGATGTGAAAGTTACGCTTCCGATATTTTAAATCGCTATTTTACACAAGTTATCCCACTGTTACATATTGCCACATTGGATCTGATTTCGAACTTAAAGTAAAAAGGTTTGTTCCAACATTGGGATCTATTTTTTACTTTTATATGATACCCACTAAGGACAGATATAGATAGGTAACGATTTCAGGGTATTGTACCTCTTAAGCGAAGACCTATGAACTATGAACTATATGTTATTAGAGTGAATGTATTTAGCGCTAGGAAGGCTTATAAATAATAAGCTCAATCATATGCTTACATACGAAACCATCACAAGAGACGACATTTTGACATCATAACAGGCGACGACATTTCATACGACCATCATAACAGACATTCTGTACATGGAAAAAGAGTGAATAGAACATAACACTTCAATTCTCTACATTCCTCAATAATAAGATATACTAATTTGGAAAAATGTTCAGTAGAATTCAAGTCAGGGCTTTTAAGTAACCAATTTATGACAGAGAAGTCAGAGGAATGCTCTTCCATCTAACCAACCAGTAGCCAACCGTAACCTGTGAGAGGCGCAGTTATCTTTCTGAGATACTCCCTTTCCGTGTAAATGACAGGGACATAAATGGATGGAGATGATAGCTCATCAACCTCACGTACAGAATCATATAGAGGGAGGTAAGAACAAGTACTAAAGATCCCAAACACAACCAGAAGAAAGCATCCCAGACCATGATTAAGCCTCCACGGCCTTGTACAGTTCCAATCTGTCACACCGGATTCATACATTCATGATTCTCTTGCCATATTCTGAGCCTCCCATTGGTATTAATTAGAGGGATCGAGACTCATCACTCCTACACATTTCATGTCCACTAGTGTCTATTCTCTATATTCTCTTGCCCAGATAAGAATGGCAACTCGATGGCATGCATTTAGGAAAGGTACCCTCGTGTGTCTACGGCTTCCGAAGCCCATATGGTGAAGGGAGCGATACACGATCTTTTTACTGACTGTACGACTGTCGCCTACTTTAGCTAGGTGGTAATTTGAGCTAATATTTGGCTTCATTGACCATGTACAATACGGCTGAGACGTCTCACAGCACGATTGTTCTAAGTTAAATGCGCTTTGCACTTTGCAGAGTCGCTACTTCTTTTTCCCACCATCCGTGTATTCTGGTATGCTCTTGACACTGTCGACCGTTAAAATCCTATCTCGCTGAGGATTTAAGAAATTGTATGGCCCATGCGACGAGAGATTACTATCTGCCCGATATTGAAACTTTACCTATACTGGTATATGAAACAACTGATTATCGACAAGCATAGTGCTAGATGTATGTGCATTTACCACAACTCCCTCACGTAAGCCCAGATGCGGCGCAGCGCTATTCAATTTGCATAGCCATGTCTATCCCTAATTTAGTGGCACTTCAGTGTAGTAACAACTCGTGAAGCATGGGCATACGTGTAACGCTTGCAAGAGATAAACATGAATTTACTGCCGAAAAAGGGGAGCAAAAGACTTAATATATTGGTTCAGAGAAAAAAAAATTTTTTTCTAAAAGTTTTATTGTTCTTACTGGATTCATTTATAAGGGGAAACTTAAAATAAGGAAAGTAGAAAAAAATATCAAAATCAATTCGGATTACAATCAGAAATAACTTTAACCACCTATATTAAAAGACGAAATTCCATCTCTTTATCCAAACAATCTTGACTGTATTAAGTTCCATGAGGATAAGGCTACAAACCATACCTCTAAATCTACTGCTTTTGAAAAAAGTGAGATATGAAACCGCAATTGAAGCTATTCCCTCTAGATGCATATCCACCAAATCTCCTGATGTGTCTCCTATGGATTAATGTGCATTTGTACTTCTAAAACAAGCTCTTTATACGTGGCATCCCCAAACATTGGACGGACTGTGGAACATTGTGAAAGAGAAGTGGCATAAAATCAACCTTGATGTTTTCAGGAAAAGGCTTTTCTTTTACAAATCAAGATGTAATATGATGGTTCAACAAAAGGGCTCTCAGACGGAATATATTAGAAAATGAAATTATAACGTTTGTTTATATATATAATTCTTTGCAAAATCCTTAAAAGGATATCTGAACACCCCCTGCACTTAGTTATTTGCGATAGTTACGTTGAATTTTAAATTTCAGACTAAACGTTTCAGGATTATTCATAGGGTTTCGTTTATTCTCATTTTTATTAATAATGCCTCATAAATATTTATTCAAGTATATGAAAGTATATGAAAGGTTCATTTTCTAATTTATAAAATACTCTGTTTTTAAATATTTTTAACCCAGAGGGACATTAGCCCGAATTCTGTCCAAACGTTTATGTCTGCATATGAAAAAATGATCCCTTTGGGCGCAATACAAAGTCGGAAAGCTTTCAGTTTAATATTTGTTTTGGGTGTATCTGTGGGGTGTAAATTCTTTAACTTCCAGTATATATCCAATCGAGACATTTTTATAAAAGTTATTTAAATTAATTTCTTCCAAATTTCATGTCATGACTGATTTGTTTGAGTAAAAGTTAGGTTATTTGAAAAGGGCAAAGAAAAGGATGGTTACCTACCTGGCGCGAGGGATGGCTTAGCGGAGAACGTTCTATGGGAAATCGCCTAATATACATCGAGATAAGGAACGAGAATAATTAACGAGAACGATACAGCAAAATGAGTTTTGGTGATCGATGTACTTAGTGTACATAGTGTTTTTTCTACTTTTCATTATTTACTCTTTATTACATTTACTTAATTATTGCTGATAAATCGATATGGACTTTGCGAAACCTTGGGGCAGCACATTGATATGTATTATGCGTGAAAAATTTCAACAACTGGTCTGTGCAACTATGCTCCGCTCACTTATGTTACATGCCTCAACAACTACGGCCACGATATTCCGTTAGCTTCAAGACACGGAGCAAGGAGAACGCTACAGCCTAGCACTAACGAGGATAAAGTTAACCAACGTTTATGCTACAGATGTGCTAACTTGCTTTTACGATGTGAAAGTTACGCTTCCGATATTTTAAATCGCTATTTTACACAAGTTATCCCACTGTTACATATTGCCACATTGGATCTGATTTCGAACTTAAAGTAAAAAGGTTTGTTCCAACATTGGGATCTATTTTTTACTTTTATATGATACCCACTAAGGACAGATATAGATAGGTAACGATTTCAGGGTATTGTACCTCTTAAGCGAAGACCTATGAACTATGAACTATATGTTATTAGAGTGAATGTATTTAGCGCTAGGAAGGCTTATAAATAATAAGCTCAATCATATGCTTACATACGAAACCATCACAAGAGACGACATTTTGACATCATAACAGGCGACGACATTTCATACGACCATCATAACAGACATTCTGTACATGGAAAAAGAGTGAATAGAACATAACACTTCAATTCTCTACATTCCTCAATAATAAGATATACTAATTTGGAAAAATGTTCAGTAGAATTCAAGTCAGGGCTTTTAAGTAACCAATTTATGACAGAGAAGTCAGAGGAATGCTCTTCCATCTAACCAACCAGTAGCCAACCGTAACCTGTGAGAGGCGCAGTTATCTTTCTGAGATACTCCCTTTCCGTGTGAATGACAGGGACATAAATGGATGGAGATGATAGCTCATCAACCTCACGTACAGAATCATATAGAGGGAGGTAAGAACAAGTACTAAAGATCCCAAACACAACCAGAAGAAAGCATCCCAGACCATGATTAAGCCTCCACGGCCTTGTACAGTTCCAATCTGTCACACCGGATTCATACATTCATGATTCTCTTGCCGTATTCTGAGCCTCCCATTGGTATTAATTAGAGGGATCGAGACTCATCACTCCTACACATTTCATGTCCACTAGTGTCTATTCTCTATATTCTCTTGCCCAGGTAAGAATGGCAACTCGATGGCATGCATTTAGGAAAGGTACCCTCGTGTGTCTACGGCTTCCGAAGCCCATATGGTGAAGGGAGCGATACACGATCTTTTTACTGACTGTACGACTGTCGCCTACTTTAGCTAGGTGGTAATTTGAGCTAATATTTGGCTTCATTGACCATGTACAATACGGCTGAGACGTCTCACAGCACGATTGTTCTAAGTTAAATGCGCTTTGCACTTTGCAGAGTCGCTACTTCTTTTTCCCACCATCCGTGTATTCTGGTATGCTCTTGACACTGTCGACCGTTAAAATCCTATCTCGCTGAGGATTTAAGAAATTGTATGGCCCATGCGACGAGAGATTACTATCTGCCCGATATTGAAACTTTACCTATACTGGTATATGAAACAACTGATTATCGACAAGCATAGTGCTAGATGTATGTGCATTTACCACAACTCCCTCACGTAAGCCCAGATGCGGCGCAGCGCTATTCAATTTGCATAGCCATGTCTATCCCTAATTTAGTGGCACTTCAGTGTAGTAACAACTCGTGAAGCATGGGCATACGTGTAACGCTTGCAAGAGATAAACATGAATTTACTGCCGAAAAAGGGGAGCAAAAGACTTAATATATTGGTTCAGAGAAAAAAAAAATTTTTCTAAAAGTTTTATTGTTCTTACTGGATTCATTTATAAGGGGAAACTTAAAATAAGGAAAGTAGAAAATATATCAAAATCAATTCGGATTACAATCAGAAATAACTTTAACCACCTATATTAAAAGACGAAATTCCATCTCTTTATCCAAACAATCTTGACTGTATTAAGTTCCATGAGGATAAGGCTACAAACCATACCTCTAAATCTACTGCTTTTGAAAAAAGTGAGATATGAAACCGCAATTGAAGCTATTCCCTCTAGATGCATATCCACCAAATCTCCTGATGTGTCTCCTATGGATTAATGTGCATTTGTACTTCTAAAACAAGCTCTTTATACGTGGCATCCCCAAACATTGGACGGACTGTGGAACATTGTGAAAGAGAAGTGGCATAAAATCAACCTTGATGTTTTCACGAAAAGGCTTTTCTCTTACAAATCAAGATGTAATATGATGGTTCAACAAAAGGGCTCTCAGACGGAATATATTAGAAAATGAAATTATAACGTTTGTTTATATATATAATTCTTTGCAAAATCCTTAAAAGGATATCTGAACACCCCCTGCACTTAGTCATTTGCGATAGTTACGTTGAATTTTAAATTTCAGACTAAACGTTTCAGGATTATTCATAGGGTTTCGTTTATTCTCATTTTTATTAATAATGCCTCATAAATATTTATTCAAGTATATGAAAGTATATGAAAGGATTCATTTTCTAATTTATAAAATACTCTGTTTTTAAATATTTTTAACCCAGAGGGACATTAGCCCGAATTCTGTCCAAACGTTTATGTCTGCAAATGAAAAAATGATCCCTTTGGGCGCAATACAAAGTCGGAAAGCTTTCAGTTTAATATTTGTTTTGGGTGTATCTGTGGGGTGTAAATTCTTTAACTTCCAGTATATATCCAATCGAGACATTTTTATAAAAGTTATTTAAATTAATTTCTTCCAAATTTCATGTCATGACTGATTTGTTTGAGTAAAAGTTAGGTTATTTGAAAAGGGCAAAGAAAAGGATGGTTACCTACCTGGCGCGAGGGATGGCTTAGCGGAGAACGTTCTATGGGAAATCGCCTAATATACATCGAGATAAGGAACGAGAATAATTAACGAGAACGATACAGCAAAATGAGTTTTGGTGATCGATGTACTTAGTGTACATAGTGTTTTTTCTACTTTTCATTATTTACTCTTTATTACATTTACTTAATTATTGCTGATAAATCGATATGGACTTTGCGAAACCTTGGGGCAGCACATTGATATGTATTATGCGTGAAAAATTTCAACAACTGGTCTGTGCAACTATGCTCCGCTCACTTATGTTACATGCCTCAACAACTACGGCCACGATATTCCGTTAGCTTCAAGACACGGAGCAAGGAGAACGCTACAGCCTAGCACTAACGAGGATAAAGTTAACCAACGTTTATGCTACAGATGTGCTAACTTGCTTTTACGATGTGAAAGTTACGCTTCCGATATTTTAAATCGCTATTTTACACAAGTTATCCCACTGTTACATATTGCCACATTGGATCTGATTTCGAACTTAAAGTAAAAAGGTTTGTTCCAACATTGGGATCTATTTTTTACTTTTATATGATACCCACTAAGGACAGATATAGATAGGTAACGATTTCAGGGTATTGTACCTCTTAAGCGAAGACCTATGAACTATGAACTATATGTTATTAGAGTGAATGTATTTAGCGCTAGGAAGGCTTATAAATAATAAGCTCAATCATATGCTTACATACGAAACCATCACAAGAGACGACATTTTGACATCATAACAGGCGACGACATTTCATACGACCATCATAACAGACATTCTGTACATGGAAAAAGAGTGAATAGAACATAACACTTCAATTCTCTACATTCCTCAATAATAAGATATACTAATTTGGAAAAATGTTCAGTAGAATTCAAGTCAGGGCTTTTAAGTAACCAATTTATGACAGAGAAGTCAGAGGAATGCTCTTCCATCTAACCAACCAGTAGCCAACCGTAACCTGTGAGAGGCGCAGTTATCTTTCTGAGATACTCCCTTTCCGTGTGAATGACAGGGACATAAATGGATGGAGATGATAGCTCATCAACCTCACGTACAGAATCATATAGAGGGAGGTAAGAACAAGTACTAAAGATCCCAAACACAACCAGAAGAAAGCATCCCAGACCATGATTAAGCCTCCACGGCCTTGTACAGTTCCAATCTGTCACACCGGATTCATACATTCATGATTCTCTTGCTGGGCGTTTTCGTGGTTTTCCCCATGTGTAACGTGTATACGAGCCAGTTTCCCTTAGAAAGTCCTCCACGAAAGGCATCCCTCCCTTTAGGCAAATAGCCCTCGTGTGCTTTGCCATAATTAAATACACCAACACCACCATGATTCTCTTGCCATATTCTGAGCCTCCCATTGGTATTAATTAGAGGGATCGAGACTCATCACTTTTACACATTTCATGTCCACTAGTGTCTATTCTCTATATTATCTTGCCCAGGTAAGAATGGGAACTCGATGGCATGCATTTAGGAAAGGTACCCTCGTGTGTCTACGGCTTCCGAAGCCCATATGGTGAAGGGAGCGATACACGATCTTTTTACTGACTGTACGACTGTCGCCTACTTTAGCTAGGTGGTAATTTGAGCTAATATTTGGCTTCATTGACCATGTACAATACGGCTGAGACGTCTCACAGCACGATTGTTCTAAGTTAAATGCGCTTTGCACTTTGCAGAGTCGCTACTTCTTTTTCCCACCATCCGTGTATTCTGGTATGCTCTTGACACTGTCGACCGTTAAAATCCTATCTCGCTGAGGATTTAAGAAATTGTATGGCCCATGCGACGAGAGATTACTATCTGCCCGATATTGAAACTTTACCTATACTGGTATATGAAACAACTGATTATCGACAAGCATAGTGCTAGATGTATGTGCATTTACCACAACTCCCTCACGTAAGCCCAGATGCGGCGCAGCGCTATTCAATTTCCATAGCCATGTCTATCCCTAATTTAGTGGCACTTCAGTGTAGTAACAACTCGTGAAGCATGGGCATACGTGTAACGCTTGCAAGAGATAAACATGAATTTACTGCCGAAAAAGGGGAGCAAAAACTTAATATATTGGTTCAGAGAAAAAAAAAATTTTTCTAAAAGTTTTATTGTTCTTACTGGATTCATTTATAAGGGGAAACTTAAAATAAGGAAAGTAGAAAAAAATATCAAAATCAATTCGGATTACAATCAGAAATAACTTTAACCACCTATATTAAAAGACGAAATTCGATCTCTTTATCCAAACAATCTTGACTGTATTAAGTTCCATGAGGATAAGGCTACAAACCATACCTCTAAATCTACTGCTTTTGAAAAAAGTGAGATATGAAACCGCAATTGAAGCTATTCCCTCTAGATGCATATCCACCAAATCTCCTGATGTGTCTCCTATGGATTAATGTGCATTTGTACTTCTAAAACAAGCTCTTTATACGTGGCATCCCCAAACATTGGACGGACTGTGGAACATTGTGAAAGAGAAGTGGCATAAAATCAACCTTGATGTTTTCAGGAAAAGGCTTTTCTCTTACAAATCAAGATGTAATATGATGGTTCAACAAAAGGGCTCTCAGACGGAATATATTAGAAAATGAAATTATAACGTTTGT
Source organism: Stegodyphus dumicola (assembly GCF_044657685.1). Lineage (NCBI taxonomy): Eukaryota > Metazoa > Arthropoda > Arachnida > Araneae > Eresidae > Stegodyphus > Stegodyphus dumicola. The sequence continues at coordinate 206,214,801 of NC_140781.1, forward strand.
TTATATATATAATTCTTTGCAAAATCCTTAAAAGGATATCTGAACACCCCCTGCACTTAGTCATTTGCGATAGTTACGTTGAATTTTAAATTTCAGACTAAACGTTTCAGGATTATTCATAGGGTTTCGTTTATTCTCATTTTTATTAATAATGCCTCATAAATATTTATTCAAGTATATGAAAGTATATGAAAGGATTCATTTTCTAATTTATAAAATACTCTGTTTTTAAATATTTTTAACCCAGAGGGACATTAGCCCGAATTCTGTCCAAACGTTTATGTCTGCAAATGAAAAAATGATCCCTTTGGGCGCAATACAAAGTCGGAAAGCTTTCAGTTTAATATTTGTTTTGGGTGTATCTGTGGGGTGTAAATTCTTTAACTTCCAGTATATATCCAATCGAGACATTTTTATAAAAGTTATTTAAATTAATTTCTTCCAAATTTCATGTCATGACTGATTTGTTTGAGTAAAAGTTAGGTTATTTGAAAAGGGCAAAGAAAAGGATGGTTACCTACCTGGCGCGAGGGATGGCTTAGCGGAGAACGTTCTATGGGAAATCGCCTAATATACATCGAGATAAGGAACGAGAATAATTAACGAGAACGATACAGCAAAATGAGTTTTGGTGATCGATGTACTTAGTGTACATAGTGTTTTTTCTACTTTTCATTATTTACTCTTTATTACATTTACTTAATTATTGCTGATAAATCGATATGGACTTTGCGAAACCTTGGGGCAGCACATTGATATGTATTATGCGTGAAAAATTTCAACAACTGGTCTGTGCAACTATGCTCCGCTCACTTATGTTACATGCCTCAACAACTACGGCCACGATATTCCGTTAGCTTCAAGACACGGAGCAAGGAGAACGCTACAGCCTAGCACTAACGAGGATAAAGTTAACCAACGTTTATGCTACAGATGTGCTAACTTGCTTTTACGATGTGAAAGTTACGCTTCCGATATTTTAAATCGCTATTTTACACAAGTTATCCCACTGTTACATATTGCCACATTGGATCTGATTTCGAACTTAAAGTAAAAAGGTTTGTTCCAACATTGGGATCTATTTTTTACTTTTATATGATACCCACTAAGGACAGATATAGATAGGTAACGATTTCAGGGTATTGTACCTCTTAAGCGAAGACCTATGAACTATGAACTATATGTTATTAGAGTGAATGTATTTAGCGCTAGGAAGGCTTATAAATAATAAGCTCAATCATATGCTTACATACGAAACCATCACAAGAGACGACATTTTGACATCATAACAGGCGACGACATTTCATACGACCATCATAACAGACATTCTGTACATGGAAAAAGAGTGAATAGAACATAACACTTCAATTCTCTACATTCCTCAATAATAAGATATACTAATTTGGAAAAATGTTCAGTAGAATTCAAGTCAGGGCTTTTAAGTAACCAATTTATGACAGAGAAGTCAGAGGAATGCTCTTCCATCTAACCAACCAGTAGCCAACCGTAACCTGTGAGAGGCGCAGTTATCTTTCTGAGATACTCCCTTTCCGTGTGAATGACAGGGACATAAATGGATGGAGATGATAGCTCATCAACCTCACGTACAGAATCATATAGAGGGAGGTAAGAACAAGTACTAAAGATCCCAAACACAACCAGAAGAAAGCATCCCAGACCATGATTAAGCCTCCACGGCCTTGTACAGTTCCAATCTGTCACACCGGATTCATACATTCATGATTCTCTTGCCATATTCTGAGCCTCCCATTGGTATTAATTAGAGGGATCGAGACTCATCACTCCTACACATTTCATGTCCACTAGTGTCTATTCTCTATATTCTCTTGCCCAGGTAAGAATGGCAACTCGATGGCATGCATTTAGGAAAGGTACCCTCGTGTGTCTACGGCTTCCGAAGCCCATATGGTGAAGGGAGCGATACACGATCTTTTTACTGACTGTACGACTGTCGCCTACTTTAGCTAGGTGGTAATTTGAGCTAATATTTGGCTTCATTGACCATGTAAAATACGGCTGAGACGTCTCACAGCACGATTGTTCTAAGTTAAATGCGCTTTGCACTTTGCAGAGTCGCTACTTCTTTTTCCCACCATCCGTGTATTCTGGTATGCTCTTGACACTGTCGACCGTTAAAATCCTATCTCGCTGAGGATTTAAGAAATTGTATGGCCCATGCGACGAGAGATTACTATCTGCCCGATATTGAAACTTTACCTATACTGGTATATGAAACAACTGATTATCGACAAGCATAGTGCTAGATGTATGTGCATTTACCACAACTCCCTCACGTAAGCCCAGATGCGGCGCAGCGCTATTCAATTTGCATAGCCATGTCTATCCCTAATTTAGTGGCACTTCAGTGTAGTAACAACTCGTGAAGCATGGGCATACGTGTAACGCTTGCAAGAGATAAACATGAATTTACTGCCGAAAAAGGGGAGCAAAAGACTTAATATATTGGTTCAGAGAAAAAAAAATTTTTTTCTAAAAGTTTTATTGTTCTTACTGGATTCATTTATAAGGGGAAACTTAAAATAAGGAAAGTAGAAAAAAATATCAAAATCAATTCGGATTACAATCAGAAATAACTTTAACCACCTATATTAAAAGACGAAATTCCATCTCTTTATCCAAACAATCTTGACTGTATTAAGTTCCATGAGGATAAGGCTACAAACCATACCTCTAAATCTACTGCTTTTGAAAAAAGTGAGATATGAAACCGCAATTGAAGCTATTCCCTCTAGATGCATATCCACCAAATCTCCTGATGTGTCTCCTATGGATTAATGTGCATTTGTACTTCTAAAACAAGCTCTTTATACGTGGCATCCCCAAACATTGGACGGACTGTGGAACATTGTGAAAGAGAAGTGGCATAAAATCAACCTTGATGTTTTCAGGAAAAGGCTTTTCTCTTACAAATCAAGATGTAATATGATGGTTCAACAAAAGGGCTCTCAGACGGAATATATTAGAAAATGAAATTATAACGTTTGTTTATATATATAATTCTTTGCAAAATCCTTAAAAGGATATCTGAACACCCCCTGCACTTAGTCATTTGCGATAGTTACGTTGAATTTTAAATTTCAGACTAAACGTTTCAGGATTATTCATAGGGTTTCGTTTATTCTCATTTTTATTAATAATGCCTCATAAATATTTATTCAAATATATGAAAGTATATGAAAGGTTCATTTTCTAATTTATAAAATACTCTGTTTTTAAATATTTTTAACCCAGAGGGACATTAGCCCGAATTCTGTCCAAACGTTTATGTCTGCAAATGAAAAAATGATCCCTTTGGGCGCAATACAAAGTCGGAAAGCTTTCAGTTTAATATTTGTTTTGGGTGTATCTGTGGGGTGTAAATTCTTTAACTTCCAGTATATATCCAATCGAGACATTTTTATAAAAGTTATTTAAATTAATTTCTTCCAAATTTCATGTCATGACTGATTTGTTTGAGTAAAAGTTAGGTTATTTGAAAAGGGCAAAGAAAAGGATGGTTACCTACCTGGCGCGAGGGGTGGCTTAGCGGAGAACGTTCTATGGGAAATTGCCTAATATACTCGTACATCGAGATAAGGAACGAGAATAATTAACGAGAACGATACACCAAAATGAGTTTTGGTGATCGATGTACTTAGTGTACATAGTGTTTTTTCTACTTTTCATTATTTACTCTTTATTACATTTACTTAATTATTGCTGATAAATCGATATGGACTTTGCGAAACCTTGGGGCAGCACATTGATATGTATTATGCGTGAAAAATTTCAACAACTGGTCTGTGCAACTATGCTCCGCTCACTTATGTTACATGCCTCAACAACTACGGCCACGATATTCCGTTAGCTTCAAGACACGGAGCAAGGAGAACGCTACAGCCTAGCACTAACGAGGATAAAGTTAACCAACGTTTATGCTACAGATGTGCTAACTTGCTTTTACGATGTGAAAGTTACGCTTCCGATATTTTAAATCGCTATTTTACACAAGTTATCCCACTGTTACATATTGCCACATTGGATCTGATTTCGAACTTAAAGTAAAAAGGTTTGTTCCAACATTGGGATCTATTTTTTACTTTTATATGATACCCACTAAGGACAGATATAGATAGGTAAAGATTTCAGGGTATTGTACCTCTTAAGCGAAGACCTATGAACTATGAACTATATGTTATTAGAGTGAATGTATTTAGCGCTAGGAAGGCTTATAAATAATAAGCTCAATCATATGCTTACATACGAAACCATCACAAGAGACGACATTTTGACATCATAACAGGCGACGACATTTCATACGACCATCATAACAGACATTCTGTACATGGAAAAAGAGTGAATAGAACATAACACTTCAATTCTCTACATTCCTCAATAATAAGATATACTAATTTGGAAAAATGTTCAGTAGAATTCAAGTCAGGGCTTTTAAGTAACCAATTTATGACAGAGAAGTCAGAGGAATGCTCTTCCATCTAACCAACCAGTAGCCAACCGTAACCTGTGAGAGGCGCAGTTATCTTTCTGAGATACTCCCTTTCCGTGTGAATGACAGGGACATAAATGGATGGAGATGATAGCTCATCAACCTCACGTACAGAATCATATAGAGGGAGGTAAGAACAAGTACTAAAGATCCCAAACACAACCAGAAGAAAGCATCCCAGACCATGATTAAGCCTCCACGGCCTTGTACAGTTCCAATCTGTCACACCGGATTCTTTCATTCATGATTCTCTTGCCATATTCTGAGCCTCCCATTGGTATTAATTAGAGGGATCGAGACTCATCACTCCTACACATTTCATGTCCACTAGTGTCTATTCTCTATATTCTCTTGCCCAGGTAAGAATGGCAACTCGATGGCATGCATTTAGGAAAGGTACCCTCGTGTGTCTACGGCTTCCGAAGCCCATATGGTGAAGGGAGCGATACACGATCTTTTTACTGACTGTACGACTGTCGCCTACTTTAGCTAGGTGGTAATTTGAGCTAATATTTGGCTTCATTGACCATGTACAATACGGCTGAGACGTCTCACAGCACGATTGTTCTAAGTTAAATGCGCTTTGCACTTTGCAGAGTCGCTACTTCTTTTTCCCACCATCCGTGTATTCTGGTATGCTCTTGACACTGTCGACCGTTAAAATCCTATCTCGCTGAGGATTTAAGAAATTGTATGGCCCATGCGACGAGAGATTACTATCTGCCCGATATTGAAACTTTACCTATACTGGTATATGAAACAACTGATTATCGACAAGCATAGTGCTAGATGTATGTGCATTTACCACAACTCCCTCACGTAAGCCCAGATGCGGCGCAGCGCTATTCAATTTGCATAGCCATGTCTATCCCTAATTTAGTGGCACTTCAGTGTAGTAACAACTCGTGAAGCATGGGCATACGTGTAGATAAACATGAAGAGATAAACATGAATTTACTGCCGAAAAAGGGGAGCAAAAGACTTAATATATTGGTTCAGAGAAAAAAAAAATTTTTTCTAAAAGTTTTATTGTTCTTACTGGATTCATTTATAAGGGGAAACTTAAAATAAGGAAAGTAGAAAAAAATATCAAAATCAATTCGGATTACAATCAGAAATAACTTTAACCACCTATATTAAAAGACGAAATTCCATCTCTTTATCCAAACAATCTTGACTGTATTAAGTTCCATGAGGATAAGGCTACAAACCATACCTCTAAATCTACTGCTTTTGAAAAAAGTGAGATATGAAACCGCAATTGAAGCTATTCCCTCTAGATGCATATCCACCAAATCTCCTGATGTGTCTCCTATGGATTAATGTGCATTTGTACTTCTAAAACAAGCTCTTTATACGTGGCATCCCCAAACATTGGACGGACTGTGGAACATTGTGAAAGAGAAGTGGCATAAAATCAACCTTGATGTTTCCAGGAAAAGGCTTTTCTCTTACAAATCAAGATGTAATATGATGGTTCAACAAAAGGGCTCTCAGACGGAATATATTAGAAAATGAAATTATAACGTTTGTTTATATATATAATTCTTTGCAAAATCCTTAAAAGGATATCTGAACACCCCCTGCACTTAGTCATTTGCGATAGTTACGTTGAATTTTAAATTTCAGACTAAACGTTTCAGGATTATTCATAGGGTTTCGTTTATTCTCATTTTTATTAATAATGCCTCATAAATATTTATTCAAATATATGAAAGTATATGAAAGGTTCATTTTCTAATTTATAAAATACTCTGTTTTTAAATATTTTTAACCCAGAGGGACATTAGCCCGAATTCTGTCGAAACGTTTATGTCTGCAAATGAAAAAATGATCCCTTTGGGCGCAATACAAAGTCGGAAAACTTTCAGTTTAATATTTGTTTTGGGTGTATCTGTGGGGTGTAAATTCTTTAACTTCCAGTATATATCCAATCGAGACATTTTTATAAAAGTTATTTAAATTAATTTCTTCCAAATTTCATGTCATGACTGATTTGTTTGAGTAAAAGTTAGGTTATTTGAAAAGGGCAAAGAAAAGGATGGTTACCTACCTGGCGCGAGGGATGGCTTAGCGGAGAACGTTCTATGGGAAATTGCCTAATATACATCGAGATAAGGAACGAGAATAATTAACGAGAACGATACACCAAAATGAGTTTTGGTGATCGATGTACTTAGTGTACATAGTGTTTTTTCTACTTTTCATTATTTACTCTTTATTACATTTACTTAATTATTGCTGATAAATCGATATGGACTTTGCGAAACCTTGGGGCAGCACATTGATATGTATTATGCGTGAAAAATTTCAACAACTGGTCTGTGCAACTATGCTCCGCTCACTTATGTTACATGCCTCAACAACTACGGCCACGATATTCCGTTAGCTTCAAGACACGGAGCAAGGAGAACGCTACAGCCTAGCACTAACGAGGATAAAGTTAACCAACGTTTATGCTACAGATGTGCTAACTTGCTTTTACGATGTGAAAGTTACGCTTCCGATATTTTAAATCGCTATTTTACACAAGTTATCCCACTGTTACATATTGCCACATTGGATCTGATTTCGAACTTAAAGTAAAAAGGTTTGTTCCAACATTGGGATCTATTTTTTACTTTTATATGATACCCACTAAGGACAGATATAGATAGGTAACGATTTCAGGGTATTGTACCTCTTAAGCGAAGACCTATGAACTATGAACTATATGTTATTAGAGTGAATATATTTAGCGCTAGGAAGGCTTATAAATAATAAGCTCAATCATATGCTTACATACGAAACCATCACAAGAGACGACATTTTGACATCATAACAGGCGACGACATTTCATACGACCATCATAACAGACATTCTGTACATGGAAAAAGAGTGAATAGAACATAACACTTCAATTCTCTACATTCCTCAATAATAAGATATACTAATTTGGAAAAATGTTCAGTAGAATTCAAGTCAGGGCTTTTAAGTAACCAATTTATGACAGAGAAGTCAGAGGAATGCTCTTCCATCTAACCAACCAGTAGCCAACCGTAACCTGTGAGAGGCGCAGTTATCTTTCTGAGATACTCCCTTTCCGTGTAAATGACAGGGACATAAATGGATGGAGATGATAGCTCATCAACCTCACGTACAGAATCATATAGAGGGAGGTAAGAACAAGTACTAAAGATCCCAAACACAACCAGAAGAAAGCATCCCAGACCATGATTAAGCCTCCACGGCCTTGTACAGTTCCAATCTGTCACACCGGATTCATACATTCATGATTCTCTTGCCATATTCTGAGCCTCCCATTGGTATTAATTAGAGGGATCGAGACTCATCACTCCTACACATTTCATGTCCACTAGTGTCTATTCTCTATATTCTCTTGCCCAGGTAAGAATGGGAACTCGATGGCATTTTTTTAGGAAAGGTACCCTCGTGTGTCTACGGCTTCCGAAGCCCATATGGTGAAGGGAGCGATACACGATCTTTTTACTGACTGTACGACTGTCGCCTACTTTAGCTAGGTGGTAATTTGAGCTAATATTTGGCTTCATTGACCATGTACAATACGGCTGAGACGTCTCACAGCACGATTGTTCTAAGTTAAATGCGCTTTGCACTTTGCAGAGTCGCTACTTCTTTTTCCCACCATCCGTGTATTCTGGTATGCTCTTGACACTGTCGACCGTTAAAATCCTATCTCGCTGAGGATTTAAGAAATTGTATGGCCCATGCGACGAGAGATTACTATCTGCCCGATATTGAAACTTTACCTATACTGGTATATGAAACAACTGATTATCGACAAGCATAGTGCTAGACGTATGTGCATTTACCACAACTCCCTCACGTAAGCCCAGATGCGGCGCAGCGCTATTCAATTTGCATAGCCATGTCTATCCCTAATTTAGTGGCACTTCAGTGTAGTAACAACTCGTGAAGCTTGGGCATACGTGTAACGCTTGCAAGAGATAAACATGAATTTACTGCCGAAAAAGGGGAGCAAAAGACTTAATATATTGGTTCAGAGAAAAAAAAAATTTTTTCTAAAGGTTTTATTGTTCTTACTGGATTCATTTATAAGGGGAAACTTAAAATAAGGAAAGTAGAAAAAAATATCAAAATCAATTCGGATTACAATCAGAAATAACTTTAACCACCTATATTAAAAGACGAAATTCCATCTCTTTATCCAAACAATCTTGACTGTATTAAGTTCCATGAGGATAAGCCTACAAACCATACCTCTAAATTTACTGCTTTATGTTTTGAAAAAAGTGGGCGACCAATACTGCTACAGCAACCTGCTAGTTTTTTTGTTTGTTTTTTTTTTTTTTTTTTTTTTTTTTTTTTTCTCTCAACATTTTTTTCGAACAATCTGCTAGCCGAATTACGCTTATGCTAGAACTTTTATGGAACAAAAGTGCTTAATCATGACGAAGATTAGGTGCGAAATTGGGAGAAAGTGCAGAATCGCTCACTGCTTGCCTCGTTTTTAAGAATTGCACATACACGGTATCATCCATATACACTTCGACCTATTTTCACTTAAAAACACATCCCAGAATTGCACAAAATTCGCATTGCGCACACTCTTGACTTTATCCATGTACACTGCTAATGTCCTAGCTACTAACCTTTATCGCCTTACCAAAATGTCGCCAAACTACCTGTTACCATATTCCACAGATTAGCCGCATTTTCAGTGTATTTAGAGCAGAGTCTTTTGAACTGTAGGTTTCAACCTGCAGTAGCAGTTTTAATATTGCTTTAACTTGTAATAATAATTTTACAATTAACAAATATTTTTACACAATATATCTGAAGATGGTTAAAGATAAGACCATTCAGAGTAAATCGAAAAACGAAAACGTTTTGACGCATTCCTTTTACAATATAAACTTTCATTTTACTTGCTTTGACGCTGTCATTTCGTCTGTTACTTGTTTAAAATGTTCACATTGTTCTGCGTCTTAAAATTAGAAATAAAGTTAATGACCTAAAATTGCAATAGAATTTGCGTAATGCTCATGGGGTCCTGGGGTCGCGAAAAAATCTCAGTGCAGAAAAGGGGTCGCGACTGAAAAAAAGTCTAAGAAGCCCTGATTTAGAGTGTGCTGGATTATTTTCACCTACAATTTGCACAGAAACACTAAAGCAAGCGCATCAACTCGCTAATGAAAGAAGCTGAGTTGTGTGTGAACATTTTAGTCACGTATGGATTATGGGAAAACTTGCTATTTATAGTTGATTTCTTAAAAAGAATTTTTTTTTTTTTTTTTTTTTTTTTTTGTGTGTGTGTGTGTGTTAAGTTAGCGAATTCGTTCTGTTGAGATTCTCCAGTATCCAGTACTTAAAAGTTAAACCTTAAACTTTAGTAAGATTTATGCATGTAAAATTAATATGTAAAAATGACACTGTATTAGGATTTTTCGTATACAGAGTGACTGTCAATTGTTCTTACAAAACCAGAAGGGTGGTAGTACCCATCCAGACGAATAATAATTACACTCCATGGAACACTCCACTATGAGAGACAGAAAAGAGTAAAATAAGAATTCCGACATGAACTTATAACAGTGCTGAGAAAGCGAATGAACGATACAAAAAGTTGCATAATCTGATTCGTAGATGAGCTCAAAGTAGGCTCACCAGTAGTCGAGCCCACCAGCGGCCGAGCGGTAAAGTCGCTGAACACCGGTAGTTCGGTCCGAGGTTCGAATCCCGCGAACGGGCTGGCTGCATGGGCGTTTTCGTGGTTTTCCCCATGTGTAACGTGTATACGAGCCAGTTTTCCTTAGAAAGTCCTCCACGAAGGAATCCCTCCCCTTAGGCAGATAGGCCTCGTGTGCTTTGCCATAATTAAATACACACACACAAGTAGTCGAACGGTAAAGTCCCTGAACAGTCGAATCACGCGAACGGGCTGGCTTATGGGCATTTTCGTGATTTTCGCCATGTGTAACGGGTTAAGTACGAGTCAGTTTCCCTTAGAAAATTCTCCAGGAAGGGATCGTTCCCTTCCGTGTAGTGTCGTGTAGGGCGGCACACGTAAATAATAATAAGAGCTCAAAGTGGCGGTCTTGTTGCACAGTTCACCACGGGCAATGAATGACTGGCACAATAGCATGTGAACAGGCATCTTCTTATGCAGTGTTAGTGAACGCTTGTGTGCCTCATGGTGCAGTCATTGCTGGAGCTTTGCCCATTAATTAGTGCTACAACAGCCTCGTGCTTTTTAACAGTGTTTTTTTATCTATGTTCTTAGCGACGCTACAATAATCAACGCCTTAGCAATCTAACTGCACTCTTCTGCACACATGAGTATTCATGAACACATCATTCATCATTCAAGATGTACCTGTATTTACATACACTAACATTGTGCTCCAGCTATCATGTGACTTCATGTACTGCATTTGTCTTAAGCTACTTTTTTGCCACTCTCTTTTTCACCCATGCTTTTCATGCCAGGATTTAACGAGCGTTTATTCAGATTGAATGAGAAAGAAGTGGAATTGAAGAGATGGTTTCGCAATTTAATTTTAGAGCATGTTCTGCTTACTTGAACCCACGCTGTACCGGGATTTATTAGCGATTTGATTCTGTGGCTTTGAGTGCTTTTAAGCACTAGGCTTGTCTCGCCGGTTTCCTACAAACCAGGGCCTTTCCTGAGCGTTACTTTATACTGTGAGCCGTTAGGCTAATCTATTACATTTGAGTTAGTTCAACATTACGTATTTAAGTTAACCCAGAAGTTGTGGCTTGTGTAAACCTAAGCTGGGTCATTGTAACTTCTTTGGTGTTCAAATAAAAAGGTCTTATAGACACTTCCTTTGACATTCTGTAATCACAAGACTCGAAGATAAGTTTGTTCCCCTTCAAAATCAACGAAATTCCGATCAAAGACGATAATTATTTGGTTTAATAATTACTTTTCCATTTTTAAATGATTCCATTTTCAATTTTTTTCGTGATTCATATTTGAAGTTTCTTTTTAAAAAAAATTCAAGGTTCATTTTTAAATGCTTATAAGTTACTTCATTGAACTAAAATTTTACTAACTCTCTCAAAGGATATAATATACTCAATAATCCATAAGTAAATGAATTATTATTTAATTACTCTGCAGCTTTTGCGCAAGGTATTAGGCAATTTTTTACGATTTATTAATATATTTACTTTAATTCAATCTTTGGTATAGATATATATATACTCACATATATAACGTAAGGCGTAATATAAAGGGAAATGAAGCCAGAAAAATGCTAATCGACTTTAACAATTTAGTGTATATGTATATACTACATATAAACATAAATACATATTATTTCATTATAAATATATAATATATATGTAATTTAAAAACTTCTAATTGCTTCCAAACCTAACTAAAAATTTGTGTTGCAGTTACATATATTTACGTAAATGAATACAATATATTTAAGAATTTTTCTGTGATATTTTATATCTTCTTTAGTATTTTGTTCCATATATATTTACTTACATTGTACACTAATGGATAGATAGAGCAATTTGCCATAATTAAGTAAACGAAACCAAATCTTAAAATTGCGACTTCTAGGCGTTCTTAAAATTTAACGACTTCATACGGCTCTGGTGGCGATTAGTTTGTGTTATGGTGCTAAAGTTGACAACTGGTCGCTCGGTTTTGCCTTTTTGTCCGTTAACACCTAAGTACCTTAAAGATAGCCAATGTAGCAAAAATTGCAGAACGCCTAAAAGAGAAAGGACAAATATGTCGAACCTGCAGAAATATCTCAGCCCGTTCCCTGAAATTTCCGTATTTCGTAACGTAATTTTCCTCCCTTTTTATTAATTCTAGCGGTAAAGTCGTTGAAAGTAGAAAGAAAAACTAACATGGAAGAAATCAGATTAACAGCCCTTTTTGAATATGAATAAGATCCGATTACAAATTTTAAATTGATATTAAAATTCCACATATAAATAACTATATGATTTGTTTCATTTATAAGCGAAAAATTTGCATCTATAGGATGGTAAGCATTACAACTTACGTATGTAATACAATTCATAGTGTCATATATTAGAATTATTTAGAAACGTTTTTGGTATTTTCACCGAAGATTTATTCCAAATTATTTACATGCTTGCTATCTGATAAAATGGGTCACAAACTATAAAAAATTCCCAGATATTAAACTGTAAACTCTAAAACTTGGATTACAAAAGTTATTGGTAAAGTGTCTATAATTAAAATTATCGTTGGTACAACCTGTTAATTGTTTACATCTCATACTTTTTTTTTTTTTTTTTGTGTGTGTGTGTGTGTTAACGCTCGGCCACCGATAAGGCAAAAAGGTTTGTAAAATTCAAGGTTAATTTGAAAAAAAAATTAGAATGACAAATGATAATTAACTGAGGCATTACATGAAACAAAAGTTGCTGAAAAGGGAAATTTCCGTCAGGATCTTCTGAAGCTGTTATAGTGCATTTTTACAAGCTTCACTAGAGTTCTACTTTCACTTCATTAAAATTGTTACTCAATCTACAGTTTAAAAAAAAAACTCGAGTAACGCGAATACTAATGCTTTCCATGTTGACTTAAAAATAGTAATAAATTAATTAATTATTTAATTAATTTATTACTATTAAGATATTTATTAATTAATTAAGACAGATTAAGACATTTAGAGGCGCTTAAAGCATTCTGGTGTCCCCTCATACATTTACGCTAGTAGTCTTAACTGTACTGCTCATTCTGTGATAAAACTGGCAATGAAATTTTTTTTTGAAATTATGTATACAGTACATTTTTGCTGGTATGAAAAAAGTGAAGCACAATTTTAGCAGGTCCAAGAGATTCAGGCGCATAACTTTGGGAAGTCCGTCAAAGATGAAACATTTTGGTGCTTTTGAGTCTTTTTGGGGGTGCCTCTTTGATGTTCTAAGCGTGTACTCATTTTGCTCAATGGCTAATATATTAAGTAACCATTCAATAAAAATTTTTGCTTGAAAATACAATCCTGAAAAAAATAAATAGAAAAAAATTATGTAGTTTTGAATGTTACAATTACTTCTAAAGGTTTACCTATTCGTTTCACTTGCCCCAGTGCGACTACTTTTTAAAATATATTAAAATTCTCTAATGCATCTCTGTACATTCGTATTTCAAGGACTAGGCATTCAATCAGCATAATTGCACTTTGATTCATTTTACTTCCACTTCCTCGTTGGCCCACCAGCGGCCGAGCAGTACTGTTGGTTCGGTCCGAGGTTCGAATCCCGCAACCGGGCTGGCTGTATGGGAGTTAATGTGTATGCGAGCTAGTTACCTTAGAAAGTCCTCCCCGAAGGCTTCCCTCCTCTTAGTCATATAGCTCTTCAGTTTCCTGCATACTATGAGGATCTTGTAGATTTTCTGAGCCGATTTTCAGTCGCAACCGTTGGAATTCACATTCTGAGTCGAATTTTAGCCTTCTGTGTTAGTTTCTAATGAGCATTTCTGATGTTTACTTTCGGCCCACCAGCGGCCGAGCGGTAAGGTAGCTGAACACTGGTAGTTCGGTCCGAGGTTCGAATCTCGCGAACGGGCTGGCTGCATGGGCGTTTTCGTGGTTTTCCCCATGTGTAACGTGTATACCAGCCAGTGTCGCTTAGAAAGTCCTCCACGAAGGCATCCCTCCTCTTAGGCAGATAGCCCTAGTGGGCTTTGCCATAATTAAATACACACACACACACTGATGTTCACTTTCCTGGTCAGCTCGTGGTTAAGTTTTCAGTAATTCACTTTACGAGTTCCTGCCAAGCTCAGTTTTCTGCACCGACAATATCGAGACAATTTCTTAAAAATTTACTCTTAAACTGCTCACTGTACTGAACTGTGTTAAAGACTGGAAGAAAAGAAATGCTTAATCTTTCAAAATAAGTATTTTCATGACTTATTTTGAAATTAGTCGTTTTTAAGTAATGAATTTTTAAGTAATTAAAGTTCGTCATTCATTAGCGAACACACACTTGCCTAGTCGTTTTCTGCTTTTATTTGAAATTCTAGTTTTTATTATTAATTGTTCACATTTCCTCTCATTCTCATTCCAAAATTTGCTCCATTCTGCGGGTTACCCCGTTTTACCCGTTATAATCCGCACAATGGAGCAAATTTTAGTCCGATTTTCTCGGTTCCTATGGCTCCGATTGAAACGCGGTTTGGGTCTTAATATGCCAGAGGGTAGCCCCATTTTTTGATGTCAAAAAATTTCGTTTCACCGTGGGGGGTCAAGGTGATTTTGAAACCCATCGATTTCGATGATTTCTCCATAACTGCTCGATAGCTCGATAGAAAATCGCAATTTTTTGTGTGTAGGAGGAAACCCATGTGACCTTTCATCTCCGCAAGAAAGGTGATTCTATCTACAATAGGCGAAAATTTTTTAATTTTGTAAAAATATCCAAAAATCGGTAAAATTTAAAAATTATTTAAAAAACTGAAATTGCCAAAATGTTTGTCTCGAGACGCTCTATGATTAAAAAAAATATTCTTTCTCTAGGCCAATTACGACACGAGATCCATATAAGCGCCCTAACCCGTACAACGGGGCAAATTTTGGTTCCTATTTTCTCGAGTCCAATGGCTCCGACTGAAACGCGGTTTGAGGTTTAATATGCCAGAGGGAAGCCATATTTTTTTATAACAAAAAAAATTCATTTTAGCATGTTGGGTCAAGGTGATTTTCGAACCCCATGTTAATTTTTTTCGACAATTTCTCCGGAACTGCTCCATAGAAATCTCCATTTTTTGTGTGGAGGAGGAGACGCATGTGACCATTCATTTCCGCAAGAAAGGTGACTATCTACAATAGGCGAGTTTTAGCGATTTTTTTTTAATTTTGCAAAAATATTCAAAAGCAATAAAAATTTAATAATTAATAAAAATCCGAAATAGCAAAAATGTTTTTTCTCGACATGCTCTACGATTTAAAAAAAAAAATTCTCTCTCTAGGTCAATTACGATACGAGATCCATGTGGGCGCTCTAACCCATACAACGGGGCACATTTTGGTCCCGATTTTCTCGGTCCCTATGACTCCGATTGAAACTTGGTTTCCGGCTTTAATATGCCAGAGGGTAAACCTATTTTTTCATATTAAAAAAAATTCATTTCGCCATGGGGGATCACGGTGATTTCGAACCCTATATGTTAAGGTTAGCAATCGCCTTCGCCAGGAATCGAACCACGGACCTCTGAAATACCGGCTCAGTGTGCAGAACCACTACACCACGAAAGCACGCTAGGGAAGTGGGAGAAATACCTTATATACTCCCCTTTTTAAAGGGCGACTAGGGTTTCAGGTGGCCTAGTCGCCAAATCCTGGGTGCGGAGAATCATCATCCACAACCCTTTTATAGTTCGGGCGCCATTCCAGAGACATTAGGATTTTTTCGGAAGCAGGCAAATAAAAAATATGCAACGTCTTCGCCGGGAATCGAACCAAAGACCTCTAAAATACAGGCTAAGTGTGCTGACCACTACACCACGAAGGCACGCCAAGAAGGTGGAAGAAATACCTTACAACTCTTATTATTACATTACGACAAAATACACTAACGCTAAGGGTGCGACTTCGGGGTCTGCTTTCTAAAGAACACTGCCTCGTGTTTAATTTACGCATAAATGTTTACTTCGTGTTTACTTTATGTACTCATGAAAAGTGACATGCAAGCAGTGATTGGCATTTGAACCCGGATCGAACAGCCAATCTTCAGAGATTTTTACCACTCAATAACTAAAGTAGTTTCATTTTCCAATGGCCCTTATTATTTTTCATAGTAATGGGATTCATAGTACATCATATTTACAATGTGGAAAACGTGAGCAATTTTTCTGGTTTTGGCCATAATTCCACAAAAATTCATGTCAGAGACTTGAAATTCATCCTACAAAGGCTTATGATGCCTTATTTTATTCTGCTCTATAGGTGGTGCTGTCCTTGCACCAGACGTTTTCCTGCGTAGGTAGTTTTAGTTTTGCTTTTGTGGCAAACGATGTGAAAAATCAAACCACACAATTCAATATTCCATGAAAATGTCAACATGCAAAAATTTCAAATAGCGCATTAAAAGAACCACTACACCACGAAAGAGAAGTGGGAAAAATACCTTATAACAGAATCAAATCGCTAATAAATCCCGGTACAGCGTGGACTCAAGTACGGAACATGCTCTAAAATTAACTTGCGAAACCTTCTCTTCAATTTCACTTCTTTCTCATTCAATCTGAATAAACACTCGTTAAATTCTGGCATGAAAAGCATGGGTGAAAAAGAGAGTGGCAGAAAAGTAGCAAATGCAGTACATGAGAGTAGGTAAATACAGGTACATCTTGAATGATGAATGATGTGTTCATGAATACTCATGTGTGCAGAAGAGTGCAGTTAGATTGCTAAGGCGTTGATTATTGTCGCTAAGAACATAGATAAAAAAACACTGTTAAAAAGCACGAGGCTGTTGTAGCACTAATTAATGGGCAAAGCCCCAGCAATGACTGCACCATGAGGCACACAAGCGTTCACTAACACTGCATAAGAAGATGCCTGTTCACATGCTATTGTGCCAGTCATTCATTGCCCGTGGTGAACTGTGCAACAAGACCGCCACTTTGAGCTCTTATTATTATTTACGTGTGCCGCCCTACACGACACTACACGGAAGGGAACGATCCCTTCCTGGAGAATTTTCTAAGGGAAACTGACTCGTACTTAACCCGTTACACATGGCGAAAATCACGAAAATGCCCATAAGCCAGCCCGTTCGCGTGATTCGACTGTTCAGGGACTTTACCGTTCGACTACTTGTGTGTGTGTATTTAATTATGGCAAAGCACACGAGGCCTATCTGCCTAAGGGGAGGGATTCCTTCGTGGAGGACTTTCTAAGGAAAACTGGCTCGTATACACGTTACACATGGGGAAAACCACGAAAACGCCCATGCAGCCAGCCCGTTCGCGGGATTCGAACCTCGGACCGAACTACCGGTGTTCAACGACTTTACCGCTCGGCCGCTGGTGGGTTCGACTACTGGTGAGCCTACTTTGAGCTCATCTACGAATCAGATTATGCAACTTTTTGTGTCGTTCATTCGCTTTCTCAGCACTGTTATAAGTTCATATCGGAATTCTTATTTTACTCTTTTCTGCCTCTCATAGTGGAGTGTTCCATGGAGTGTAATTATTGCTCGTCTGGATGGGTACTACCACCCTTCTGATTTTGTAAAAACAATTGACATTCACTCTGTATACGAAAAATCCTAATACAGTGTCACTTTTACATATTTATTTTACATGCATAAAACTTACTAAAGGTTAAGGTTTAACTTTTAAGTACTGGATACTGGAGAATCTCAACAGAACGAACTCGCTAACTTCACAAAAAAAAAAAAAAAAAAAAAAATTCTCTTTAAGAAATCAACCATAAATAGCAAGTTTTCCCATAATCCATACGTGACTACAATGTTTACACACAACTCAATTTTTTTCAACTAATACTCTAAAAGCCTTTATCTTCTAACTTTGTCAGATGTAAATACCTAGGTATTATCCTAAATTCGGAATTAATGTAACCCTACATTAACACGTTGAGCACCACGCGCTTCGCTTAAAAGCGCTGGTATTGTAGGGCCAGTGATTCGTATCGCGGTAGAAGATAGCAACAAGTTTCGAAAAAGAAGACATTTCATCGAACAAAAAATGCAAGGATATCTAGAATACCACAACATAAACTCCGAAGAAAACCGGGAAAAGCCTCTGAAGTGCGAAAATATTGTAAATTATGTTATGATAAAAATGCAACAGAAGCTGGTAGAGTAATGGCCAGAAAAAAAAGACTAAAAGAGTGTTGTCACATTTTGTAATAGCTGTAATGGAGAACCGTTTTTCATGTTTACCGTGTTTCAATGAAATCCAATGAATCAAAAATCAAATCATGAATCAAAATTAAGTAAATTTAAAATAAATTTTGTGTCATTTCATAAAACAGTGTAAATTTTATAGTTATATATCATGTTACACGCTTGTCAGCTAGCGGCGGTTGACGCGGCCTAAACGAAAAGGTCTAGTGTCAGCCACAAATGGCTGACGCGACCTAGACGGAAAGTCTAATGTCAGCCAAAGATGGCTGACGCGACCTAAACGGAAAGTTTAGTGCAGCCACAGATGGCTGACGCGGCCTAAACGTAAAATTTAGTGTCAGCCACAGATGTCTGACGCGGCCCAAACGGAAATTCTAGTGTCAGCCACAGTTGGCTCACGCGGCCTAAACGGAAAACATAGTGTCACCCATAAATGGCTGGCGCGGGCTAAGCGGAAAAAATAGTGTCAGCCACAGATGGCTGACCCGGCCTAAACGGAAAATATAGTGTCAGCCACAGATGGCTGACGCGGCCTAAACGGAAAATATAGTGTCAGCCACAGATTGGCTGACGTGGCCTAAACGGAAAATGGCTGACGTGGTGGCTGATGGCTGATGGCTGAATAGCCACAGATGGCTGACGTGGCGCTCAACGTGTTAAGAAAAATTTTTTATGCGAAGTTAGCTAGAACCTAATATTAACTTATATTGGGTACTTATATTAGTTTGAGTTCTAAATTAAGGCCTTATCTAGGTCAGTGTTCTCTAAACTCATCCCAGTCGAAATGCAACTTTCAAGAGTAAAGATATCTCATACATGCGCAGAATTATGACCCATTCAAAACTTGCTCACGTTAAAACCAGACACAAACAATACATGACAATGAAGGAAACACGTATAAATCCAGTCATAGTTTTCACTTACAAAAATTATCCTTCAACGTTGTTGTAGACTCAAAAGCACTCAATCAACTCAAAAGAAATTCAGACGCACAGCGCCATTTGGCCGCTGTAATTCTAGTTACCCCCGGCACCGAATGATCAGGGGTTCATTCAAAATTTACATTAATGCAATTTTAAGCAGAAGAAGTTTCGCAATATCGCGGCATTACATTACCGATACCGATATCGCACAATGTTAATTCATGCATGACAGTAACGAAATTTAAGAAAATATATACAAAAACACTTTTATTTTATAGAAACATGAGGAGGATCATATTAGATTGGAATAAGGTTTTGGTTTGGTTTCGTTTATTGAGATTACGGCAAAGCACACTAGGGCTATCTGCCTAAGGAGAGGGATGCCTTCGTGGAGGACTTTCTAAGGAAAACTGGCTCGTATACACGTTACACACCACGAAAACGCCCATGCAGCCAGCCCGTTCGCGGGATTCGAACCTCGAACCGAACTACCAGTGTTCAGAGACTTCACCGCTCGATCGCTGGTGGGCAGATTGGAATAAGGAATTGGAATCTAATAAGGAATGGGTGACTAAAGAAATTAAAGGACTCAAAAAGAGGTTTAAACTAAGAAAGTGGTGAGGCAATGACCTTTCTTAATACCGATATTTGTTGAATTAGGGACAACATGCAAATTAGGCGTAGTAAATTTTCTAAGCTGTTGGGGTTATATTGCGATTCAGTATTATTTTATATTAACATTAAGACAGCCTTGACAATTGAAGAAAACCTAACCAAGCGAAAAGGGCTATCACTATCATTGAAGATTTTTGATTTGATTAAGCAAATCAAAGATTTCAAAGCGAGCAATGGCATCACTGTACGAAAAAAGAAAAACTACTTTTATCTTCATCGCGCAAGACTGTGTCGGAAATTCGAAAGATATGCTCTTTTAAATATTTTGCGATATAGCTTTTGAATTGAATTTTATGGTTTAAGGGCGAAGAACATGATATTTAATAAATAAAGGTAACACACAAAATGTTAAAAAAAAACGTCCCTTTGTGCGTAATGTAAAATCTGAAAGCTTTCAATTTTTTTTTTCTTCCCTTATTTCTTTTTTCCCCAAAAGGGCTTTTAGCCTCGAAACACAATCTTAGGCGGAAGGACCGGCGTTCGAATCTCGGCAAGAGCGTTGCCCATTTTCCCAGTTATTCTATAGATATAATCTAAGGTTCTTTTTTAAGAAAGTTCTTTTTTTACTGTTAATGGGATTGACTATAAAATACATTTAATTAACGCTATGTCTAATTAAAAACCTTCACTATTTTTATAGAATTACATTACCAATCTTTTTCCTTTCCAAATACATGAAATATGTTATATTATATGTTAGTCTAATGTCCTACAAATCTATATCTATCAATATCTAGTCACCTAATGTCCTATAAAATGTATCGCTATTCCACTTGACCCATGTCCATACATAAACTCTACTGATAAACCATATTAAAATTTAAAAGAACCTTTGTTTAAAAAAATGTATTTCTCATCTTTAGATCGTATTAACCGAACTGTTGATCACAATAAGCGACGAATTTTCCTCGTTTTCGTATAGAAACTGGAGGGAGTTGTGCAATTCGATGACAATATCCAAATGATAATATTAAGAGGCATTTACTGCATTTTACACAAGCGTAAGTTAGTTTCCGATTAATAGGCTTGACTCAAACTCTTCGTTAACACAAAGCGACTGGGATGACAGCATGAAAGTTTGAGTGATTTTCCTCACAAGTGACGTGAGAATACGAGCCATTTTTTATCAAAAAAATCCTCCATGAAGGCATCTTCTTCCTCTAGGTGGCATATTTTGCCACAATTCTAATAATAATTTTTATTGCACTGTGTTTACATTTTTAGCCTTCTGTACAATTAAATCTGATGATCAAAGCATCTTTTTAAATTAAGACATAACAGCTCTAATTAAACTAAATTTTATTTTTGAATTTAAAATTTCATGCAAAGATCCTTTTTCGGATCTCTATCGTTAAATGTCTGTACATGCATCAACTTCATTAGTTCCGAGCGGAAAATATTCTTCCGAACTTAGTAAGGAATGAAAAACTAGAATGGCACATCTTCTAAAAACAACTTATTCAAAGTAAGTGATAAGTGACGGAGGACGTGGGCACTGTCCCTTTACCTTAATGGTTAATCAGTACAGCACCACGTCCGCCATTATCCAGAGCCGCCAATGGGCTTATTCAAAGTAAGGTATTCTAAGCAATAAGAACAATGCATTTAATTTAATATGGCCACTAGACCACGACGGGGCATATACAGTGATAGTGATAGTGACGGAGGACGTGGCCACCACCCCTTTACTATTAAGTTAATTAGCATATAGGGCCACGTCCGCCCTTATACAGAGTAAAGTCAGAGAGGTCACATGGGAGGCTTGCACAAGGCGCCCAAACCCAACGCCTGGACCATCCGGTTGGCAGTTCCGCGAACCAAATGCCACCGGGTAGAAACCCGTACAAAGTGCCCGGGTCCAGTGATTTTGAATCTTCAAGAATAGCATTGTACATGGCTAAACAAGGGCAGATATACATTATTAGTTATTTACATGCTTCTGTTAATACATATTTGCTGACATGCAATCCAGCACTGTTACATACATATACTTTCTGAATACCTACATGACATTACCTTAATTTGCTTTGGAATAATAAGACAGAGCTAGTACACCTAGCACAATAAAGATAAAAATAAAAATAAAATAATAATAATAATAATAATAATAATAATAATAATAACATACATTAGGACACGCTTGCCACACTATATACACACATCGCAGACATACCTAAATTACTTATGCTTGAATGATACTGATTTACATTGAAATTTGCTGACATACTGACCAGTTATATTTACACATGGCATAAGTCTGGACCCATGTCCATTAGCTTATCAATTATATGAGTAATTTTGTTGGTCTGGTGTCGTTGCTTGACACATTTGGTACATAGGTGCATCTAGACAAGAGCCAGTGCACCTCGAAGCGATTTTTTTTAAAATTTGAATTAGAATTTTTTTTAATTTTATGTTTTGTGACGAAATCGCATTATTTTGAGATATAATGGGCTATAGGGAAGCGAGATTTCATTTTACACACTCCATTTTCCCATCGTCATGAAACATTGGCACTTAGCTATTTTACGAACTTAAAACAAATTTCGTCTTTCAATAAATCGATTGAATACGAATTTATTTAACAAGGTGAGCTTAACACCTTTTCAACGGGATTTTTTCTAAGAAAGTTTATTTTTAAAAATGCACAGTTTATTTTTCTTTGATTTTTGGACACGTTAAACTTTCATCCTCGCGACTGCTTTTACAAAAAGAATTTGGAAAAACGATAATATTTTGTATTTAAAAAACAATTTAAATGAAGCTTCCGAAAACACTTCTTACATCTCACATCTTTAAAAATGTGATTTTGGCAACAATTTTCCTTTCTTATTGTTGTTGTTAGATTTTGGTGAAATCGCATCATTTTGAATAGTTTCATTCTTTTAGAAATATGGGTTTGGCAACAATGTTTCATCGTATTTCTTGTGTCACTAAGAGATTGGCATATTTCATTGTCCTTTTTTATATATATAAAATACATTTTTTTTGATAAATTTGTTCTGCAGAGTAAAATTCTGCGCGGAATTTTCTTTCATGTTATTTTTGCTTATTTCACTATTAGTAAGATATTTTAAAGTTTTGCATGATTTTTTTTCTTCGACGGAAATTTGGTTAAATTTTATTAGGATAATTAATATTTGTATTAAGGGATATTGCTTATTTCATTGTATTTTTTATCTTGAAAATACAAGATAAAATATCATTAATTATACTTTGCTTTTCAGAATTTTCTGTTTTTTTTTTTTTTTGTATTCTTTTATGTTATTTATTGCTCATTTCACTGCTTTTAAGATATTGAAAAGTTTTGAGTGATTTTTTTAGGAAACATTGTTCTTAACCTCCTTTATACCATTTGAGTTCTTAAGATTTTGCAAAGGGAAGTTGGTTAATTTATTTATTAGGATAATTAATATTTGTATTAAGGGATAATGCTTATTTCATTGTAATTTTGTTATACGTAATACCTTTTCTTAAGAATTTGTTCTGTAGAGTAAAATTCTTCGCAGTTTTTAAATTTAATGTTTGGTGTTCTCTTCAGCCATTTTTCCGGTACATTTAAAAGCCAGACGAAGGCTGGCAGCGAAGCTGCTAGTGTAATAATAAATAATATATATAAAGTATGGAAAGCTAATTAATTGTTCCTTGCACATGCGTGTTAAAGTCATGTCGCGTTAAAGTCATGCGTGTTAAAGTCATGTCGCACATGCGTGTTAAAGTGATAATTGATACTGGTCCCTATACGTTGCAGCATTCCTGCTCTAGCGGTGGTGGTGTGTATTTAATTATGGCAAAGCACACTAGGGCTATCTGCCTAAGGGGAGGGATGCCTTCGTTGAGGACTTTCAACTGGCTCGTATACACGTTACACATGGGGAAAACCACGAAAACACCCATGCAGCCAGCCCGTTCGCGGGATTCGAGCCTCGGACCGAACTACTAGTGTTCAGCGACTTTACCGCTCGGCCGCTGGTGGGCCCCTGCTCCAGTGATCCTTACAGTAGCACTGAGACTTCCCTAAGATGTAATTAGAACCGCTGGGCATGAGTTTATACACGGAAACATAGGCTTAACATAAACCTGAAGAAAGTAGACGGTCCGCCAGTGAAGCGGAAAATTTCAGTAGTTCGTTTTCTGCTCACGATGAGGCGTGGAAGTTTTGGATTATTGTTTGAAATTTAATGCCATTTGTTAACCTTTAAGAGATGGGGCAGATTGGAAAGATTTCACCTTAAAAAGGCGGGAAATCCAAATGCATTTCCACCCCCCCTTTTAGCTGCCATTGTAAAGGGAAACTACTACTCTTCTGCAATTTTTCCTGTAGGTCGCCTTTGTTAATTTTCAGATAAGAGACTAGGGAATAATATAAAAGAATTTGTTGAATTTGTTCTCTTTTCTGTCGTTTCTTTTCCCTAAACTAGGGAAACATATTATGATGAGATTTCGTAGCTAAAAATAATTGTTGTATGTTGGAATATTAACTTTTGCGTCATAATGAAAATACGCCTTAGCAGCAAATGCACGCCTATAATCAGTTCATAGTCTATTCAGTTTTTATTTGTTTCCAAACCGAATTTAGTTTAGAATTACATATACTAATTAACATTTTTAATTTATACTCGAAATTGATGTTTAACTATTTGTTTCTCGTAAACATCGGCAGTTCGCTTTTATTTGTTTCCAAGTATTGTGTAACAGCTTATATTTATATATCAAACAAATCCCGTTGTATTTTTCTTAAATGAGTTTCGTTTATTTTTTTCATTAGTATTCTTATTCAGTTTAATTTATTCATTTCTTCCCCCCCCCATATTTCATCTTTCAACTACATTATTGTTCATTGTTCTTTCTTGCAATTTTGTGATAAAAGCTTTCTTTTACTCTTTAACGTTTTTTTTAAATTATTTTCCTTTACTTTAAAAACAGATTTTATTCATTATATTTTCATTGCATTTGCATTCCATTGCATTTTGCATGTTTCAAACAGCAATATTAAATACAAAAATTACATTGTAAAGGGGAAATATAAAGAAAAAAATCTGATGTGTACACACCATGACTTCCATGCATCCTTGTATTGGAATATTAAATTATACGCATTTTTTCTTGCATTTCATTTAAACTTATTAGACTGAATTAAATCTACTTCGCCGACAGCGCATAAACCACAATAGAATAAATGCATTCTTTAAAATTCACTCTAGTATTTGTATACCATAGCGACACTCTGGCGCTAAATTCACTTACCAGTATTAATAATTATATAACAGTTAACTTATATAATAATTTTATAACGGAAACTAAGTTAACTGTTGTTATATAATCCAATAATTATATAACAGTTAACTTATATATTTCGTTCATATTATAACTCATAATGCCCAAAATTTATATCATTTAAAGAATAGAATTATCTAATCGTTGCCACATATTCTATTCAAATACTATAATAAAGCTAGAACGATGTATAAAAGAAATTAAGCAAACGAAACAAAAAAGAAACAGTTTTTCACAGACGACTGAGTATTTCTCATTTAATTAATTCAGTTCTCACTTCGCGAGAAGGCAAAAATACATAAAAACTCAAAATATCTATATTCAAAATTACGAAGTAAATCTTAAACGCTGCGTTATATTTGTTGTTGCGAAGCTAAGTTTCTCTAGATTGGCAACAAATCCACTAGTCTCCTGTTTCAAATGTAAACAAGCAATGACCGCCTTCAAAAACAAGTTTAGCGGCAATTAAACAACTTTAAAATTGCTGATAATTCTAAAAATATTGCACACAGATTTACTAAAGGCATAAAATCCTTAACCGGAAGATATAATCAACATAATACAAGCAAAAAATGTATAATTTACAAACATATGAGAGTAAAGAAACTGAGATCACTGAGCCGGGTAACAGATTGGATATGTATATAAATATATTTATATATGTTTGGTGCGGCCGATTGCAACCAAAATACGAGGTGCACATCTACATGTTATAGCAGTCCTATATACAAAATTTCAACGTTATGAGGCTACTCGTTTTTGAGTTATGCGAGATACGTACTTACGTACATACGTTCGTACAGACGCCACGAAAAATTCTCTTCAGAATTCATTTTAAAGTAGTTTTATATTTTTTTTTTTTGAAGGAAAAGAGTATTTTATTCTCTCCTTACGCACAGATATCACGCAAAAAACATCGTTAAATTGCATTCGATAGCGGTCAAAATGGATATTTTCGTTGAAATATGCTGCCTGAAACTTTTCGCGATTACAATACTTCCTTTTTTCTTCGTACAAGGAAATAAAAAATGGAAAGTTTTGGTTTCTATAAATTAGGAATTTTGCCCCAAGTAAATTATCCTTGGCGTAAACAGAAAAATGCGCTAAGATAAATTTTTGTAATTCTCCTTAAATTCCTCATCACGTTTTGCAAATTTTAATATTTAGGCATAAGTAATTTGATTCGTAGAATCGAAATATGCAAAACAAATTGAACACTTCAGAAAAAGTCAACTTTTGTGTCAGGATACCTATATTAGAACAATGCTGTATATAAATCTAATACATGGCGTAAGTCGCGCTATTGAGACATGAAAAACACAGTTTGAATTTCGTCAATCGCCTCAGTAGAACGGGAGAAATAGAACTTACCCGTTCTTTCTCTCCCGTTCTACTGAAGGAGATTGAATTATGCTGTTCTTATCTTCCGGTTAAGGTTTTTATGCCTTTAGTAAATCTATATGCAATATTTTTAGAATTATCAACAATTTTAAAGTTGTTAGTGCCGCTAAGACTAATAATTTTTTGATGGCGGCCATTGCTTGTTTACATTTGAAACAGCAGGATAGTAGATTTGTTGCCAATCTAGAGAAACATAGCTTCGCAATACAAAGATAACGCCTCCATTTATTATTGCGAATTAAATCATGGTTAATCCTTTCTGGAATTTTTTCGAGGAAATAACTGTTTAAGATTTACTTCGTAATTTTTAATATAGATATTTTGAGTTTTTATGTATTTTTGCCCTGTCGGGAAGGGAGAACTGAATTAAATGAATGAGAAATACTGAATCGTCTGTGAAAACTGTTTCTTTTTTATTTTGTTTGTTTAACTAAACAAACAAAATAAAAAAAGAAACAGTTTTCACAGACGATTCAGTATTATGTATAATAGAAGTTTCTATTATACATTGTTTTAGATTTATTACAGTATTTGAATAGAACATGTGGCAACGATTGGATTATTCTTCAAATGACATAAATTTATATGCATTCTGAGTTATAATATGAACTGGAAAGCACGTCCGACTAGTAAATGGCTAGGTACGAAATACGAATTCCCTCTACAGCATTGCTTATTTTTTACTTCCTGATTCTATAAACTTAATAACTCACCCTGTGCTGTTATGAAGTAAGAATATTTAGGTATCATAGTGTTATGCAGGTACTAAAATATAGTACGATAGTATCGTTAGTACATTAATATAATCGTACTAAATGTGGCGATTATATTACATTAATATAATCGCCACATTTAATCGACTATGACATTTTTCACAGACATTCTCACTGACATTGAGTACACTTCGATGTAGCTAAGATATCCTTTAATAGATTTTTCCAGGTGATCATTTGATTCTTTGACATTTTCTCACTTGACATTTTCGGTCCTTAAAACTTTCACTCCTTGACATTTTTCACTCCTTGATATTTTCACTCTTTGATATCTTCACTCTTGACATTTTCACTCTGATATTTTCACTCCTTGACACTTTCACTCCTTGATTTTTTCACTCTTTGACATTTTCACTCCTTGATATTTTTACTCCTTGATATTTTCACTCCTTAATATTTTCACTCCTTGACATTTTCACTCTGATATTTTCACTCGTGACATTTTCACTCTTTGATATTTTCACTCCTTCACTTTTTGACATTTTTACTCTGACATTTTCACTTTTTGATATTTTCACTCTGATATTTTCACACTTGACAATTTCACTCCTTGACATTTTTACTCTTTATTTTCACTCCTTGATTTTTTTCACTTTCACTCCTTGATTTTTTCACTCTGACATTTTCATTCTTTGATATTTTCACTCCTTGACATTTTCACTCCTTGACATTTTCACTCCTTGACATTTTCACTCCTTGACATTTTCACTCCTTAAAATTTCCACTCCGGCGAGATATTAATGAAAATGAAACGAGTGAAAAAATTAATAAAAACGCTGAAAGCACTCAATTTTGCACGCATTTTTCCGAGTGGCAACAGTTTAGCGCATTAGACATAAAAATGCTATATTCCGAAGTGGGTTGTGGGTTTTTTTCATTACTGATTTCTGATCAATTATGATGTATATTTCGCCACATTTAATCGACCATGACATTTTTCACAGACATTCTCACTGACATTGAGTACACTTCGATGTAGCTAATTAATAGATTTTAATAAATTTTTCCAGGTGATCATTTGATTCTTTGACATTTTCTCACTTGACATTTTCACTTAAAACTCCTTGATTTTTTCACTCTTTGACATTTTCACTCCTTGATATTTTCACTCCTTGACATTTTCACTCTGATATTTTCACTCTTGACATTTTCACTCCTTGAAATTTTCGCTCTGATATTTTCACTTCTTGACATTTTCACTCTGATATTTTCACTCCTTGATTTTTTCACTCTGACATTTTCACTCTGATATTTTCACTCTTGACATTTTTACTCCTTGACATTTTCATTCTATTATTTTCACTCCTTAATATTTTCACTCCTTGACATTTTCACTCTAATATTTTCACTCCTTGACATTTTCACTCCGATATTTTCACTCCTTGACATTTTCACTCCTTGACATTTTCACTCTGATATTTTCACTCTGATATTTTCACTCGTGACCTCTTTACTCCTTGAAACTTTCACTCCTTGACTCACTTTGACAGTCTTTGACATTTTCACTCCTTGACATTTTCGCTCTGATATTTTCATTCCTTGACATTTTCACTCTGATATTTTCACTCTTTGACATTTTCACTCCTTGACACTTTCACTCCTTGTTTTTTTCACTCTGACATTTTCATTCTTTGATATTTTCACTCCTTGACATTTTCACTCCTTGACATTTTCACTCCTTGACATTTTCACTCCTTGACATTTTCACTCCTTGACATTTTCACTCCTTAAAATTTCCACTCCGGCGAGATATTAATGAAAATGAAACGAGTGAAAAAATTAATAAAAACGCTGAAAGCACTCAATTTTGCACGCATTTTTCCGAGTGGCAACAGTTTAGCGCATTAGACATAAAAATGCTATATTCCGAAGTGGGTTGTGGGTTTTTTTCATTACTGATTTCTGATCAATTATGATGTATATTTCGCCACATTTAATCGACCATGACATTTTTCACAGACATTCTCACTGACATTGAGTACACTTCGATGTAGCTAATTAATAGATTTTAATAAATTTTTCCAGGTGATCATTTGATTTTTTGACATTTTCTCACTTGACATTTTCACTTAAAACTCCTTGATTTTTTCACTCTTTGACATTTTCACTCCTTGATATTTTCACTCCTTGACATTTTCACTCTGATATTTTCACTCTTGACATTTTCACTCCTTGAAATTTTCGCTCTGATATTTTCACTTCTTGACATTTTCACTCTGATATTTTCACTCCTTGATTTTTCACTCTGACATTTTCACTCTGATATTTTCACTCTTGACATTTTTACTCCTTGACATTTTCATTCTATTATTTTCACTCCTTAATATTTTCACTCCTTGACATTTTCACTCTAATATTTTCACTCCTTGACATTTTCACTCCGATATTTTCACTCCTTGACATTTTCACTCCGATATTTTCACTCCTTGACATTTTCACTCCTTGACATTTTCACTCTGATATTTTCACTCGTGACCTCTTTACTCCTTGAAACTTTCACTCCTTGACTCACTTTGACAGTCTTTGACATTTTCACTCCTTGACATTTTCGCTCTGATATTTTCACTCCTTGACATTTTCACTCTGATATTTTCACTCTTTGACATTTTCACTCCTTGACACTTTCACTCCTTGATTTTTTCACTTGACATTTTCACTCTGATATTTTCACTCGTGACCTTTTTACTCTTTGAAACTTTCACTCCTTGACTCACTTTGACAGTCTTTGACATTTTCACTCCTTGACATTTTCGCTCTGATATTTTCACTCCTTGACATTTTCACTCTGATATTTTCACTCTTTGACATTTTCACTCCTTGACACTTTCACTCCTTGATTTTTTCACTCTTTGACATTTTCACTCTGATATTTTCACTCTTGACATTTTTCACTCCTTGACATTTTCATTCTAATATTTTCACTCCTTAATATTTTTTTACTCCTTGACATTTTACTCTAATATTTTCACTCCTTGACATTTTCACTCTGATATTTTCACTCCTTGACATTTTCACTCTGATATTTTCACTCGTGACATTTACTCGTGACATTAACTTCACTTGCTCGTGAAAGCAAGAAAGCACACCTTCGAACTCGTTTCCCTTCTATTTAACTCGGATTACTTCCGCTGACAATTTGAATCCTTGCGCGTTCTACTAAAATTTACATACTCTGGCATTGGCAATTCCAGGGGAAAGTAAGGCTTGACAGGAACGGTAGTTTAAACTTAAAATAAATGTTAGTTAAAATAAATATAAACCTTACAAACTGTTAAGCGTTTTATCGCCGAGTTCAAATAACTAATGTAGACTCAAGAAGGGTTAACTACCCTTTATTTCGCTCAAAATAAGATGAAAGTTGGCCCCTTTCTTGCCTTGAACAAAGCCTCCACTCGGGCTTGAATTCAAAATAAGAAATACTTAGAACTAACTTAAAGTGACTTAGCCGAAGATAATACAAAACTAACGTAGCTGTCCCTTAATCTAAACTAGCCGATGAATATCAAAGGGCACGTAATATACAGCTGAGCGTAACAGCTTCAAGAGTGACTCAGCCAGAAGGTAAACACGCGCCACTAAGGATTCCTAACTCTCTCTCATGAAGTAAGTTGAATCTTCTTTAAATGCTCCCTCTAACTCATTTG
Organism: Stegodyphus dumicola; assembly: GCF_044657685.1. Taxonomy (NCBI): domain Eukaryota; kingdom Metazoa; phylum Arthropoda; class Arachnida; order Araneae; family Eresidae; genus Stegodyphus; species Stegodyphus dumicola. Next base: position 206,245,903 of record NC_140781.1, read on the forward strand.
CATTTAACGCGATTCTAAAAACTCATTCTGGTACAGAGTTGTGAGTGGAGACAATTGACTTTCCTGTCAATTATCCAAATTAAAATAACTGTTATAAAATTAAAATATACGTCTCCCAGACGGTATAGTGGTTAGGGAAGCCTGACTGCGGTACCAAAGGGACTAGGTTCGAATCCCGGAGAAGGCATGGATGTAAAATTGTCTGTCCCTTCATAGGAGGTAATGGTGGCCGCCTATTAGATGCCTCCACAATAATATGGTCACCGCTTCTGGCCTTTGTAGTGGCCAATGCCGTTATAGGCAAGGGTCTACCATTTGTAAGAAAAAAAATTAAAATATACCTTACAAGCTTGAATTTGTTGTGCTATTTGAATTTTGTTGTTGAATTTGTGAATATGAGCAGTTTGGGAACTATTAAGATTTAATGCATTTAACATCCATGCATGCATAAAGAAATGTAGACGCAGAGATATGATGACGAAATAAACATTACATTAAACCAGCATACTTATTTTCTATAGCATATCCATTATATCAAGTTTCACCTTTTATGCTTCATAAACTTTCATTAAATGTCATATTAGTGCGTATTAATGATACAGTATTAAGACAAAATGTAATTTCTGGCTCAACTGTATCCGTTTGGCTACATATAATTTCTTGGATTCTTATGGACAGCAGTATTGGTATTCAGTATTTTGATATCTAGAAGTATTAGGGACCCGAGAGGAATTAAAGTTATTGAAAGACTCAAGAGCTTGTCCAGCTCTTCTGTCCTCCATCTACCATGGATACCATCTCATGTAAGTCTAAAATATAACTGATATAGCTAAGAAACTAGTAAAGCAGTTATATGCTTTACATAGGCCTTCCATGCCTCAGGTATATGCTGAAACTTTGACCTACCTTGATCTATACTAGAGAAGAAAACCTTTAATTAACCTTTAACTGCTGTGAGCGGTCTCTCAGACAGCGCGACATTTTCCATTAAATGCTTCCACCTCTTAGAATAATTAATGGGTATTGCCATTCTTAGTACCTTCCTAAAACAGTTGTCCAAGGTCACATACCAAGTTGAATTTGGCTAGCTCTGTTTCTTGTTTTATTTTTTTTAAATTTTCCCCCTCAGCGGTCTGTGGGACTGATAACAGCAAATACAATTCAAATTTCGGCCCGATAAAGTTCACTTTTCGTTGTTGTTACATATTTTACTTTTTTATAAATATCCTTGAAATTGCTTCAAATGCGTGCAGGAAACGTTCTATATATCTTACCCAAGACCAAATTTAATAAATAGTCCGAAATTGGTCTAATTTAGAGTTATCTGATGAAAGTTCCTACGATGCAGTTATTGAAAGCGACCACGACACAAATTCAGAAATATCTGCCGATGAAAATGAAAATCCATGTTCTCCTTCTACAAGAGATTTTTTATTGGAAAAAATGAGTTCAAATGGTCTATTCAAGAACCCAACAAGGGTGTTCGAACTCGTAGTCACAATATTATTCTTCGTTCAATCTATACAACTGCTCGTAGAACCCGACGTTGGCCTATGGCAATATTCTTCAGAAACTTGGATATCTGTGCATTAAATGCACTCGTATTATTTAAATCTTATCCCATTGGCTTCGAAAATGAAACGAAAAGATTTCATTAACAATTCAGTTGGTGTAGTCTCATGTAAAACGGAGGATAACTTCATGGTTTTTACCTAAAGAACTCAAACTTACAATAAGAAGAGTTTTCGGAATAAATGATGATGAAGGAAATACTGCGATCGAAGACGATAAATTATATAAAAAAAAGAACGTGCAATATTTCTCCACCGAGCAAAAAAAAAAAAAAAGGAAAACAGCTTACAAATGTATAGCATGCAAAGAACCAGTGTGTCTACAATGTAGTAGAAAAGCATGTATAAAATGCAGCTCGAATTATAATTTTTTAAATAAAAATTTATTTTCTATATTCTTATAAAAGCATTCTTATCGCAAATTTTAATGTAAAATGAAAAAGTTGAATTTTAAACTTTACATCTTCCATCCAGATACGTAAGCGAAGGAATTATTATCATAATATATATTTTATTTTAATGAACTGATCTAAGTATAAAAATTACTTTATAGCTTCATGAAAAAGTTAAATATATGAAATTAAAAAACATTTATTCAAATAAGAAAAATAAAACAATATCGTCTTTTGTTTTCAGCAAAAGCGGTCTGAGAGACCGCTCACAGTAGTTATGCGACAATTTAAGTCACAGTAGTTAAAGGTTAACATTTATTGGAGACAACTACCGGCACATTCATGGTATCGAAGTGCAAGTCCTGGTTCTGCAATTGGCTTCAGTGGTGAAAGGAAGGCCCAAACGGCTCTCGCACGGTTGACGTCAGGACACTTAAGAACCCTCAGACTTTTCCGTGGTAATAAACCATTCTCAACTTGTACCAAGTGTAAAATCCATGAAGCCAACGTGCAACATCAACTTAATTGTGTTGCCTTCGTGCGTGAAGACCAAAGAGACCTAATTTGATATTGGAAGTCAGAAAAGCGAATAAACTGGATCTGATCTGACGATAAACTGTATGAACTGGAAACCTTGCAAAGAGTTAATTGTGTAACACAATTGTTCTTTATTCTTACTTTTCTCACTTCTTTCTCACTTAAAGTGTTAAATTGTGTTTTTTTACATTGTTTAAAAATTTACCAAAAAAAATGCGCACGGATTTATGGACTGACCCAATACATAAAACATTGCATAAATACTGGTATAAAGTGCATCTCTATTGGAATAGCTACTGTATTCTTGTAACGTACGCAACATCATGTACTCTCATCAACTTTACTTTTTCCATGATTTTCGCTAAAATGCAAAATGTTTCCTTTGCTACAAGAAAATTTTAAAAGACTTATTTCAAAGACTAGCTCTACTGTAGAGCTACCTGTAGCTACTGTAGAGCTCTACAAATGTAGAGCTACATGAGACTGTACCTTTACATTTGGGGCTTTATGTCCGTTTGTATTAATAAAAGCACAACAGGATAGTCCAATCATTAACGACCCCATGAATGAATTACGCAGCGAAAGCATACTCGCACCACTGAATTACATCAAACAACAGATTGTATCCGATACTCTGGAAGACTGGATTTCCAATGACTTCATTGTTAAAGATGTGTTTATGCTGTTTTTATACAAATAAATCTCGTGGGCATCCTTCTGATTGATATAAATATGAAAATAAAACCTTTCGAAAAAGGCTACTGATCTTTGCAAGACAAACGTTTAAAACAACTAAGGAAATGGGAAGTAATAATGTAACCATTCAAAAAAAATACAGTATTTTCATTTTTCCTCACTTACATTTTCAAACTTTATAATTTGTCCAATAAACCATGGCAACATTTACCATTGAAATAAACAAATTTGTCTGTAAAATTGAGAATATAATATCAGCATGTTCTTAACCCGCGGGAAAGCGCGTGGGGTGTATCATACCCCACCCCTACATAAAAGTGGAATATTCCTAATTTGTGAAACTAAAATTCTGTGCTGCATTCAGTAGCTGAGTTTCTAGTTGTGGTTCACTTTCAGAACCGCTTTTTCTTTGCCTGTGTGTTTCAGAAAAAGATTTATCGGTATTTTGTTGGAACTGGGGTATGACACACCTCACGCGCCTGTCCGTGTAAGTGTTTTTCTGACGGAATACTTAGTTCAGAAATTTATTTCTAGAGTGTAACAGTAAATATTTCTACTCGCAAGTGATTTTAAAGTACTTGACATTAAATTCTTAAAAATTTCTAACCGCATTATGGTAAAAAGAATGAGTCCCTATCAACTGGAGATGCAACGCAGGTGAGATTTATTAGAAATATATAAAAGCGATGAAGATTGCATTCCGGAAACTGAAAATGAACCTAGTAATATTTTCTACACTGTTTTTGGTTTCGCAAAAGATAAAACATTAATTCCTAATGTTCCTAAAAAAGGAAAAACTGTTCTTATGCTTTCAACATTGCATAACGATCGTACTAAAGATGATACTATTGGAGAAAATAAAACATCAGGAATTATATGTTTTTATAATATGACTAAAGAAGCTGTGGATAAGGAGAATGAAATGCTAGCCAATTATTCAATTGCCTGTATAACAAGGAGGTAGCCAATGGTCATTTTCTTTCCTGCACTGAATATTGCTGTAATAAATGCTTGAATTATATTACATTGAACTGCTAATCCACCAACCAGAAACAGAAGTCTGTTTTTCAAGGACTTAGCATTACAAGTAATGAAAAAAAGTAATGAACAAAAATCAGAGATGAATACTTCACCAAGAAACTGACGTACTGCATTCAAAACAAAAGCACAAGTTTCGACGAAGAATTAAAACGAATACATGAAATTTGAAACAACTAAGTATGAAAGATGTGAGAAATTGCCCTCGCGCCAAGGACAGAAGAACGTGAATTCAATGTTTAAAATGTGAAAACATTCTGTGCCAAGAACACATGAATGTATTTGTTCAAAGTGTAAAGAAATAAAATAAACATTGTGTATTAGAGATGCAATGAGACTTAGAGGCATGATGTTTATTTTTTTATTATTTTCATTTATCTTAATTTATCTTAATTTTAACTCTAAGATTATTTTGAAAATTAATTTTTTGAAACCCAATTATTATTCACGTATTTATAATACACGAGAACAAGAAAAACAGCTTTAAAACAAAATAAAACTATTTTTTATCGTATTTTAAATACTGGGGTATGTGATACCCAACGCGCCCACTCTAGTAACTTTTCTTGGTGCGACTTCCGCCGGGTTAAGTAAGTGCATCGTGAATCCTTACCCGACAGAAATCCTGGGTTTTTCAGAATTAGCTTTACAATTGTCGTTCTGCACACATTTTCTGTTCTTAAATACTATTTTCCGTCATTCAAAATGAGTCCCCAACTCGATGACCAGATTAAACATTAAGAGATATTAATAAAATACAGCGTTATAATGTCAAGTTGATTACAAACCTCGGGGGTCGCCGGCGAAAGGGTGCGAAAGTATTTCGAACTAGTAATAAAAGTGTAGACAACATTAATCATTTTTATTTCGGAGCCGCAGACATAAAAAATGTGCAATGCAGCCGATGAGATTTGAACTTCGGACGTCCCGAATGCTAGCCGAACGTGCTTCGAATTACACCACGAAGGCAAGCGTTAAAGAGGAAGAAAATACCTTATGAAACTATACTGAGAGAAGGGGAAAATGAACAATGCCCTCGCCTGGACTCAAACCTTGGACCTCTCGAATACGCGCCGAGTGTGCTGACCACTATATCCCTAAGGCATGCTAAAAACGCGAGAGAAATACCTTATACACTCCCTCTTTTAAAGGGCGACTGGGGATTAGGAGACCCAACTGACACATCCTGGTGGTGCAGAATCATCATCCACCACTTTTTTTACTTCGGGCGCCACTGTAGAAGATTTTTAAAGCAGGAAGCTGAAGAAATGTGCAATGTCCTCACCGGGACTCGAACCTCGGACCTCTCGAATACGTGCCGAGTGTGCTGGCCGTTACACTATGAAGGCATACTAACAAGCAGGGAGAAATACCTTATAAACTAACGCGAATAAAGGGTAGGGATACGGATGATCATTGCCTAAGGGGGCTCATACACCTTAAACCCCTTATGATCTTCGAATATGTGACTGTTGCAAGAATTGGGCTAACTTATTTATTTAAAAAACAATTACTTCCATCTTTTTACAGCTGACTACATAATATAGCTGCTTTGGAAACTAGTAATCAGAAAGTTTATGTTGCCACAAATACTTCTGTAATTTAATTCGCTTTGTGACAAAATTTTCGTCATGTTTCTACCCTGCGCGCACGATATATTAAAAATGGCTAATGGTACATACTTGAAATTTCATGGAATTCTTTATATGGTCACTATTTTCTAACTGAACCAAAAATCTGATGAATATTTTATTATTAAAAATATTTATGGACGCAAGCATTACAGATTTTTTTAATAAAATACATTTTATAAACTCAACTCCAAATAAAATAAAAATTTAAGATGAAATTCTTAGAACTTTTGGTTCCCGGTAGTTTCCAAATGTTATAAAAGCTATATATTAAACATGGAATTAAGGTATGCAACAGAATGTTTTAAAGTGTGCGCGCAAGGTGGAAACATGACGAAAACTTTTGTCACAAAGCGGATTAAATTATAAAAACATTTGTGGCAACACAAACTTTCTGATCACTATTTCAGAAAACAGTTATATTATAAAAAAGTTGGAAGTAATTGCTTTTAAAATAAATACGTTATCTCAATTCTTGCAACAGTTACATATTTGAAGATCTTATGGGCTTTAAAGGTGTATGAGTCCCCTTAATAGAACTCTTTGCAGATTGTTCGAATGAAATATCCAATAGTTACATATCTCGCTACTGTGAAAGTTTACAAATAAACAGTTTTACGAAAGAGCCAATAAAGAATGGTGAAATTCACTTGTTTCATTTGCCCGTCATTTAAACACACTTATCATTTAATAAATATTGTTCAGTTCGAATCTATTTCTGCTTCGACGGACGCATTAAGCAGAGATCCGAACGTGAATTCCTTTGCGAGTAGCTGCTTCGTTTCTCCAAACTGTCAACTTCGACATTCCATTAGTGCTCGTGTCTTCCGTCAATGGAATGGAATGGAATGTCGAAGTTGACAGTTTGGAGAAACGAAGCAGCTACTCGCAAAGGAATTCACGTTCGGATCTCTGCTTAATGCGTCCGTCGAAGCAGAAATAGATTCGAACTGAACAATATTTATTAAATGATAAGTGTGTTTAAATGACGGGCAAATGAAACACTCTAGATTAAATTAGCTGTGTTAATTATAAATGAGTCAGGGGATTTAAATTCGCAGCAGAAGCGAAAGTTTGGTGGATGGCGTAATTATGTTATATCTTAACTTCAGAGTCAGAAGTTGATGAAGTGCGCATATTAACAGCTTCCATATTTGATTCTTCCGAATAAACAGATAACATTATATTTTTTTTAATTTGCCGATAAATATTTTCAGTTAAAAACAGAAAGAATAAAGTTACACTCTGGAGTAATATTCCGAGTACAGCATTATGCCTAAGTGGGTTAAACCGTTTCTATCAATTTTTTTTAATGTCTGCCAGAAACTAGTTTTGTTGCAATTAAATTTAATTGCAGAATCACTTTGCTTTATGATTATGAAACATCATTTCTTTCGTTTAGTGTCGAAGGAAATGCCATCGGTATTAAAAGTGCTCTTATTCGAAACTTAAATTCCTATCATTTTATTCTCAATTTGTAAATGGATTTTTTATCTTTCATGGAACATCAGATTTCGTTTCAAAACTATTCCCTTAACATTTGGCCGTAAATAACGGCTGTTAAAAATAAAACAGATCGATAACCTAATATTATATTCTCCTATTTCTCATGAATATACAATAAAATATATATAATTTCCACTCTATCCACGTACATCACTGTCAACTTACTGGAGGAGAATATCCTATGACAGCATCTGCGTGTGCGCATATATATGGTGTGTGTGTGTGTGTGTTTATAAATACATAAATTTGAGATCATGGAAGGAATAGTCACTTCAGATGATCGCAGTGGTATTTCTTAACTTTGCGATGGATAACATATGAAAAACAATGCGGTATAAACATATTACGTTTCATATATTATCCACGCAATGTTAAAGTATATCATTTAAACAACATTATATCCAATATTATCGTACCTCTAATGTATAGACAAATACATTAAATACAAAAATGATAATGCACTGCTGGCCTCTCAAATCGCAAAACTAGGAACGTTAGGTTAGGTTAGGTTAGGTTAGGTTATTTAATTACGGCAAAGTCTCGAGGGCTATCTGCCTAAGGGGAGGATGCCTTCGTGGAGGACTTTCTAACGGAAGCAGGCTCGTATACACGTTACACATGGGAAAAACCACGAAAACACCCATGCAGCCAGCCCGTTGGCGAGATTCGAACTTCGGACCGAACTACCACTGTTCAGCGACTTTACCGCTCGGCCGCTGGTGGGCCAAAACTATAAAGGAAAGCAAATACTAAAAACTGATATTTATCGTACGTAAACAGCATGGCATGAAGACAAAATGATTAAATTTGTAAGCAGTTTGGGGTTTACAAGGTGCGTAATTAGTAGAAACAGCTGCCACCCTTGACAGCAAAAGCAGCCCTTACCCAGTTAGGCATGGAGTCGAACTGGACTTGGATGACAGAAACTGGAAATTCATTCCATGCTGCTTGAAATCTATGCGACACTTCATAAACCGTATTAGTTGGAGAGGGGTGGTGGACCACTCTCTCAGTAACGCATGACCAGAGGTTTCCAGCGGGTGAGAGATCTGGAGATTGTGTAGGGCAGCGCAGCACTTGAATATCCTGTGTATCGTGGAAGGTATAAGACGACGTGCAACATTTGGTCTTGCACTATCTTGTTAGATGATGGCATTTGGAAGGCCTCGAAGATAGGGCACAACCACTGGACGTAAGATGTCATAAATGTACCCACCTGCATTCAAAGTTATATAGTGTTTTGCCAATTCTACCTTTCTTTGAAATTTTGAGAAATTGGAGGGAAGTAGATGTAATACATACTTAAAATGTCTGGTGTGTACACCACGACTTCCTTGCACGGAATATTAAATTATGCGCATTTTTCCTGGCTTCCATTTAAATTTGCTGAATTGAATTAAATCTACTTCGTCAATAGCACATAAACCACAATAAAATAAATTCATTCTTTAGCATTCGCTTTAAATATTTACCATAGCGACACTCTAGCTCTTTCACTTAACATCGTTATATCTCATTAATTTTATAACTCAGAATGCTTAAAAATTATATCATCTGAAGAATTATCTAATCGTTGCCACATTTCCTATTCGAATATTATAATAAATCTAAAACGAATAAAAATAATTAGACAAATAAAAAAGAAACAGTTGTTTTTACGAAGCTTAGTTTCTTTAGATTGGCAACAAATCCGCTACTCAAATGTAAAAGATATGGTCACTACGGTAAAGAAATACGCTGAGGCGCACTTAAGAGGACTCATACACCTTAAAACCCATAAGATGTTCGAATAGGTGACTGTTGCAAGAATTGGGATAACTTATTTATTTTAAAAGCACTTACTACCAACTTTTTGCAGCTGACTACATAATATAGCTGCTTTCGGAAATAGTGATCAGAAAGTTTGTGTTGCCAAAAATATTTTGATAATTTAATCCGCTTTGTGACAAAATATTTCGTCATATTTCCACCTTGCGCGCACAGTTTAAAACATTCTGTTGCATAATTTAATTCCATATTTAATATATATCTTTTATAACATTCGGAAATTACTGTGAACCGAAAATTCTAAAAATTTCATGTTAAATTTTTATTTTATGTTGAGTTGAATTTATAAAATGTATTTTATTAAAAAGTTTTTTAGTGTTTTCGTCCACAAAATTTTTCAGTATTAAAATATTCATCAGATTGTTGGTTCAATTAGAAAATAGTGCCCATATAAAGAATTCCATCAAATTTCAAGTACGTACCGTTAGCCATTTTTAAAATATCATGCGCGCAAGGTGGAAACATGGCGAAATATTTTGTCACAAAGAGGATTAAATTATAAAGATATTTGTGGCAACACAAACTTTCTGGTTACTAGTTTCCAAAGCAGCTATATTATGTAATCAGCTGTAAAAAGTTGGAAGTAATTGCTTTTAAAGTAAATAAAATACCCGAATTCTTGCAACAGTCACATATTCGAAGATCATGAGGGGTTTAAGGTGTATGAGTCCCCTTAAACAACTTTTAAATTGTTGATTATTCTAAAACTATTGCGTGCAGGTTAACTAAAGGCATAAAAACCTTAACCGGAAGATAAGAGCAACATAATTCAATCATTTTGAAAGCAAAAAATGTACAATTTACCAACATATACGAATAAAAATCTGATGTGTACACCACATGACTTCCTTGTATGAGAATATTAAATTGGAATACTAAATTATACGCATTTTTTCTTGCATTTCATTTAAACTTATTGGATTGAATTAAATCTAGTTCGCAGACAGCGCATAAACCACAATAGAATAAATGCATTCTTTAAAATTCACTCTAGTATTTGTTTACCATAGCGACACTCTGGAGCTAGATTAACTTAACAGTATTAATAATTATATAACAGTTGACTTATATAATAATTATATAACGGAAACGAAGTTAAGTGTTATATAATCCAATAATTATATAACAGTTAACGTATATGTTTCGTTCATATTATAACTCATAATGCACAAAATTTATATCATTTAAAGAATAGAATTATCTAATCGTTGCCACATGTTCTATTCAAATACTATAATAAAGCTAGAATGATGTATAAAAGAAATTAAGCAAACAAAACAAAAAAGAACCAGTTTTTCACAGACAATTTAGTATTTCTCATTTAAGTAATTCAGTTCTCACTTCGCGAGAAGGCAAAAATACATAAAAACCCAAAATATCTATATTAAAAATTACGAAGTAAATCTCAAACACTTATTTCCTCGAAAAAATTCCAGAAAGATTAAGCATGATTTAATTCGCAATAATAAATGAATGCGTTATCTTTGTTGTTGCGAAGCTAAGTTTCTCTAGAGTGGCAACAAATCCACTAGTCTCCTGTTTCAAATGTAAACATCAATGGCCACCATTAAAAAAAGGCTTAGCGGCAATTAAACAACTTTAAAATTGCTGATAATTCTAAAAATATTGCACACAAATTTACTAAAGGCATAAAATCCTTAACCGGAAGATAAAAACAACATAATTCAATCATTTTTAAAGCAAAATATGTACAATTTACAAATATTTAAGAGTAAAGAAACTGAGATCACTGAGCCGGGTAACAGAGTGGATATATATATAAATATATTTATATACGTTTGGTGCTGCCGATTGCAACCAAAATACGAGGTGCATATCTACATGTTATAGCAGTCCTATATACAAAATTTCAACGTTCTGTGGCTACTCGTTTTTGAGATGCGAGATATGTACGTATATACGTTCGTACAGACGCCACGAAAAATTGTCTTCAGAATTAATTTTAAAGCAGTTTTATAATTTTTTGAAGGAAAAGAGTATTTTATTCTGTCCTTTCGTACAGATATCACGCAAAAACTTCATTAAATTGCAATCGATAGCAGTCAAAATGGATATTTTCGTTGAAATATGCTGCCTGAGATATTTCGCGATTACAATACTTCCTTTTTACTTCGTACAAGGAAGTAAAAAAAACCGAGTTCACGGAGCAGAGTAAAAAAGCAATTATAAGTATCTATATATTTATTTACGTTTGACGGGGCCAATTGCCACCAGAAAAAGTGTTGCGCAACTACATCCCACAGCTGTCCTATACAGAAAATTTTAATGTTCCGAGGGTACTCGTCTTTGAGTTATATGCGAGATACATCCATACATAAACACGTTCGTACGTACGTACAGCATCCACGAAAAAATTTATTCTGAATCCATTTTAAATCAGTTTTATCATTTTTTGGGGAAACAAGTGTCCTTTATACCGTCCTTACGTACACATGTCACTCCACGAAGGCACGCTAGGAAGGCGAAGAAATACCTTTATAACATACGTTAACCTTTAAGAGACGGGGCAGTTTGGAAAGGTTTCACTTAAAAAGACGGGAAATCCAAATGCATTTCCACCCCCTTTTAGCTGCCATTGTAAAGGGAAACTACTACTCTTTTGCAACTTTTCCTGTAGGGTCGCCTTTGGGGGTCGCTTTGTTAATCTTCAGATAAGGGACTAGGGAATAATATAAAAGAATTTGTTGAATTTGTTTTGTTGAATTTGTTGAATTTCCACCCCCCCTTTTAGCTGCCATTGTAAAGGGAAACTACTACTCTTCTGCAATTTTTCCTGTAGGTCGCCTTTGTTAATTTTCAGATGAGAGACTAGGGAATAATATAAAAGAATTTGTTGAATTTGTTCTCTTTTCTGCTGTTTCTTTTCCTTAAACTAGAGAAACATATTATAATGAGATTTCGTAGCTAAATAATTGTCGTATGTTGGAATATTAACTTTTGACATTGCGTCATAACAAAAATACGACTTAGCAGCAAATGCACGCCTATAATTTATTCCTTAGCAGCAAATGCACGCCTATAGTTTATTCCGTTTTTATTTGTTTCCAAACTGAATTTAGTTTAGAATTACATGTACTAATTAACATTTTTAATTTATACTAAAAAATGATGTTTAACTATTTGTTTCTCGTATAAATCGGCAGTTCGCTTTGATTTGTTTCCAAACATTGTGTAAAAGCTTATATTTATTTATGTATCAAACAAATCCCGTTGTATTTTTCTTATATTAGTTTAGTTTACCTTTTTCATTAGTAGTCTTTCTTATTCAGTTTAATTTATTCCTCCCCCATTGTATCGTAAGTTATTTCATCTTTCAACTACATTATTGTTCATTGTCCTTTCTTGCAGTTTTGTGATAAAAGCTTTTTTATCCTTAAGCATTTTTTAAAATTATTTTCCTTTACTTTAAAAACAGGTTTTATTGATTATATTTTCATTGCAATGCACTCCATTGCATTTTGCATTTTTCAAACAGCAATATTAAACTAATTCAGAAGTCAAACAACAAAAATCAGCGTTATATTTTCAAAATTTTCACATGACTAGTTTGAATGGTTTTAACGAACCATCATCCTCAGCTGCAAAACCATCGAAACTAGTCCTGTGAAAATTTTGAAAATATAACGCTGATTTTTGTTGTTTGACTTCTGAATTAGTATTTATTCGGCGTGTTATTGTGTCTTAGCAATATTAAATACAAAAATTACAATAAAAAGGGGAAATATAAAGAAAATACATTTTTAATGACACTGAAAAGTTGGTGAAATTAATACTAATGTCAAATTGCTAAGATTTCACTGCTGAGGGAAACGAAAGGGAATTTACGAAACCCCACAGTTGGGAGGCGCGAAGGTCATCTGGCATAAGTGGCAAGGGAGGTTATTCAGACAATGACTATCTCCGCACCCTGAAGGCTGGGAGAAGAGGAATTCGCTAGCCGATATTTCGGCCACAGCCGTCTTTTTGAGACACTGCAACTCTGGCCGATATTTAGGCCACCCTTCTTTTAAAGGTTAATTACAGATATTGTCTTGTATAAGTTACATGAGATAGTTAGATATAATCATGACAGTTATGTGCACATTTAAACATTATCTGATTTCATGTTTACAGTACTTTAACTAAATTAATCAAAGCAAACTCGTAATCCAGTTACGCATTGACTGGATTTTTTGTGTCATTTTTTAACTGCTTTACTACATTATTTTTAACAAGTACATGCAAAAATAGACAGTAATAAGCTTACGTTACAATACTTTTTGCTCTTATAGTCTAGTTACTATTCTACGAGGAGAGTTATTGTTCTAATATTGACTTTCAGTTGTTGCAGTATTATCAGATACTCATTGGAGACACACCAGAGAGAGATTGGAAAACGAAATTGGGGTTATTTGTCAAAACATATTGCTTAAACGCCATCAAAACAAAAACCAGCAAAGATTTGTTAAGTTTTAGCAAAGACACACAGTGAAACAGAGTTGAAATTCAAAATGTTATATACTCCGGATTGTTTCGAAAAAGGCCCCACACTGGAGTATTTTTAATTTCTTGTCATTCATTTGAAACGTTAGTAACAAAACAATACACCTTTTAATATATTTAAATAAAATTTTGACTTAATAATGAGGCCTAATAATGGCCTTATTATAATCCTTATAATAATTATAATCCTTATAATTAATCCTTTGGCCTAATAATGTGAACCGACATTATTAGGCCAAAGGAGCGTTGGCTCAGAAGGGATATTTTCGCATTTTGCGTTGTTTCACTGTAAATGTCGGTTCACTTTTCAAACTGTTGCCACCAAATATTAGAGCCCTGTGTCATATTAAAATTAAATAATGAAGAATCTGCATAAATGTACACTTTTCTCGCATTGTGATAAAACAACGGTATCTAGAGCCATCCAATTTTGAATAACGTAATCTTCCACCGAACAGGGTCATCTGGAAGCCCTAACTTGGAATTTGAAATTTGTTTTATTATCAATTTCATATTTTGTAACACTTCAACGGATTTTTGATTAACGAACTCGACGATTTCAAAGCGAGCAATGGCAACAATGTACGAAAAAAACAACATTTTTATCTCTAGCGCGCGAGACTGTGTATCGGAAATTCCAAAGATAGGCTCATTTTAAAATTATTTTGCGATATTACCGTTCAACTGAATTTTATGGTTTAAGGGCGAAGAATATGATATTTAATAAATAAAGGTAACACACAAAACGTTAAAAAAAGTCCCTTTGCGCGTAATGTAAAAGTTCAAAGCTTTCAGTATTTTTTCTTTTTAATTATAGGTTTGAAATTATTCTTAGTCCGGCAATAAATTTTACAGATCAAATATTTAAACTACTGAAAATTTGTATTTTTTCTGTTACACAACCATAATATTGTATGAAAAAAAAAAACATTAATCCATGATTTTATAAAAGTGAAACGAAACAATAAAAACATAATTATAAAATTCTTTGGTTTTATTAAACAGTAAATTCCTACTGCCTTCAGTGAATCATTGGCCTGTGATAAAACTACTTTATGTCACGACGCATGAGAAAAACCCTTCATTGAAAGTGGCACACAAAATCTTCGATCAATTTATAAGTAGGTGTTGGCGTTCAAACTCTGCACTTTGATAGGTGGCTCAAGTTCTCCAAGAAGGCATTCCTCCTCGTACGCAGATAGGCCTCGAGTTGTTTTGCCTTGATCAATCAAGCTAACCTAACCCTAACCCTAACCAACCTTTACAGCAAGCAGCAATACAGCGTATGAAACTTCTACTTACAAACTGAAGTGACAAAAGTCATGGGATACCTCCTAATATTTTGTCGGTCCTCCTTTTGCCCGGCGAAGTGCAGCAACTCGACGTGGCATGGACTCAACAAGTCAGTCGTTGGAAGTCCCCTGCAGGAATATTGAGCCATGCTGCCTCTATAGACATCCATAATTGTGAAAGTGTTGACGGCGCAGGGTTTTGGGCACGAACTGACCTCTCGATGCTGTCCCATAAATGTTCGATGGGATTCATGTAGGGCGATCTAGGTGGCCAAACCATTCGCTGGAATTGTCCAGAATGTTCTTCTAACCAATCGCGAGGAATTGTGGCCCGGTGACATGACGCATTGTCATCCATAAAAATCCCAACGTTGTTTGAGTACGTGAAGTCCATGAATGACTGTAAGTGATCTCCAAGTAGCTGAAAGTATCCATTTCCAGTCAATGATCGGTTCAGTTGCACCAGAGAACAGAGTCCATGCCATGTAAAAACAGCCCAGACCATTATGGAACCACCACCAGCTTGAACAGTGCCTTGTTGACAACTTGGGTCCATGGCTTCGTGGTGTCTGCGCCACACTCGATGCCTACCATCAGCTCTTACCAACTGAAATCGTGACTCATCTGACCAAGCCACGGTTTTCACATGTGTACCATTTCTATTAATGTATAAATGCATCATTTACCATGTTATAAATGTATATTAATGTATAAGTGTATCATTTCGATTACTGTATGTATAGCCACTTAAGAGGATACACGATTACGTGTTACCATTATTCTTCATCTATCGTATAATGTACAAATGCCATTTTCAGTATTTCATTTCCATTAATGTATAAGTGCCATTTTCAGTATTTCATTTCCATTAATGTATAAGTGCCATTTTCAGTATTTCATTTCCATTAATGTATAAGTACCATTTTCAGTATTTCATTTCCTTTAATGTATAAGCATTTAAGTGTATCATTTGTACTAATATAAATGTATAGCCAAGTAAGGTAATACACGAATATGTGTAGCCATTAATTGTCATCGTTCACACTGATACACAATTTTCATTCTCAGTGTATCATTTCTGTCAACGTATAGGTGTGTCTGTATCATTTTTATTGATGTGTGTATAGTCCAGTAGAATAATGTATGACTATGTGTTTTCATTTATCGCCATCATTCATATGTGTTTATGTATATCATTTCTAGTAGTTTATGTATAGTCATATAGGATGACACACGATTACGTGTATTAATTAATTGTCATCTTCTGCATTATTGCGCCAGTTGCGTCAGTGTTTCATTTCTTTTATTGTATAAGTGTTTATTGTTTGCCTACCTCATTAACCCCTTAGACCAATATACATATGTATCCAATGTACCTATACCACCAATGTACCTGTGTATGAAACTTTTTATTAATTGTATACTGAAGCATATATATGCACACGCCCTTGTTTGGCCACGTCAATACCACATATTCTCCATTAATATATTTCCAATGCAGCTCTCTCAGGAAGTCGCCAGGGTTGTGTTGTTCTAAATAGGTACCGGACGACACCCGATTTGTCATATTAAGCCGTCCGGGTGTCCGGGCCCTGCATTCACCTGTCCGTACGTACAGATGTTGCACAAAAACATCGTACATACGGATTCGATAACGGCCAAAATGGATATTTTCGTTAAAATATAGTTCCAGAAAGTTCCCGAAATTATAATACCGCCTTTATTTCTTACAAGAATGAATTTACGTAATGAATTTTGAATTTGTAACTGCAGCCAAACAAAAAATATTACTCTATAGAACGGACATAAAAATTAAAATATTACTTACTGCCTACACGTATTTGTTTGGTTTTCGTTTTTGCTTTTCCACAAAGAAAATGAATGTGCCTAAAATATTTAACCACATACGTATCTCATTAAATCCCTCAAACTAAAGATAAATTAAAGCTGATATTAAATGTTTTCAGAAACGAAGGAAGAGAGGACCAATCATATTAATGAGAAAATAAATCTTAAAAATACGGAATAATTAAATGCATAAATAATGAAGCCAGTGATTAAACCCACGTCAACAACAGTTATGTAAATAACTATTAAATGGCATTCGATCCTAGAATTTAAGAACTGTTGAAGTAAATCTGCTCATTTATTTTTCACAAGACTGTAGAACACCGTCTTTGGAACGGCGCAGAACTTTTATTTGAGATTTTCTTTATTAAAAAATAAATATATTAAACTAAAAGAAAAAGTCCTTGCCTTTTATCCATAATCATATTATATTTAACTGCAAATTATTTTAAATAAATGTTCTAATAGAATTAAATGGATTTCAGTCCTTAATTATATTACTTTAGAATTTTTTTTTAAGAAAAGGGAATAAAATCTTTAACAGAATTTAACGCGTCAATTACCATTGTAAATTATAAACATAATTTGTGTTCATGATGGGAAAAAAGGTTGCTCGCACTTAAACTGAAGCACAAATGCAAAACGGGCGTTAGCAACAAATATTTCTTAAACTTATATAAAATACTTGCAGCTTCGCTGCCAGCCTGGCTTTTAATTGTACCGGGAAAATGGCTGAAGGGAACAGCAAACGTTAAATTTAAAAACTGCGTAGAATTTTACTCTGCAGAACAACTTCATTCAGAAAATTTATTACGTATGACAAAATTACAATGAAATAAGCAATAGTCCTTAATACAACTATTAATTATCCTAATAAATAAATTAACCAACTTCCCTTTGCAAAATCTTAAGAACACAAATTGTATAAAGGAGGTTAAGAACTACGTTTCCTAAAAAAAATCACTCAAAATCCTAATTAAAAAATGACCCAACTTTCCGTTGAAGAAAACAAAAATCATGCAACATTTTTCAATATCTTACAAACAGTGAAATAAGCAAAAACTAACATGAAAGCAACGCAAAAAACGTAAAATTCCGCGCAGAATTTTACTCTGCAGAAAAACTTTATCAAAAAAAAATCAATAAAAATGTATTATATATATATATATATATATATAAATGACAATGAAATATTCCAATCCCTTAAAAATAGTGACATAAGAAATACGATGAAAAATTGTTGCCAAACCCATATTTCTAAAAGAATGAAACTATTCAAAATGATGCGATTTCATCAAAAATCTATCAACAACAATAAGACAGGAAAATTGTTGCCAAAATCACATTTTTAAAGATGTGAGAAGTGTACTCGAAAGCTTCATTTTAAAAAAATTTTTAAAATACAAAATATTATCATTTTTACAAAATCCGTTTTGTAAAAGCAGTCGTAAGGATAAAAGTTTAAGGTGTCCAAAAATCAAAGAAAAATATACTGTACATTTTTAAAAATAAACTTTTTAGAAATAAACCCCGTTGAAAAGGTGTTAAGCTCCCTTTGTTAAATAAATTCGTATTGAATCGATTTATTGAAACACGAAATTTTTAAGTTCGTAAAATAGCTAAGTGCCTACGTTTCTTGACGATGTGAAAATGGAGTGTGTAGAGTAAAATCTCGCTTTCCTATAGCCCATTATGTCTCAAAATGACGCGATTTCGTCACAAAACATAAAATAAAAAACATTCGAATTCGAATTTTGAAAAAATCGCTTCGAGGTGCTTGGCTTTTGTCTAAGTGCACCTATGTACCCAATTTCGTAGCCGTGTGTCTATTAGCTTACTCGCAGCGCGAACGAAAGACACACACACACACACACACACACAGACTCTTTTATTATATGTAGAGATCATAGCAATATTTTTAACTTAATTACATTGTCGTAACACAAAAAAATTCTTTAATCTACATATTTCAGATTTGTACATATTATAGTTTCCTTTCGGATTGAATATGCTCTCAATTACACCACGAAGGGATGCAGAAAAGAGGAAGAAAATACCTTATAATTAATAATGCTATTACATATTATAACGTTATATATATTATAATGTTACATATTAAATATGTTCTAAGCAACTATAATATGCGTACCGTTATGGCTGTTTTGCAAATAAGCCCCCCCAGCGGTCGAGCGATGAAGTCGTTGAACACTGATAGTTCGGTTCGTGGTTTGAATCCTGCCGAACGGGCTGGCCCTTGTGAAAGCAAGCAATCATATTTTTCACTCCGAATTCCATTTTTTTACAGTGGCAACGGATTATAAATTACGGATGCTAAAATTACACATTACGAATAATAATTGTGGAAAATTCAATTTATCCTCCAACAATGCAAATTTGGTTGATTTGAGCAATCAATGAACGGAAGGCAGAAGTAGTTTATGTATTGTTTCGTTCATATGATGATATGATATAAAGGACGCAGCCAGACTGTCCTGGCAGCCTTTACGTCGCCCTATGGCTTTTTTGCGGGTTGCGCCAGAGCAAGCCAGAAACAGCACCTTCAACAGACATAAAGAACATAACTAAAAAACATAATTCAGATTTAAATCCCTACTGCAAGCTTATTGTGATTAATCCTGCCCATCATTTTTCTGGCAAATTTTTTCAGTCTTTTAAAATCATTCAAAATATTATATACAGGGTGATCAAAAAGTCAGTATAAATTTGAAAACTTAATAAATCACGGAATAATGTATAGATAGAGAGGTAAAAATTGACACACATACTTAGAATGACATGGGGTTTTATTAGAACCAAAAACAAAAGTTCAAAAAATGTCCGACAGATTACTGTTATCGGGGCTTTTTTCTTCGAGGAAATGGATTCTTCAGTTATGGCAAAGCACACGAGGGCTATCTGCCTAAAGGGAAGGATGCCTTTCGTGGAGGACTTTCTAAGGGAAACTGGCTCGTATACACGTTACACATGGGGAAAACCACGAAAACGCCCATGCAACCAGCCCGTTCGCGGAATTCGAACCTCAGACCGAACTACCAGTGTTCAGCGTCTTTACCGCTCGGCCGCTGGTGGGCCTTCGAGGAAATGCGTGATTCTGGTTTTGTAACTGCTACCGTGACGAGTGAGAGGTACGCCGATATGTTACAGAATCGTATCGTCCCCAGCCTGGCTGATAAACACCTGCTGGAACGTACGTTTTTATGCAGGATGGCGCTCCACCCCATATTGTTAGACGCGTGAAAGATCTCTTGCGCGCGTCGTTTGTTGATGATCGTGTGCTCAGCAGCCACTTTCGTCGTGCTTGGCCTCCCAGGTCCCCAGACCTCAGTCCGTGCGATTATTGGCTTTGGGGTTACCTGAAGTCGCAAGTGTATCGTGATCGACCGACATCTCTAGGGATGCTGAAAGATAACATCCCACGCGAATGCCTCAACATAACTCCGGACATGCTTTACAGTGCTGTTCACAACATTATTCCTCGACTACAGCTATTGTTGAGGAATGATGGTGAACATATTGAGCATTTCCTGTAAAGAACATCATCTTTGCTTTGTCTTAATTTGTTATGCTAATTATTGCTTTTCTGATCAGATTATTGCTTTTCTAATTATTGCTTTTCTAATAAAACCCCATGTCATTCTAAGTATGTGTGTCAATTTTTACCTCTCTATCTACATTATTCCGTGATTAACTAAGTTTTCAAATTTATACTGACTTTTTGATCACCCGGTATATTAAAAGCATCATTTTTCTTAAACTCGTTTGTGATATCAGTAAAATATTTGCATATTTCCACATAATGCTCTGTAGTGCCCGGTTCTTTACACATATTACAGAGGGCAGACTCTTGTAATTTAAACCTTTTAAACTAGAAAGGAAAACGGCCATGACCTGTAATGATTTGGTTAACGTCAATGTCTGAATAGCATAAACCTTTTTTAAGTTTAACAAATTTCATATAACCGTTATTTCGATCAGACCTTTCCCACTTCTCCCTCCATTTATCATAAATATAATTTTTTATAATAGTCACAGCTTTCGTTGTTGATCCCTGTACATCAATATCACGAGCATTAACATCAGTAATTGCCTCCTTGGCCAGTGCGTCCGCCCTCTCATTTCCAAAATGTCCAACTTGTACCTTCACCCAATTTAAGCACAATATGTTCTGTTCATATATAATTGTTACATACTGGAATGAAATGTTTCTTGCAAGTTAACCTTTAACTGCTGTGACAATCTTTCGGCATAATTACTGTAAGCGGTCTCACAGACCGCTTTAAAGAAACGCGTAAAAATACATCTTTACTTTTTTAAGGAATATTATAGATACTTTATGCATATTTATAGAATTCTAATTCATTTAACTCAATATATTTTAAACATAAATCATTTAATTTTACGCAGGTAAATTCATATAAAAAATGACTATTTTCTTCGTTTTAAAGAACATAGCTTTTAAAGAATAAAATATTTTATTATACATGCATGAAAATATGCGACTTTATTAAGCATTACTGTCAATTAAATCATAATTCTACAACAATGAATTATTAAAAATTAATAGTTTAGTATATCTTTGTTTACAAAGATGAATCGTAAGATAGTACACAGTCAAAAACATTTTTTAAGAAAGAGCACTGAAGACACACTGGTTCCCTGCAATCCAAGCATTTGTATGCTGTATTTCTCTTCTTACAAGGTGAGCACAGACTACATGTTTTCCTTTCTTCTAATTTTACTTCCTTGTACGAAGTAAAAAGGAAGTATTGTAATCGCGAAAAGTTTCAGGCAGCATATTTCAACGAAAATATCCATTTGGACCGCTATCGAATGAAATTTAACGAAGTATTTGCGTGATATCTGTACGTAAGGATAGAATAGAAGACCCTTTACCTCCAACAAAATTATAAAACTGCTTTAAAATGAATTCTGAAGAGAATTTTTCGAGACGTCTGTACGAACGTACGTACGTATCTCGCATAACTCAAAAACGAGTAGCCTCAGAACGTTGAAAATTTGTATATAAGGACTGCTATAACATGTAGATGTGCACCTCGTGTTTTTGGTTGCAATCGGCCGCCCCAAACGTATATAAATATATTTATATATATATCCACTCTGTTACCCGGCTCAGCGATCTCAGTTTCTTTACTCTTATATGTTTGTAAATTGTACATTTTTTGCTTTCAAAATGATTGAATTATGCTGTTCTTATCTTCCGATTGAGGCTTTTATGCCATTAGTAAATCTGAATGCGATACTTTTAGAATTATCAACAATTTTAAAGTTGTTTAAGTGCCGCTAAGCCTAATAATTTTTTTGATGGTGGCCATTGCTTGTTTACATTTGAAACAGCAGACTAGTGGATTTGTTGCTAATCTGAAGAAACGTACCTACGTTTCTAGAGAATCTAGAGAAACAACAAAGATAACGCCTTCATTTATTATTGCGAATTAAATCATGCTTAATCCTTTCTGGAAATTTTTCGAGGAAATAAGTGTTTAAGACTTACTAGCTAATAAAAGCACAGAATATTTTCTTTTCAGTTTTGGAGCATCAGGATATGATTGGAACAATATGTATGAACATAAATTCTAAGTATCTTCGGGCTCTATTTTTGCAGGATTTTTCAGACCAAAGAGCTGAATTATTGTGTTATGCTTTGTTGTTCGTACCACCCGATTTGGTTCTTTTTTGCACCATTTGAAGTGCTTTTTTCCATAAAAATTATCATTTTAGTCACAGTCACAGTCGTAAGAAAAATTATTATATTCATCTACAGAAAGCTCACATTCACTTTTGCTTTCGCTGTGAATACTACAAGAGTCTTCAGAATCAGAGTATTCTTCATAAAAAATATTTTTGACAAGATAATCAATTTCTTTTTGAGGGAGATATACGGGACGTTTTCTTGTGAATTATGAAGCCATATTTATCACTTTTGCGACAAACAAGCATCCAGTACATAACGTATATCGTCCACTAAAACTGGTACGCATCAGCTGTGAACGGTCTCCTAGACCACTTAAAAAGTAAAAAATGTGGTAACTGAAACCATAATAAAGCTAGAAGTGTGAAACTAGGGTGACCGGAAAAAATGCCCACAGGAAAAAAGCTCACAGGAAAAATGCTCACAGAGTAATGCTCACAGGTATAAAAGCTCACAGGAGAAAAGCCCACAAGGAAATATGCCCACATAGAAAAAAGCTCACATGGAAAAATGCTCACTTAGAAATATACTCACACGGAAAAAAGCTCACATGAAATATGTTCACATGGACAAATGCTCACATTAACCTTTTCAGGGGTGGTAAATCAAAGCATGAAAACTGTAATAAAATTTTGCATGTACTGTAATATTTTATACCACTGCCCCTGTACGACATTTTTTTTCCTGTAACTTCCAATAATTAATTTTTGTTTCTTCGCTCTATTTTTGCATACTTTTGATGTGTATCGATAGAAATCGATGTTTGAATTTATTTATTCAAGTTCAAAGCCAAAAAGTTGTAAAATTTCTGCAGAAATTTAAAATTTTAGAAATAAAATTAACATTTTTAGGCACTTTGATGACACCTCTCAGTTGAACATTATGAAGCAACCTTCGAGAAATCTCTCCTAAAATCACAAATTGTTGCCAAGGCTCTCATAACGCACTAAATTCATTATTTAATTGTAGCCATCCCAGTATGTGGTTTTTATTTGACGGGATGAAAAAAGATTTAGCCTCTCAACGTTTGTTATTAGCTAATGTAAATACAGGATGTACTGAAGTAAAAAAAAAAAAAAAGAAAAGAAAACATGAAAACTTACATTTGGTAATTACGAATCGGGTACGAAACTATGATGAAATCGATGATAAAATTAAATATTTTACGTAATTTAAACAAAATATTCATTCTAAATTCTCATTCGTTATTCTTCTAAATGTTTATATTATAAAATGTGTAACTTATATTTATTATTTTTTAACAATTAAAATTGTAATAATTTTTCACTGCATAATTCTGTTTCATTCTTACTTCCTTTCTGCTGTCCTTTTCGTAATTCAAAATGGCCCATTTGTTAATCTTACATAGAAACTGAATCTACACATAATGTGAATTATTTACCAGTGGGCTTATTTCCATGTGAGCTTACTTCTATGTGAGCTTTTTTCCGTGTGAGCATATGTCTAAGTGAGCATTTTTCCATGTGAGCTTTTTTCTATGTGAGCGTATTTCTGTGTAGGCTTTTTTCCTGTGAGCATTTATACCTGTGAGCATTATTCTGTGAGCATTATTCCTGTGGGCTTTTTCCCTGTGGGGATTTTTCCTAGAACCGAAACTGGTGTGGATATGTGACCTTGTGAGACGGGTTTGGGAAGGTAGAAGGAAGGACAGGGACATTCTCCGTTTTTAGAGGTGGAAACAACGGTAATAAAATCTTCAGCGGTCTCTCAGACCGATCACAGAAGTTAAAGGTTAACTGTCTACATATGAAACCATTTTACAGAACTTTTATTGTCAGTCTTCATCTTCCTCCTTTGGCAGTAACTGATAGACTTCTAGATGATTCAGGTTAGGTTAAACTTGTCCTGAATTTTGAATACTCACAGTCATTTCTCGGACACTTGCTCTTGGCTGATGTTTTCTTCCTTTCAGTATGTTGGGTAAAAAAGGTCAAACCAATCTTTCGGTAAATTTTCTTTTTTTATGAAATGAGTTCCTCTTCCATGCTGGATTGATCTTAATTAACAATAAGGATGCATCTACGCAGAAAAATCTCGTATGTTGGAAAAAACTACGATCAGCCTTCTGTTTGGCTTTCTTCGGCAGGAATAGTGGGAGGCCAGTTTATTAAGCGAGTTGTAAAGATCGTGACTTGTAAAGATTATGACTTGTGGAGATCGTGACTTAAAGAGAACGTGAAATATAAATAATAGGACAAGAACTTGCATTTTACGGTGTGGCAACAAGAAGGGATTCGGAAGATTTTTATATATTTTGTTTAGAGAGTTTAATGTTTAGTATTTTAATAGTTGTAAGAGTTTAACTGTAGTAGTTAAGAGTTTAAAATTTTGAAAGTTAAGAGCTGCAACATTTATTTTTTTGGTTCTGTTTTAAAATTCAAATAAAAGTATTTTGTTCATTCTGAAAATTTAGCTTTGTTCTTCCTACAGGTTCAATATCCATTATATTGAAAGAAGGAAAGGATTTTTACTCGAGTCTACTCCTCATTTGGTCCTATTGTAACCTAGAATTTTGTAGTCCAGAAGAGCTATTAATTTCCAAAACGGCATTTTGCGTCGCTTCACTTTTCGAATTGTTGACATCGAATATTATCGCCTTGTATTATATTTAAAGAAAATAAATAATGAAGAATCTGCATGAATGTTTCTCGCATTGTGAAGAAACAATGGTATGTAGAGTAGTCCAATTTTGAATAACTTACTTCTCCAACCGAACATAGGCACTTAGAAGCCCAAATTCTGAATTTCGGATATGTTTTTATTATCTGTTTAAAATTTCGGAAACTTTTAACGAATTTTTAATTAACAGACTCAACGATTTTAAAGCGAACAACGGGAAAACTGCACGAAAAAGACATTTTTATATATAGCGCGTGAGAGTGCGTATCGGAAATTCTAAAGATATGCTGTTTTTAAATATTTTATTATATTGCTGTTGAATTGAATTTTATGCGTTTTATGTAGGAAGAAAATGTTATTTAATCAGTAAAGGTAACACGCAAAACGTTAAAAAATGCCCTTTTGTTCGTATTCCAATAGTTTCCAATTTATATTTTCAGCAAATATTTATTAGTTAATAAAAAAACATGAAAGTAAAAATTATCCTTCCTTCCATCTTGCGCTCACAAATCCTTATGCGAGTATCCGTTTACAAATATTAAAGCCTTAAAAACGCATGTCTGCGATGTTATCATCATGCGACGATTTTGTAGGTACTTTATTTTTTACCAAGATATTTTAGACGACGAATTTTTTTGTCGTCTGACAGTTGAAGATGCAAGATGGAAAGAAGGATAACTGGTCGATTTCGACATTAGTGAGCCCACGGTTAGCCATGAAGGGTTTGCAAAGTTTCTAACAAAATATATAAAAATGAATTGTGAAAATAACAACGCCACTTTATATACTCTAAGGAAGCTGGGAAGAAATGCACGAAAGTCATTACGGTCACAGAAACTAGCGAGTGTTGAGGATAGCGCCATCTGTTGTGCCAAGAGGGAAAAATTACAAAATGGACAATAATAATAGCAGCATGAATTGGTTGTCATAACAATAATAATTTAAAATATGTTGCAAATTGAGGTTCTCCTCCTTTTTTGTAACAAATGTGTTCCACAAGGGTAAAAAGTGACCTGAATGTCTTATGTGTTGCAGTTTTTTTTTACACTGGTTAAACTACTGTTTGAAAAAGAATTTAAAAATGGTTGAATATTTAATATGGCTGTGAAAGCAAGTAAAAAAGTCTTTTTGAAAAATTGCCAAAGATATTGTAAGGATTATTTTAATTTTATTAACAGATAAATTAACAGGTGTTTATCAATGATAGAACTTCACAATTATATTCATTCGATCATAATGTGTTAAATAATAATGTCTCCAATTACTGCTATCGATTTTGTAAGGATTATGTTAATTTAATTAACAGTTAAATTTTAAGTTAAAGTTCCTTTCCTGTCAAATTCTTAACTTTAACTTACTACTTCCGGCCAGAACGTAGTTTTGGAAACATTGTGAATACTTAATGAGGAGGAGTGGTATTTAACCGCGAAGTCAACTTGCAGAGCTAGAGAGAATCAGAGTTTCTGATTTGCGCGCGTCTGCCTTATGGGCTACTCTCTCTCTCAAAGCTGTTATTACGCTCGGCCGTACCCAGGCTCTTGATAAGCTTGTAGTTAAATAGAGTGAGGAGGCCAACTCGATTAGGATGTTGATAGCTTCGGCTATATCTCTTTAGTTAATCTTAGTTTTAGTTTAATTTTTAGCCTCTTAAGGGGGCTCATACACCTTAAACCCCTTATGAGCTTCGAATTATGTGACTCTTGCAAGAATTGAGATATTTTATTTATTTTAAAAGTAATGACCTCCAGCTTTTTACAGCTGATTACATAATATAGCTGCTTTGGAAACTAGTTACCACAAATATTTTTGTAATTTAATCTGCTCTGCGACAAAATTTTTCGTCATTTTTCCACCTTGCGCGTTTGATATTTTAAAAATGACTAATGGTATATACTTGAAATTGGATGTAATTCTTTATATGGGCACTATTTTCTAACTGAACCAAAAATATGATGAATATTTTAATATTAAAAAATTTTATGCACGAAAATATTACAGATATTTTTAAGAAAATACATTTTATAAACTCAACTCCCAAATAAAATAAAAATTTAACATGAAATTCTCAGTTTTTTTGGGTTTACAGTAGTTTACAAATGTTATAAAAGCTATATATAAACTATGGAATTAAATAATGCAACAGATAATTTTAAACTGTGCGCGCAAGCTGGAAACATGACGAAACGTTTTGTCACAAAGCGGATTAAATTATAACAATATTTGTGGCAACACAAACTTTCTGATTACGATTTCAGAGAGCAGCTATATTATGTAGTGAGCCATAAAAATTTTGAAGTAATTGCTTTTAAAGTAAATAAGTTATCTCAATTCTTGCAACAGTCACATATTCGAAGATAATAAGGGGTTTAAGGTGTATGAGTCCCCTTAAGTTCAAGCCCAAGTGTCGGCTTTGATTGTACACTCCAAGACGGAGCTTTGTTAAATCTTATTGAAATAATAAAGGTTTAGTTACCCTTCCTCTCTTGCCGTTTCTTGTCACACGAACTTGAGCGATTATTCGCTAACTAGTTCTTAAGATTCGTCAATTTCTACAGTAATTGAGAAATACACTAGTGAGATTCTTACAATATAATATAACGAAATAAATTTCTATACGTTCTATACGAAATACATTTTGATATGGTTCAAAAAGACCCCGAACACTCTAGGAAGGTTAAAAGAAACCCTCAAGAACAAGTGGGTAAATCCATGGAAGGTTAATAATGTCAATTCAATGTTTGACTGCCAGAAATGCAGATTAATTGCGTCGGAGTTTCCGCAGATTTCCTCTCGGTAAGCTGAAGGTGAGGCAACAAAGCTCTAAACGGTGATGGGAACCGATGACACGGTGTCAACAGTGACACTCCGCGTTGCTTCGGGCATCAGCTCTCCGATGACAATTATTCACCCTATCAATTTGAGCCTTGCTGTGGACCCATTCGTAAAAGCAACAAATTTATTGAATTACTTTGTTTTGTGATTATTCTGTACCAGTTCAGCAAAGCTGCTGCCAAATTTTGCCGACTTAAAGTAACAAGGCTTAAAGTAACATCTATTTAGACTCAGGAACTAAAATTTGGAGTATAATATCATACATTGTGTCGCATATTTATTTCACTTAAATTTAAAATCAAAGCATGTAACGTTAACAGATAATTAAATTCCCTCATGCAATCAATTTAAGAATTAATTCCTTACGAGTTTATTTTGCTTACATTATTTTCAATTACTTGGCTTTCCGAAGTAGCAAAAATGCTATTGGGCTGTTTTCACTTCCTTGTACGAAGTAAAGTAATCAGAAATTGAATCAGTAAAGAATCAGTAATTTTGTTATCAGAAGAATTCCGGGTAACATATCTCAACGAAAGACCTCTATCGAATACAATTTAACGATGATTTTGCGTGACATCTGTACGTATGGTTAGGTTATTTAATTACGGCAAAGCCTCGAAGGCTATCTCCTAAGGGGAGGGATGCCTTCGTGACGGACTTTCTAAGGGAAACTGGCTCGTATACACGTTACACATGGGGAAAAACACGAAAACACTCATGTAGCCAACCTGTTCACGGGATTCGAACCTCGGACCGAACTACCAGTGTTCAGCGATTTTACTGCTCGGCCGCTGGATTCAGAAGAGATTTTTTCGTGTACGTATCTCACATAACTCAAAAACGAATAAGGACTGCTATAGATATAGTTGTGCACCTCCCGTTTTGGTGGCAATCGGCCGCACCAGAAGTAAATAAATGTACATATATGTGATGTACCAGCTTTTGTCAGGAATAAATAGATTGTTTAAGAATCATCAATGTAGTCGTAGCTTAAATTATCAGACGATAGTTTTAAAAAACAGGATCCATTTATTATATTTCAGGAGAAAATAGCAATTACAAAAATCTGATATATCCGGAGTAAATAAAAAAGAACTACTAATAACATTTTGTATGAAGTTTACTGCATCGTGACATTTAAGAAAAAGCCCCGATTCTCTTTTGCGAGTCTTTTTATAGCCTCTGGAAAGGCGGAGCTTCCAAGAAATGACGTCAGCCAATCCAGTTCGCTTTAAATATCTCCAGAACATTCTAAAACTGTACGTGTAGAAAAGGCGGGAAAAACAACTTGACTACGGGGTTGTGGATTTAATTCCACGTACTTTCAAATAAGAGAACGTCGCCATTAAAAATGAAAAGAACATACAGTTAGAAATTTATTTTACTATGGAATTTTATTATTACATATATATATATATATATATATATATATATATATAAAAATAAATGTATATCAATATATATATATATATATATATATTGATATACATTTATTTTTTACCTCTCCTTTTCTTATCAGTGTATATACATATATATATATATATATATATATATATATATATATATATATATATATATATATATATATATATATATATATATATATATATATATATATATATACCCACTCTGTTACTTGGCTCCGTGAGCTCAGTTTTTTTTTTATTCTTATATGTCGGTAAAATGCGCAATTCCTTTAAAAATGATTGAATTATATTGTTCTTATCGTCCTGCTACGATGTTTATGGCCTTAGTTAATCTGCATGCAATATTTGTAGAACTATCAACGATTTAATAATTGTTTAAGTGCGGCTAGGCCTAATTTTCTTTTACCATAGCAGCCATATTTGTTTACATTTGAAACTTAACAAAATAGTAAATTAATACTTTCTGCACCTTCAATGTCATTTTGCCGAGCGGAACCAAACAGAAACTTTTAGTTTGGGCACCGAAAAATGTGCTTTTTTGCCTTTTCGCCGAACGGCTCGTTTTTGCGTAGAAACTGTAATTTTAACACTAATTCTTTTTAATTGTTTTAACTGTATTTAGTGTTTTATGTTGTTCTATATATTTCAAATTTTAACGAAGATATTTAATGAAGTCATGTGGTGTACACATCAGATTTTTTATTTATTTGTTGAAACCATAATAAGCAGCATATATAGACAGAAAAGTGATAGCAATGGGTTGAGGGAAATGAACTGGAAACAAACCAAAACTACTACATAACTGCAATTCATCTGGCTTTGAGACGTAAAGTATTCCCTCTTTCCATCAATGGTACAAGCCTCTTTAGAACAATGGGATTACGAGTACCTGGACCAATCTGTTGCGACCTTTGAAGTTTGTTAACGTTTCGATGTCATTAGAAGTATCAATCTTTAGGATACTCCTGTGTAACAGATATAGTAGATGTTTGTAGTGAAATATATCACATATTGAGATTAAAGTGTTCAAAGTAGTTAAGGGGAGTCATACACCTTAAACACTTATGATCTTTGAATATGCGACTGTTGCAAGACTTGAGATAACTTATTTATTTTAAAAGCAATTACTTCCAACTTTTTATGGCTCACTACATAATACAGCTGCTCTCTGAAATCGTAATCAGAAAGGTTGTGTTGCCACAAATATTGTTATAATTTAATCCGCTTTGTGACAAAAATTTTCGTCATGTTTCCAGGTTGCGCGCACAGTTTAAAATTATCTGTTGCATTATTTAATTCCATAGTTTATATATAGCTTTTATAACATTTGTAAACTACTGTAAACCCAAAAAAACTGAGAATTTCATGTTAAATTTTTATTTTATTTGGGAGTTGAGTTTATAAAATGTATTTTCTTAAAAATATCTGTAATATTTTCGTGCATAAAATTTTTTAATATTAAAATATTCATCATATTTTTGGTTCAGTTAGAAAATAGTGCCCATACCCCAGTGAAACCCCCTGCCATATAGCCCCAATGAAATTACATCTAATTTCTAGTATATACCATTAGTCATTTTTAAAATATCAAGCGCGCAAGTTGGAAAAATGAAGAAATATTTTGCCACAGAGCAGATAAAATTACAAAAATATTTCTGGCAACACAAACTTTCTGGTTACTAGTTTCCAAAGCAGCTATATTATGTAGTCAGCTGTAAAAAGCTGGAGGTCATTACTTTCAAAATAAATAAAATATCTCAATTCTTGCAACAGTCACATAATTCGAAGCTCATAAGGGGTTTAAGGTATATGAGCCCCCTTAAACATTTTTGAAAAATTTTGGGCTGCCGCATCACGAAAGTGTTTCTGGAAAAAAATGTGCTTTA
Source organism: Stegodyphus dumicola (assembly GCF_044657685.1). Taxonomy (NCBI): domain Eukaryota; kingdom Metazoa; phylum Arthropoda; class Arachnida; order Araneae; family Eresidae; genus Stegodyphus; species Stegodyphus dumicola. Next base: position 206,277,260 of record NC_140781.1, read on the forward strand.
CGTCAGCATTAAAACTACAGATTGAGATTTATACATCTTAAGATTTGACCAAGGAAAATGCGTAAGAATATTTCGAGTGGTACATAATCATATTTGAAATAAAATATAAGGAAAAACAATATTAGACATTTATGCTCTGTTTTCCCCATGCGAGGAGCCCCACCAGCGGCCGAGCGGTAAAATCGCTAAATACTGGTAGTTCGGTCCGAGGTTCGGATGCCGCGAACGGGCTGGCTGCATGGGTGTTTTCGTGGTTTTCCCCATGTGTAACGTGTATACGAGCCAGTTTCCCTTCGACAGTCCTCTACGAAGGCATCCCTCCCTTTAGGCAGATAGCCCTCGTGTGCTTTGCTGTAATTTAATAATCCAATCCTGAAAACTTTCAGTTTTTTTTTTAGCCCATAAGGGCCATTAAATTTTTGGCATTTTATAGACATTAGGTTAATTGGAAAAGAACCGCTCCGAATTTTGATGGAGAATACCCCGGGGGGCGGAAGGGTCCGAAGGTCACCACCACACGAAAGGACTCTTTCAGCTCGCCGCATATTTGGAGTGTCGCCATGCCGCACCGACACCATACATTTGCAAACATTCATGACTTTCCCGGGATTCGAACCCGGGACCTCCCACACGGTAGTCAACGACGCTTACGACTATACCGATTGAGCGGCACGTAGAATTTAAACTAAGAAATCATGCTACTGTTTTCCAGCCGGAGTTCCAAAGAACTCTTAGCAAAGCAACCCCATGGGCAAAGGAAAGCATCGTAGAAGAGGCTATACTCTGTAGAGACATTAGGTATATTTTTGGAAGCAGGAAAGATGGAAAATAGCAAGCGCCTTCGCCGGGAATCGAACCGCGGACCTCTGGAATACCGGCCCAGCGTGCAGAACCACTACACCACAAAGGCACGTTAGGAAGGCGGGAGAAATGTCTTATATACTCCCCCTTTTAAAGAGCGACTCGGGTTTTTAGGGGACCCAATCGCCAAATCCTGGGTGTGGAAGAGGCCCACCAGCGGCCGAACGGGGACTTCGCTGAACACTGTAAGTTCGATCCGAGGTTCGAATCCCGCGAACGAGCTGGCTGCATGGGCGTTTTCGTGGTTTTCCCCATGTATACGAGCCAGTTTACCTTAGAAAGTTGTCCACGAAGGCATCCCACCCCTTAGGCAGATAGCCCTAGTGTGCTTTGCCGTATTCTCAATACACCACCACCACCACCCCATGTGAGGAAGAAGGCATAAACTAATTATTTCCACATCAATTGAGAGTAAATACTTTAAGATCAGCACATAAATAATTTAAGACTAGTTATATTTACTAAATCAGAAGAGAAAAAAAAAATGTGAAGAGATTTGCCAGCTATTTAAACATTTCCGTTTTGGGAAATTTACAGAGTTTTTAATCATTTTCCGGATTTAAATATCTTTCTGTTCATAAAAATTAGGAATGATTTTAATTTTTATGAATATAATATAAATGATAGCTAAATAGGTAGAAAGGGTGGATAGGATAGACAGATAACTTACATACCTAGACAGCTGTAACCATGAAAAAACAAAAATTCAAGTAAAATTGTTAACCGAGAAAGAAACGTAATTGAAAGGAATTAAACACAAGTGTATTAAAAGCATGGAAGAAATCTTTTTAACTTATGAAAGCAATTTTTTCCCAGTGGCGGGCACTTGCCTATTAACGGCATTGACCATTTTATTATGGAGGCACCTAACAGGAGGCCACCAGCACCTCCTATGAAGGGACAGGCAATTTTATATCCATGCCTTCTCCGGGATTCGAACCTGGGCCCTTGGGTATCGCAGTCAGGCTCCCCTAAACACTCTTTCCTAGCAACTACACATCTCTTCTTTAAAGTTAAGAATCAATAGACTGGTGGAAAGAATTATTCTGTATGCCGCTGCTATTTGGGGAACTAACATCTGTTTCCAAATGAGACGTTCACTACTCTCTATACAGCGATACCAGCTTTTTCTCATTTGCAAGGCTTATAGTACCACGTCCACGGCAGCCTTATAAATTATCGCAGGCACACCGCCTCTGGACTTGTGAGTTGAACGAAAGGCTGCAGTGGTTAACGTAAGCAGGCTACGACACTCCATGAGTCTCTGGGGACAAATCTATATTCATACTGATTATGAGCATCACATACCGCAAGCTCCCTGCCACCCTGCTAAAAATAACCTTGTGGACACAATCTACTTTCATAGAACACAGGACTCGGGATTTGCAAATGGCGTTTTTCACTGATGGCTCTAAAACTCCAGGGGGCATGGGAAGCAGATTATGTATATTTTCTTTAGGAGCTTTAACGTACTCTTCTTCTTCAAGTGCCTTGTAAGCACGTGTATATCTCTTTTTTGCATTTTATAAATGTCGTCTGCTCAGCCGGGGCTGCCCAGGGCTGCGGCCTGGTAGCTAGTGATTGACTCCCGCCGAGTTGGTAACCAATTCTGCATGGATATACCTATACCTGGGTCGGAAGCGAAATCAGCGGTTTGCCTCCTCTAACCACAATACTGTATGGGCAGCCAGAAAGAAAATAAAAGAAAAAAAAAAATAAGAAATCTGAAAAGTTTCAAATTTTAAATTACGTCCAAAGCGGCGTTTTTTTAACATTTTGTGTTTTACCTTTATTTATTAAATATCACGTTCTTCGCACATAAACCATAAAATTCAGTTCAACAGCAATATCACAAAATAATTTTAAATTGGGCATATCCTTAGAATTTCCGATACACAGTCTCGCGCGCTGGAGATAAATTTTTTTTTTTTTCTGTACAACTTTGCCATGGCTCGCTTTGAACTCCTCGAGTTTGTTAATGAGAAATTCATTAAAGTTTTACAGAATATGAAATCGAGAATAAAACAAATTCCCAATTTGAAATTTGGGCTTCTAGATGTCCATATTCGCAGTAAGATTACGTTATCCAAATTGTATGGCTCTAGTTACCGTTGTTTTACCAAAATGCGAGAAATATACATACATTTATGCCGATCTTTATTATTTAATTTCCTCAAATATAATAAACTAAATTAAACTAAACTCTGTAGCGTAACAGCCCTAATGGGCCAAGATCTGCAGTGGCCGGAAATCTGCTTTCTTGACTGTGGGCCCCGGGGGCGTAAAAGCATATGCTCTAAGCAAATGGTCAGCTTGTCGCAAAAATCTCCAGTGTTTAGTCTCCAAGCGAACTTGATACTCCTTTTATCGACCCAAGTGATAGAAATCAAGGGATGAAAGGTTGATCAGACCCTGCCCAGACCGGGAATCGAACTCCGGACCTATGGTGCTCCTGCGCGATGCGCTACTTCAAATATAATAGAAGGCGATAATATTCGGTGGCAACACTTTGAAAAGTGAAACAGACATTCAGAGTAATTCCACGCAAAATCGCAAAACGAAAACTATAGTCGCTCAGGGACAGAGTCCCTTTGATCTAATAAGGTATATAACAGAGTACATGAAAACAAAGTAGTCTCATTACTTATCGCCATAGCAAGGCCATGAATATTTTAACGCAACAATTTTTTTAAACCCCTGGAAAGAAGTGTCTCTCCCAGAAGACAGAAAATTGAGCCATGACGTATAAATGTTTAATTCAAAGTTATAGTTATTCAAATCAAAATACAGTAAAAATTTATATAAAATCCCAAACACATTAAATGGCATCAAAACATAGGGGAGAGTAGCCTAATTTGCACCAATTTTGTATTTTTCACTATATAGAAGGACGGAAGAAGTGCCAATAAAAATTAGGTAGTAGAAAAAAAAAACTCACTAAGTGTACCTTCAAAATAGAACCATTTATTAAATTTTAAAAATTATGGTACTATTCGGTTTCGAGGGCCGTAAAAAATCGCCAAACTATTGTTGATGCCAATGCTGCCAAAAATAATTGCGGCAACCCTAATAATTGCGGCAAGAAAGGAAGTATAATAGTAAATAACTATTTAAGATTGATGTTTTAATTTAGATGAAAGGTTAATTTCACATAGTAATACTTTTTTATTATTATAATTTATACGAAAAGGCTAAACATGATTGAATGGTAGCATAAGAGTAAATTATTTCAGCTCATTATTATAATTTATATAAAAATTGCTAAACATAACTGAATGGATGCCTGCATCGCTATTTCGCTCTCGACTTACCGCTAAAGCATAATTTCATCTCGTTGGTTGTTCAAACGTAATTTTCTATAATGAATGATGCCTTTTCTTTGAAAATATTCTCGGTAAAGTGCAGAATCGCTCACTTATTTGTTTGCCGCTTTTTACAAGGGTAAAAACAATTGGATTTTTGTCAATATTCTGTTACTTTTTAAGTGAAAATAGGTCGATGTGTACATAGATAAAGTCAAGGGTGTGCGCAGTGCCATTTTGTGCAATTCTAGGATATTTTTTTAAGTGAAAATAGGTCGATGTGCACATGGATACCGAGTATGTGCAATTCTTAAAAACTCGTCAAGCAGTCGGTGATTCTGCACTTTACTCAAAATTCTATTGCCGAGTTTTCGTTATGAGCAATTCCCAAATTGTTAAATCCATAGGATATCAAAAAAAAGGATTTAAAAATTAAAATAGTATTTCAATGGCGTCTTAAGAAATATAGAACTATATAAACTTACGCAATCTGAAATCAGCGCGTACACTAGATTTGGCGCGCTGTTAAATGGGAGCGTTTGCTAGATTTGGCGCTTTTGCGCGTACATTTTCGCTGCACTTTTTTTACGGCCCTCGAAACCGAATAGTACCAAAATTATTTATAACAGTTAAAAATGAATTCAAAAAATCGTGTCATCGGTTCAATTTAGGAAACCGGTTTCCTTATTTGGACCGCTAGTTTCCTAAATTGGACCATAAACTTTCTTAACGGCAATTTACAACAAAAGAACCTTTTAATTGCAGCACAAACTCCAGCACACCGAGTATGTATTCAAGCGTGAGATTTCATGCATTGTATCATTTCTTCCTTAGTTTCTTCACATAATATACAAAACCATGAATCAGTTTCTTTTTTATGTTTCTGCATTTTGTTAAACTTTGGTTTTCGTATAACCGCTATTTGTATGGGCTGCTTGTTATTTCCACTGCTTTCTGGGTTTTCCACTGCTTTCTGCACTGCGAGAAGACGAAGGGCCAGTTGGATTTGGATTTTTTTTTTTTTTTTTTTTTTGGCTCGTGGTGATATTTTTTCAAGAACTGTCCTAAATCGTTTATTTTCGTTATCACTTCTATCTTCATCATCATCACTACTAGAAGGTGAACTTCGTCTCGGAGACGAATGGTTGCCATTCCCGTAATTTCTTCGAAGGGTAGCATTCTAGGGTTAATTATAATTTATCCATGAAAACATGTCGTTGCCGAAATCGGACCGGTTCAATTTCGGCAACTGTTTTCGGTCCAACTTGGGAAACTTGAATATTTAATGCTTGATATTATACAGAAACGTCAAACTAACATAGCCTTCCAAAATTATAATTGAAAATTGTAGCTAAGTAAGCACGTTTTGTGATGGTATAATAAGGCATGCAATTACTTACGTTTAATTGCTTTCACACTTATGTCGAAATAAGAGATTTTCTTCTTAGCCAAGCGAATAACACTTCTCTCAATGTAACCAAGAAGCGTTTCTTTACAAAGACAATTTCATTAACCTCTTCTACATCTACATACAGTGGGTACAAAAAGTATTTGCACACATACATTTTTGTTCACAATTTATAAGAAAATGCATTAAGAAATACAGAAATTGGCATTTAAAAAATAGAATAAGCTTATTCATTTAAATTAATTACAAAAAATACAATAATATTAATAAAAAAACATTTTTTGCAACAATATTAAAATAGCTTATGTCAAAAAAGTATTTGCACACTCAACTTTAGCAAATTTGCATTTTTATGCTATTATTTGACAGTCATCCCGCAGTATATAACATACGTAAGACGACTATAAAAGGAGGTGTTGTCGAAACGTTATTAGTTGATTGTCGATTTCAAATTGTAATGGTATAATTCAAATTGTAGTGGTAATAGGTAAAAAAGTAAATGTTTGCTCCTCTACTGTTCGGTATATTATAAAACATCATAAAGAAAGAGGATCTACATCAAATAACTTGTGCTGTGGACGCTCAAAGAAACTTTCACTGCGAATAAAGCGAAAAATCATAAGAGAAGCATCGAAAAATCCATTTGTTAGTGCAATTACTTTAGCCAATGATGTCGCTTCAACATCTGGAGTTCAAATCTGTGCCCAAAGTGTTCGAAATGTTCTGCACGATGCACACATTTATGGGAGATCTCCAAGGGAAAAAACCTCTCATAACTGAACTAAATAGACTGAAGAGACTTGAATTCGCTAAGGAATATATCAATATGCCAATTGATTTTTGGAAAAATGTCATACTCTCCGACGAGAGTAAGTTCAATATCTTTAAATCAGATGGCAGGAAATTAGTTTGGAGTACTTGTACTGCTTTTCATACCAAAAATGTGTTACCCACAGTTAAACGTGGAGGAGGTTCTGTTATGATTTGGGGGTGCATGGCTAGCAAAGGAGTTGGTAATTTGTGTTTCATTGATGGGAATATGACATATTGATGTGTTGCGAGATAACTTGCCACAAAGTGCAATAAAATTGGGTATCAGTAATTCGTTCTATTTTCAGCAAGACAGCGATCCCAAGCACACTACCGGTATAACACGAATGTGGTTGCAAAGCCCACTAGCGGCCGAGCGGTAAAGACGCTGAACACTGGTAGTTCGGTCCGAGGTTCGAATCCCGCGAAAGGGGCTGGCTGCATGGGTGTTTTCGTGGTTTTCCCCATGTGTAACGCGTATACGAGCCAGTTTCTCTTAGAAAGTCCTCCACGAAGGCACTCCTCCCCGTAGGCAGATAGCCCTCGAGGCTTTGCCATAATCACACACACACACACACACACGAATGTGGTTGCTTTATAATGTACCCAGAAAACTTGCCACTCCACCACAATCACTAGACTTAAATCCTTTGGAAAATTTGATTCTTTGGATTTAAAAATAAGAAAAAGGAAGATTTCAAGCAAATCTGCCCTTAAACATGCCTTTATTGAAGAATAGTCGAATACTGACCCTACTGTTACAAAAATATAATTAAATCAATGCCAGCAAGATTACAAGCAGTAATAGATGCTAAAGGAATGCATACTAAATGTTAGTTATTTGAAATTTGCTTATATATTTTATTTCTTTTGTATTCATGCAGGTGTGCAAATACTCTTTTGATACGAGATATTTTAATTTTGTTACAAAAAAGCATTGTTATTTATATTATTGTAATTTTTCTGTTTGTTTTGGATGATTAGACTTATTCTGATTTGGCAATACAATTTTTTTTTATTTCTCAATGCTTCTTTTTATGAATTGCAAACAAAAATGTAGGTGTGCAAATACTTTTTTTACCCACAGTATAACAAAATGCCTATGTCAAATCTCGCAGATATCATTAGTCTTTGTGTATCATACAGCTCCAAATTAGGCTACCTTCCCCTAAATAAATTTGCCTCGAGTGATGATTCTTTTGGCATTCAAATAAACGCGCACTGCTACAAATCTGTGGGACGAGCAAATGGTACACCCTAGTATTCTAGATTTACTATGATTACAGCTCATCTGGTAAGCGATTTGGAAGGAATTTGGCGTTTTGTTTATCTTCATTGACTTCATTGGAGTTTATATAGTTATAGGTAATAAAACGTTTTCCTAAATAAACAGTTATTTAATTACCATGAAACAAGTATTTGAAGCATATTGGAGAATAAAAATATTTTTGTTTGCCTAAGCACACGGAATTTCAAGTAAAATATAGCAAAACAATCGAATTTTATCTAACTGGGTCTTAAGGGGAGTTGGAACCCCAAAATCTTCAAAAAATTGTGATTTCGGATTTTTGCATTTTCAAATTCTCTACACTTTTATCTTTTTGAAAATACCTTTCTTTAATCTCTATGAAAATTAGAACTGTAACAAAATCTAGTTTTAATTTGTCATCTACTGCTTTGATCAATGAGGATTTTTACATAAAAACGCGTTTTTCTCCAAATGTGATTTTTTTTATACTCGATGTACCTTTTCTCAGGAACTACTGCTCACAGGTATCTAAACTTTTTATGGCTTATTTATTAGGTTCCGTAATATTTACTGAAATTAGCTTTTTGTAATAAACTTAGAAATTTTTTTTTTTTGTGTGAGAAAAGTGCTAAATTTTACTATGCCTAACAAAATATTCTGTAATTTACTCTAAAATTCAAAATGCTTCAAAAGCTCATTTCGGTATAATCAAATAGGTATACTTTAATTACAGAAAAAATTTCAAGCCTGTATCTACACCAGATCTTGAGAAAAGATACATTGAAAATGGCCAATTTAACATTGTCGGTATAGGGGTTTCTGATACCCCTTAAGATATGTGTATGAGTGTATTTTGTATAATTTTTAATTTGATATTTTGTATAATTTTAATCTTTCTAAAAATACCATTCTCTAATCTCTATGAAAATTAGAACTGTAAAACAATCTACTTTTAATTTGTCATCTACTGCTTTGATCAATGAGGATTTTTACATAAAAACGCGTTTTTCTCCAAACGTTATTTTTTTGTACTCGATGTACCTTTTCTCAGGAACTACTGCTCACAGGTATCTAAACTTTTTATTGCTTATTTATTAGGTTCCCTAAGATTTACTGAAATGAGATTTTTGTAATAAACTTAGAAAAAAAAATTTTTTTTTTTTAATTTTTTGTGTGAGAAAAGTGCTAAATTTTACTATGCCTAACAAAATATCCTGTAATTTACTCTAAAATTCAAAATGTTCCAAAAGCTCATTTAAGTATAATCAGATAGGTATACTTTAATTACAGAAAAAGTTTCAAGCTTGTATCTACAGCAAATTGTGAGAAAAGGTACATCGAAAATCGCCAATTTAACATTGTCGGTATAGGGGTTTCTGATACCCCATAAAATGAAACACGGCTTGTTATTGCAAGTATTATACTAAAATTAAAGAAGTTAATTATTAGATATATTTACATAATATATATATATACTTTAATGAAGCATATTTTTCTGTTTCATTAAAGTCAAATTGTCTGTTCATATTTTGTAATATATTTGTAGAAAAGAAGCATTATATAAAGAACCACAAATGTTTATAAATTACATATTTGTCAAACGATACGTGGCGATATATTGGCTTGGTTTATGTGATTACGGCAAAGCACTCGAAAGCTATCTGCCTAAGGCGACAATTGCCTACATGTAGGATTTTCTAAGATAAAAAAGAAATATATGTTACACATGGGGAAAACCACGAAAACGCCAATGCAGCCAGCCCGTTTGCCTGGAATCGAATCTAGGTCAGAACTACCAGTGTTCAGCGACTTTACCGCTCTGCTGCTGGTAAGACCGTGATGACATCGTACTGAAAACCTTCATCTTTAGCAAACGACTTGCTGTGACGTATTATTGATATATGATGCTGTGTGATTACATTTAATGAAACGAATTTGCTCAAAAAGTATGTTCAGCGCTATCGTTTAAATTTATTCAATAATTCACAGAAATATACTTTAGTCTTATCGTTTTGGCATTATATAATGGAAAATATAAAATTGATTTAATAAATTGAAGGCAATTTTAAATTTACGTGGTGTTGAAAGAAAAACAAAGTCACTCGTATAAAAAAAAGTAAGGCATTAAAACAAAGGTGCCTGAAGTGCGGCCCAAAAGTCTTTAAAATACGGCCAAAACGCAAATTATGAAATTATTCAAATTTACACCTTTTTGGGTACTATTCGGTTTCGAGGGCCGTAAAAACATTGCAGCGAAAATGTACGCGCAAAAGCGCCAATTCTAGCATACGCGCCCATTTAACAGCGCGCCAAATCTAGCGTACGCGCTGATTTCAGATTGCGTTCTGAAGTTTACATAGTTCTATATTTCTTAAGATGCCATTGAAATACCAGTTTAATTTTCAAATCCTTTTTTGATTTTAAATCCTTTTTTGATATCCTATGGATTTAACAATTTGGGAATTTCCCATGACGAAAACTCGGCAATAGAATTTTGGATAAAGTGCAGAATCACACACTGCTTCACGCGTTTTTAGCGAAATAGCGATGCAGGCATCCATTCAGTTATGTTTAGCAATTTTTATATAAATTATAATAATGATCTGAAATAGTTATTTACTCTTATGCTTCCATTCAGTCACGTTTAGCCTTTTTCTTATAAATTATAATAACAAAAAAGTATTATATGAAATTAACCTTTCATCTAAATTAAAACATCAATCTTAAATAGTTATTTACTATTATACTTCCTTTCTTGCCGCAATTATTAGGGTTGCCGCAATTAATTTTGGCAGCATTGGTATCAACAATAGTTTGGCCCTCGAAACCGAATAGTACCCATTTTTGTTTAAAAAATAAATGTTTGAATTTGATTCATATATAATCGATTCGTTGGCATTTATTTTAAATTAAAAATATAAATAAAAACATCTTAGTATGTCATGATGTATTAATTGCAAAGTCCCATTCAACTGAAAGAAAAATTTGAAAATGTTTCTTTATTGGAGTTTTAACAAAATTACCTACCCCGCGATAAATATCCTAATTTTCACAATCATGTTTTATTAATGTCTTCAGCTTTTGGCAGTACCTATATTTGTGAACAATTGTTTTCAAAAATGAAGCATACAAAAAACTAAAATACGACGAAGATCACTGACAAACATCTTGAAAATGCATTCAGAATTGCAACCTCGTCCATTGAACCCGATATCGATTTGCTTGTTCAACAAAAGCAAATTCATCCATCTCATTAATTTGAATTTTTTCCATTTTAATGAAATCCAAACTAAATTAAACTAAACTTTTACAATTTAATGATAAATATGTACCTATACATATCTAACTCAAATTTTAAAATATAAGAATGAAAGAAGTTAATTTATTTTAATAAAACACCATAGTTTAATGGGTTATTCAATTACGGCAAAGCACACGAGGGCTATCTGCCTAAACGGAGGGATGCCTTCGTGGAGGACTTTCTAATAAAAACACCACAGAGTTAATTTTTATTTGAATTTGTTGTTTGCTGTATGTGGGGCTTCGCAAATGTTTTCCTTTGCAATGCGACTCTCAAACGGTCATAGGCCAAACCCATGCATTAAACGATTAAATATTAAATAACAGCGATGGGTTTTTATTTCATGGACTCGTAGACTATATGCAATATGCGGTAAATCTTCAAATTATGGTAATTTGGCGATTTTTTGGCGAAACTATGGCGACCAACCCTGCTACAGCAATCTGCAAGTTTTTTTTTTTTTTTTTTTTTTTTTTTCTCGGACGCAATTTTGTTTTCACGAAGTAAAGTTTTTTATTATTTTTTTTTTAACTGAACATTTTTTCCAACAATCTGCTAACCGAATTACGCTTATGCTAGAACTTTTATGGAACAAAAGTGCTTAATCATGACAAAGATTAGGCGCGAAATTGGGAGAAAGAGTAGAATCGTCCACTGCTAGCCGCGTCTTTAAGAATTGCATATACACGGTATCCATGTACACGTAGATCTATTTTCACTTAAAAAAAAACATCCTAGAATTGCACAAAAATGGCATTGCGCACACTCTTGACTTTATCCATGTACACATCGACCTATTTTCACTTAAAAAGTCAAAGAAAATTGACAAAAATCCAATTCTTCTTACTCTTGTAAAAAGCGCCAAACAAATAAGTGGGCGATTCTGCACTTTAGCAGCGAAATTGTTTCTAAGTGCTTATTAGCTAAAATCCCGATCGGAATTTTCCGGAAAATATCAAATGACATGTCTCATGATCTCTCATTTCTCGGAGACAAAATAATCTGCGATTCGAACTGTGTACTTCTCAGATTATTGCTGAAGTCCTAGCTAGTAAACTTTATCGCCTTACCAAAATGTCGCCAAACTACCTGTTACCATATTCCAAGGATTAGCACAATATGCTTTTATGCGAATATGCTCTTTTACTTCAATTTACAAAAAGCCGAATCTGTAAACAAAATAAATATACGATTATTAAACGAATTACTAAAGAAATAAGAGAACGAATGAAAAATAATAAAGGGTTTTGAATATTTTACATGTCCAGCTTTGGGCAGCGACGCTTGCAGCTTTACTTTTCTGCCGCCCATTTGATATTCCAGCTTGGGTGCTTAGACTTGCACAACCATTTTCTAACCGAAGTTAAAAGGCGCCATTAAATTTTGAACCAGCTTAGTAATGTCGGTGCTTACGTATTAACTAAAGGTACGAACTTAACGGTGGCAAGTTGGTAGTTTTCGCGCCTTTTTTTTATAAAGGTTCCCAAACCGCCCATACTTATCGAAGTTTGTAAACATGATCAACATATGAAGAAAAAAAACCTGCTTTAGCAATACTACATTATAAAGAATAAAACACTTACGTTCCTCTGCAAATCTGTCATTCTTCTCCGTAAATCTTCGCTCGAAGCTCGCAGTTATCTGTTTCGTTTAAAAATCTTCACAGAACTGTGGACACTAGCAAATTCCAGAAGTGTGTTAAGTTGGAGGCAGAAAATATCATCATTTATTTGTAAGAACCACTGGAACCTGGAATACAATAAATGAAAAAGAACGCATACGAAAGTGTCGACATTGCTTGACTGAAGATCTGTAATCAGCATGTTTGTTTGAAGAATGGTTTTGCACATGGTTACCAGAAATTGGCACATTCTGAACATTTGGCGACTTCTTCTCGGGTGTGGGCAATAACGCGTAAATACTGCTAGCCAAATATGTGTAGGGTGTATCTATGATGCGTTGGCTATGGCTGCATGGGCGTTGTAATTTCATATTAGTTTACTACCTGTAAACGGCAGAGTTTTGTAGTATGCATTGTTTAAAATCACTTTTAAATAAAATTGTTTATTTAAAACCTTCGCAGAAATTTGCCGTATAGCTGAGTTTCTTAAACTTTTTTCAGTCGCGACCCTTTTTTATGACTGAGAATTTTTCTCGACCCCCAGTACCAACATAAAATTTTGTAAGACCCCATAAGTATGGCGCAAATCTGACACACGCGTGAGTGAAACTGTCAATTTTTCACCTGTACGGCAGATTTCGGTCATTAACTTTAATTTCTAATTTTAAGACATACAAAAAAAATTTTAATAAGTAACAGACGAAAAAAAATAAAAAATTTTAAATACGTAACAGACGGAATGACAGCGTGATGTGCAAAGCGAGGAAAATGAAAAGTTTACATTATAAAAAATCTCATGTGTACACCACACGACTTCCCTGTACGGAATATTAAATTATAGGCATTTTTTCTTGCATTTCATTCAAACTTATTGGATTGAATTAAATCTGCTTCGCCGACAGCGCATAAACCACAATAGAGTAAATGCATTCTTTAAAATTCACTCTAGTATTTGTTTACCATAGCGATATTCTGGCGCTAGATTCACTTAACAGTATTAAATTTCGTTCATATTATAACTCATAATGCACAAAATTGATATCATTTAAAGAATAGAATTATCTAATCGTTGCCACATGTTCTATTCAAATACTATAATAAAGCTAGAGTGATGTATACACGAAATTAAGCAAACAAAACAAAAAAGAAACAGTTTTTGAGTATTTCTCATTCAATTAATTCAGTTCTCACTTCGCGAGAAGGCAAAAATACATAAAAACTCAAAGTATTTATAGTAAAAATTACGAAGTAAATCTTAAACACTTATTTCCTCGAAAAAATTAAAGAAAAATTAATTTTTATTAATAATTTTTAATAAATAAAAAATGTCATTATTAAAAATGTCATTATTAAAATGTCATTTATTAAAAATTATTTAAAAATAATTTTTAATAAATGACATTTATTTGTATTTTTTGCTAAGAATTATCCAGCTTAAAGCATTTCTTTATTTATGAACTGAAAGACAAACTGTAATAAATGCTGTGAGTATGATATGTATATCGACTACATTGTTGGTTTGGATTAAAAAATGGAAAATTGAAAAAAAAAGTAAGAAATTTATTCACCCTTCCGTTTAAGCTAGGTATTATTTAAAACTAGGAAACTGTAAAAACGATTTTGTAATAGGTATTCAAAATAAAGAACTACTTTTATTTAATTAAAGAGGCACAAGGTCGTTCTGGATAGGGTCAGAGAGGTAAGAGTGCTTTATAGTGTAACATTTATTTATTAGCAGGTTCAAGTTAGACACGGACATTACATTTAACTTTAATATAATTACAGAGCAGGAGTCTGAAACAACCTATCAGGTTAAACATTTGGCTTTTTCCTGAAGTCCTTCTCTTCCTACTTACCAGAGGGCACCCTTGTTGTTGGAATTAGTCCAACAGTATTAGCAGCAGAGTTTATATTAAATGATTGGTTACAATGTGAAAATATTCGTGTCCAATTTAATGCGCTCTCTAATTTTACGTCTTAAGAGTATGAATAAAAAGCATGAGTGAAATTCGAAGTAACATGGCTGCTAAATTTCTGTAACTGCAGCATATTCGTCATATTTGTCTTCCATTATATCTTCATGCACATCATCGAATTCTGTTGCATTTTCACTGTAATTTTACTCTGATTCATAAATATTGTATAATCATCTTTCGCTCCTCCTATATTGTTAGATGTACTACATATTTAACATCGGTATCTACCTTCTTTTAAAAGTAATCGTCTGTACTATTAAAAGCTATGCACGTTTGTTTGCTTGCTTGTTTGTGGCATTATCTCCTCCGGACGGCGGGGAGTTGAATTGCGAGAGAACTACTCTCGGATTACAAAAAAAAAAAAATCGTGGCAAGCCAGTTCGACTATTCTCATCTTCGTACGACTTTAATTAGCAGAGATGTTTTCATTTCCTTGTACGAAGTAAAAAGGAAGTATTGTAATCGCGAAAAATTTCGGGTATCATATTTCAACGAAAATACCGATTTTGATCGCTATCCAATGCAATTTAATGATGTTTTTGCGTGACATCCACAAGCGAGGACAGAATAAAGGACTCTTTCCCCCCCCCCAAAAAAAATTATAAAACTGATTTAAAATGAATTCTGAAGAGTGCATACGTATCTCGCATAACTCTAAAACGAGTAGCCTCAGAGCGGTGAAATTTTGTACGTAGGACTATTATAACATGTAGATGTGCACCTCGAATTTTGGTTGCAATCGGCCGCACCAAAAGTATATAAATATATGTATATATATACTCTGTTACCCGGCTCAGTGATCTCAGTTTCTTTATTCTTATATATTTGTAAATTGCGCATCTTTTGCTTTAAAAATGATAGAATTATGTTGTTTTTATCTTCCTGTTAAGGGTTTTTATGCATTTAGTAAATCTGCATGCAATATTTGTGGAGTTATCAATCAACAATTTAAAAGTTGTTTAAGTTCAGCTAAGCCTAATTTTTTAAATATAGCAGCCATATTTATTTACATTTGAAACTTAGCAGACTAGTGGACTTGTTGCCAATCTAGATAAACTAAGCTTCGAAACAATAAAGCAACATCACCTTTTATTATTGCGAATTAAATCATGCTTAATCCATTCTGGAATTTATTCGAGGAAATAAGTGTTTCATATTTACTTCGTAATTTTTAATAAAGATATTTTGAGTATTTATGTATTTTTGCCTTGTGGGGAAGTCAGAACTGAATTAATTGAATGAGAAATACCGAATCGTCTGTGAACAACTGTTTCTTTTTCGTTTTGTTTGCTTAATTTCTTTTACACATCGTTTTAAATTTATTATGGTATTCGAATAGAACCGATTTTGATGTGGCAACGATTAGATTATTCTTCAAATGATATAAATTTATATGTATTCTGAATTATAATGTGGACGAAATGTAACACTGTTAAGTGTACCTAGCGCCAGAGTGTCGCAATGGTAAACAAATATAGTGAATTTTAAAGAGTGCGGTTATTCTATTGTGGTTTATGCACTATCGACGAAGTAAATTTAATTCAATCCAATTTGAAATACAAGAACAAATGCGTATAATTTAATATTCCGTGCAAGGAAGTCATGTGGTGTACACATCAGGTTTTTAAAAACTGTGAAAACGACAATTTTCGCCCTCATTTTTCCGAGTGGCAAGAGTCTTCCACGCTGGAGATAAAAATCTGCTTTACTTCGAGAAGTGTCGCCATTGCTCGCTTTCACATCGTAGAGGTTGTTACTAAAAAATTTGTAAGTTTTACAAAATATGAAATAAAAATAACATTGCCAAGCATTAAGCATATTAGTATTATTATAGAAGGTCATATTCGGACGCTAAAGAAAGCAAGCGATTGCATGTGACTCTACTGTATGTCGAAAATTGTTCGCTAATGTTAGCATTTTAAATAAATAGCTACTGTTCACAACTTTTTGTTTCCGGTTAGTACAATTGAAACGATATATTATTGCCACGTTAGTGCTTCGTTAATTCTGAGAAAATGTTGTCGTATTACATTAAATTTAAATCATGAGGTCATACGTATTAACTTGGTGTCAAAAGTTTTTGTTTCCTGTTCCAGCAATAAAAAAATATATTTATGAATTTAATTGTTGCTCGGAAAGAATGAACTAATTTCTTTAATAATGAAATGTTTTCATACATTTGCTTTTCAGATGTACGTAGATTTATTTATTAGAATAATTAATATTTGTATTAAGGGATATTGCTTATTTCATTGTAATTTTGTTATACGTCATAACGTTTTTTTATGAAGTTGTTCTGCAGAGTAAAATTCTACGCAGTTTTTAAAATTTAACGTTTGGTGTTCACTCGGTACATTTAAAAGCCAGACGAAGGCTGTTTAATAAAGGTTTAATAAAGTTTAATAAAGGGAAGACACAAAATATTAAAGAAAAACCCTTTTGAACATAATTTAAAATCTGAAACCTTTCAGATTTTTTTTAGAAATAAATAATTTGTTATTGCCTTTGTAAAATTTTTTTGGGGGTGGGATCGACCCTCGTAATATGTCAATGATGAATATGATTGAATCAGTCTGTAGAAAATAATAATAGATGTGTTTCTTTTACAGCGCGTTCAATGAGTTCGTGTTGTGCAAGTACATCCATGTCAGCCAGGACTGCGGACAGGAAGCTGCCGATTTCCTCCAACAGCATCTCGACCGCATTTCCAGCCCACTCATACACGAGCATTGCGCCCATTACACCTATGCCAGGGACTCTTGCACATCCTCCTTCGCTCCAATTTTTAACAGGGACGCAACTTCCTTACCATTTCTTACCATCTTGATAGCAACACTGTTGAAAGTTATCTCTTGGAAACATGACTTATAAACGAAGGCGAATGGCAGAGAAATCTGAGCCCACGTAAACTTTATAGTCCTGTGTGACTAAGAAAATCCAGATTTATTTTTATCGGTGTTTCAGGGTCGTGTTCTACAAGACTATCTTTTCCTACCGTCAGCCCCTTTAATAAATACGTAAAATAAAAGAACGAACTTAAAAAAAAAATAGCTATATGGTTCGTAATTTCGTTTAATGAATTACTTAATAAATTCCATATGAGGCTAGAAAACCAATTTCTGAGAGTATAATTTTTGAATGAATGAAGTTTAACCATAAACGAAAATTTAGTTTAATTAAAAGGGGTGTTGGAACCCCAAAATCTTCAAAAAATTGCGATTTCGGATTTTTGCATTTCCAAATTCTCTATATTCTTATCTTTCTAAACATACCATTCTTTAATCTCTATGAAAATTAGAACTGTGAAAAAATCTAGTTTTAATATGTCATCGAATGCTTTGATCAATGAGGATTTTTGTATAAAAACGCGTTTTTCTCCAAACGTGATTTTTTTTTTTTTTTTTTTATATTCGATGTACCTTTTCTCAGGAACTACTGCTCACAGGTATCTAAAATTTTTATGGCTTATTTATTAGGTTTCCTAATATTTACTGAAATAAGCTTTCTGTGATAAAATTAGAATAAAAAATTTTAAAAAGTAATTTGTGTGAGGAAAGTGCTAAATTTTAATATGCATAACAAAATATTCTGTAAATTACTCTAAAATTCAAAATGTTTTAAAAGTTCATTTCAGTATAATCAGATAGGTATACTTTAATTACAAAAAAAATTTCCAGCGTGTATCTACAGCAGATTTTGAGAAAAGGTACATCGAAAATGGCCAATTTAACATTGTCGGTATAGGTGTTTCTGATACCCCTTAAAAAAAGGATTAATTTAGTTAAAATAAAGTTTAAGCAAAATGATTTTTATTTAGTTAATTTAGTATAAATTTTAGTTAAGTTAGTATAAATCATTAAATGATATTTCAGCTAAAATGACTAAAAATGGCTCATTCATTCACTTTTACCATTTGCCGACTTTAAGATAGCTTAAACCTTCAAGAAATTGTAAGCACATTTACTAATTTATATTTTCTTTTAAACCTTGTTAATTACAATAATCAATGCTATCAGGTAATTTTTAGAACCCTTTTAAGAATTATAAGGGTTTAAAAAAGTGAGAATAATTTAAATTTTTGTTTCTGACTGTGATATATCTAAACGTAAGTAATCACAAGTTGTGTCATATATTAAACAGATATGATATTAACTTATAATATAATCAACTGTTTGTGTTTACATATTTGTTCTATGATAATCATTACACAGGGGTTGTAATATTTCTAATTTTATCTGCTAAAAGTGATTGAATTTAATGTGAGTCCGGAAACGATAACGATGTTATTTTCTCTTGACATGACTTTTGTTATTTTTCTGTTGAGATTTACATATTCATAATTTCTGTAGAACACTTAATTCTGCCGTTTAATTAAAATTGATTGAGTGAAAGATTCAACTTGATAAATTTTAAAGATACAGGAATGATGAAAAGTGCCAATACATTGCAAAGTAAAGGAGACTGTTTTAACTGCCTTTGAAACCACATTGCACTTCGTTACTATATAGGAAAACCATGACTCCTCTATACAGTCAAAGCATTCAACTGCGGAAATGCAATTCGGCCATCCTTCCGCAGCTTTAGCGTCTTAGCCACTAGTCGGCAAATTTTCATTCGCTTTTCAGCATCATTGAACATATCTGATCACACAAAATGTATGCAAAAATGGTAGTTGGTCTATTAAAAAAAATCTGATGTGTACAAGACATGACTTCCTTATACGGAATATTAAATTATACGCATTTTTTCTTGCATTTTGTTTAAACTTATTGGATTGAATTAAATCTACTTCGCCGACAGCGCATAAACCACAATAGAATAAATGCATTCTTTAAAATTCTATTTGTTTACCATAGCGACACTCTGGCGCTAGGTTCACTTAACAGTTCATATTAAAACTCAGAATGCACAAAATTTATATCATTTAAAGAATTATCTAATCGTTGCCACAGGTTCTATTCAAATACTATAATAAACCTAGAAAGATGTATAAAAGAAATTAAGCAAACAAAACAAAAAAGAAACAGTTTTTCACAGACGATTCAGTATTTCTCATTCAATTAATTCAGTTCTCACTTCGCGACAAGGCAAAAATACATAAAATATCTGCATTAAAAATTACGAAATAAATCTTAAACACATATTTCCTCGAAAATATTCCAGAAAGGATTAAGCATGATTTAATTCGCAATAATAAATGAAGGCTTTATCTTTGTTGTCGCGAATTGCACACAGATTTACTGAAGGCATAAAAACCTTAACCGGAAGATAAGAACAACATAATTCAATCATTTGTAAAGCAAAAAATGTTGCAAATTTACAAACATATAAGAGCAAAGAAACTGAGATCACTGAGCCGGGTAACAGAGTGGATATATATATAAATATATTTATATACGCTTGGCGCAGCCAATCGCAAGCAAAATACGAGGTGCACATCTACATGTTGTTGTAGTCCTATATACAAAATTTCAATGTTCTGAGGCTACTCGTTTTTGGAGTTATGCGAGATACGTACGTACATACGTTCGTACACAAGCTACGAAAAATTCTCTTCAGAATTCATTTTAAAGCAGTTTTATAATTTTTTTGGAGGAAAAGAGTCTTTTATTCTGTCCTTACGTACAGATATAAAGCAAAAACATCGTTAAATTGCATTCGAAAGCTGTCAAAATGGATATTTTCGTTGAAATATGCTGCCTGAAACTTTTTGCGATTACAATGCTTCCTTTTTACTTTGCACAAGGAAGTAAAAATCCAAGTAAAAATGTGCGCATTACATGAAATACATCAAATACAGATGACTTCCTTGTACAGCCTATTAAATTAAGCACATTTTTGCTGCATTTCATTTATTTCGGCCCACCAGCGGCCGAGCGGTAAAGTCGCTGAACACTGGTAGTTCGGTCCGAGGTTCGAATCCCGCGAACGGGCTGGCTGCATGGGCGTTTTCGTGGTTTTCCCCATGTGTAACGTGTATACGAGCCAGTTTCCCTTAGAAAGTCCTTAGGGATATTATATTTTTGGGTAAGCATTAAAGATGAAAATAAGCAATGCCCTCGCCGGGACTCGAACCTCGGACCTTCTGGCAAAGAGTTGGTGATAGGGCCGGAGCCGCAATACTTAGCAAGGTTAGGCAGGTCTCGTCACTCTGTGAAGTGCATCTTCAGTGGATTCCTTCCCATGTTGAAATATGGGGGAATGAAATGGCAGACATTCTTGCGAAGGAGGCTTCTGAAGAACCTTTGCCAATTATCAATTCACTGACATATCTTGAACCGCATTCCATTAGAAGACATGCTGACAGTCAAATTTGGCTCGTTCCCCTGAGTCATTCCCGGTGTCAAGCTGATTGTCCTGGAAGATCCCTTGCTATGGATTGCGAAAGATGTGTTCAGACAACACTTTCCCGATTCTTCAGTGGGCACCTGAGGGGACTTACTTTTGAGAGTGGTATCAGGATGCACCCAATTTGTTCTAAGTGCCACAGTGCACTCGCATCACCGGCACGTATCCTTGAGTGCCTGGAGTTGTCTCTTGTGGACCTTTACGTGTCTCCTAAGCTTGATTTCGATTTTTTAAAGGTCAATGGACTCGTGGACCTCGTCTAGTATGTTCCTAGGCATGGAGATTAGTAACAAAAACAACAACTTCGAATACGCGCCGAGTCTGCTGACCATTACGCAACAAAGGCGTGCTGAGAAGGCGGGCGGGAGAAATATCTTATATACCCCCTTTTTAAAGGGCGGCTGGGATTAGGAAACCCAATCGCAAATCCTGGTGGTGGAGAATCATCATCCGTCACCTTCTTTAGTTCGGGCGCCACTTCAGAGACATTAAGTTTTTTCGAAGCAAGCGAGATGAAAAATGGGCAGTGCTGTTGCACGGACTCGAACCTCTAAATTCTTGATACCCGTCGTGTGTGCTAACCATTACACCGGGAAGGCATGCTAAGAAGGCGGTAGAAATAACTTACCACTCATTTTCGCATTCCCCTTCATTTTAAGAGGACTCGTACACCTTAAAACCCATAAGATCTTCGAATATGTGACTGTTGCAAGAATTGGGGTAACTTATTTATTTTAAAAGATATTACTTCCAACGTTTTACAGCTGACTACATAATATAGCTGCTTTCTGAAATAGTCATCAGAAAGTTTGTGTTGCCACAAATATTTTTATAATTAAATCCGCTTTTTGACAAAAATTTCGTCATGTTTCCACCTTGCGCGCACAGTGTAAAACATTCTGTTGCATAATTTAATTCCATATTTAATATATAGCTTTTATAACATTTGGAAACTACTATGAACCAAAAATTCTAAGAATTTCATGTTAAATTTTTATCTTATTTCGAGTCGTGTTTATAAAATGTGTTTTATAAAAAAAATCTGTAATGTTTTCGTGCACAAATTTTTTTAATATTAAAATATTCATCAGATTTTAGGTTCAGTTAAAAAATAGGGTTCATATAAAGAATTCCATCTAATTTCAAGTATGTACAATTAGCCATTTTAAAAATATCGTGCGCGCAAGGTGGAAACGTGACGAAAACTTTTGTCACAAAGCGGATTAAATTACAAAAATATCTGTGGCAACACAAACTTTCAGGTTACTAGTTTCCATAGCAGCTATTTTATGTAGTCAGCTGTAAAAAGTTGGAAGTACTTGATTTTAAAATAAATAAAATATTCCAATTCTTGCAAAAGTCACATATTCGGTCAAGGGATTTAAGGTGTATGAGCCCCCTTAAATTAATGTTCCGTAATGCGTTTTGCTAGCAGAAACTGATTCCTTTAGATGCACCGCTTACTTCCCTATTATTCTCTAATTTGTTTTAACCAGGTCAGTATAAAGACTGAAACTAGATATATCTAATACATTTATCCCTTGAGAGAGTTTCACTAAAGCAAATTCCTTCAGATTAAATTTTCAATTTTTTTTTCTTTCGAATTTAACCCGTTCAGGACGAGCGTCGCGTGTACGCGAAGAGCTCCGATCAATCTCTACAGCAGAGTGTGGCATATATGTAACATGAAAACTGAACGATATATTTGAATTTTCAAATGCCAGCAGATGGTCCTAAATGGTAACGGTTTTCACATCGGTTAATTCGCGGGAAGGCGCGTGGGGTGTATTATACCCCAACCCTACATAAAAGTGGAATATTCCTAACTTGTGAAACTGAAATTCTGTGCTGCTTTCAGTAGCTGAGTTTCTAGTTGTGGTTGACTTTCAGAACCGCTTTTTCTTTGCCTGTGTGTTTAAGAAAAATATTTATAGGTATTTTGTTGGAACGGGGGTATGACACACCCCACGCGCTTGTCCGCATAAGTGTTTTTCTGACTGAATATTTAGTTCAGAAATTTATTTCTAGAGTGTAACAGTAAATATTTCTACTCGCAAGTGATTTTAAAGTACTTGACATTAAATTCTAAAAAATTTCTAACTGCATGTAAAAAAAATGAGTTCCTATGAACTGGAGATGCAACACGTGTGAGATTTATTAGAAATATTTGAAAGCGATGAAGATTGCATTTCGGAAACTGAAGATGAAACTAAGAATATTTTCTACAATGTTTTGGTTTCGAAAAAGATAAAACATTAATTCCTGATGTTCCTAAAAAAGGAAAAACTGTTCTTATGCTTTATATAACGATCATTATAACATTATATAACGATCATACTATAGATGATACTATTGGAGAAAATAAAACGTTAGGAATTATATGTTTTAATAATATGACTAAAGGAGCAGTGGATATGGGGGATGAAATGTCAGTCAATTATTCAATTACCAGAATAACGAGAAGGTGGCCAATGGTAATTTTCTTTCCTGCACTGAATGTTGCTGTAATAAATGCTTGAATTATATTACATTGAACTGCTAATCCACCAACAAGAAACATAAGTCTGTTTTTGAAGGACTTAGCATTACAATTAATGAAAAAAAAAGTATTGAACAAAGATCAGAGATTAATACTTTTCCAAGAAATTGACGTACTGCATGCAAAACAAAAGCAGAAGTTTCGATGAAGAATTAAAACGAATACATGAAATTAGAAACAACTAAGTATGAAAGATGTGTTAAATTTTTTTCCCTCGCGCCAAGGACAGAAGAACGTGAATGCAATGTTTAAAATGTGAAAACATTCTGTGCCAAGAACACATGAATGTATTTCGTTCAAAGTGGGAAGAAATAAAAAAAGCATGGTGTATTAGAGATGCAATGAAACGTACAGGCATGATGTTTATTATTTTCATTTATCTTAATTTTAACTCTAAGATTATTTCGGAACTTAACACGTTACACATGGGGAAAACCACGAAAACGCCCATGCATCCAGCCCGTTCGTGGGATTCGAACCTCGGACCGAACTACCAGTGTTCAGCGTCAGTAATTTCCCAAAATTACTATTAAAATAAATTATGTTTTGATTTTAATGTAAAAACTCTCCTGGTATTTCATACCTGGATTTGTTTTCTTTTGGTATATTGCCTTAATTTCGTTGACATATTTTAATATATACGTATATATACGTTCTTACAGATATCACAATAAATATTCTAGGCCGTATATATACGGCCTTGCCGCTTAGAGGGTTTTAATGTAAAAATCCTCAAATATCAAAAGATTCGATGACAAATTAAAACTAGATTTTGTTTTACAGTTCTAATTTACACAGAGATCAAAGAATGGTATTTTTAGAAAGATGAAAGTGTATAGAATTTGAAAATGCAAAAATACGATATCACCATTGAAGATTTTGGTTTCCAACACACTTTACAGAAGATGCCTGATGGAAGAAGTTCGTTTTTACAACGTCACACGCATCTTCATAAGCCTTATGTTGACATTATAAGTCTTATGTTGACAGTATAGCATATATGTTATAGAGGCCTCGTCTGCGTTTTTTCACAGAACTGTTCCATCCAATGGCGTGCAGCGCCATTTGTCGGTCACTAAAATCCACACCATATTTCAAGCTCTTCTTCTAAAATTGTGCTAAAGTGAGCAAACATTACTTTTCCTTATTGCTTTAGTATTGTACCGTGCATAACTTAAGCATCCAATAACTTATTACTTTACTAAGAGACGATCGTCAAGACAGAATCGTCGTCTTTACTTTCGTCTTATTTTAATTACATATATTTACCCTAAGTAGATTACATATATTTAGACTTTTGCAAACTGTACTATATTTCCTCCGTTGTATTGGATGCCAAAACGCATACTGATGAAAAAGATCGCTAATTATGTTTGCTACATTGTAGAAACAACTCAAACTGCAAAATTATACAGCACTAGGATAAATAGTTAGGATAAGAAATACACTGCTCGCCATTGTGTAAAGTTCCTAATAGCAGTTGCATAAAAATTGTTATTATTAAGAAGCGATTTGATTTAGAAGAAAGATGATGACGCGTTGCCGATTTGTGAAGAAAATGTTTTAGTTGCACCATTATAAAAGAAAGCAAATGAAGTAATCTAGCATTTACCTCAATCTACATATAGATAATTACGAAAGTTTTATTGCTTGTTTCATAAACGTAGTCCTAACAACATGAACTGAGCACATAAACAATTTTATTTTCTGGGACTGTTTTTTTGCTGTCATCGTTCATATTCAGTTAGCTATTGTAATCTGCGAAATAATTATGTGAGTATGTTTTCTCTAGGTAATATTTGTAGTTAAATCTACAAAATAGACATATTATATGCAATGCATAGCATACAAATGAAATAGTGAAACATTCTAAAGAAAAGTTTTCTGAAGAGGAATGTTCGGGAATTGACATAGATTGATATTCATATGACATAGATTAAGTAACTAATAAACTATTTGGAAAATTCAGTATTATGTGAGAAAAAAAATCTATTTGGTAGAAGCAGTGTACAATAACAATACGGATTTACTTTCAGGGATATGCATTCTTTAGAAACATTCTAAAGAATGCTTTTTTGAAGATGAAGTTTCAGGGATTAAGATTCACTTGGCATAGATTAAGTAACTTATTGAGAGGAAAACACTGGTTCGGAAAACTAATAAACTATTTCAAAAATTGAGTATTACAAGATGCATTTTGTAGAAGTAGTATACAATAAAGAATACAGATTTACATTCGAAAGCTACCTGGAGGAAAAAGACAGCAGGTTTCGAGGAAAAGAATGGCAGGTATCCATTATCTACACACAGCATTTCTTTATATTCTTTCTATTTTTACATCCTTGTACAAAGTAAAGGAAAATTAAAAATTTCCCCAGCAAATACAGAAAATTTCCCGCAGCAATTCTCTATGTTCCTTCTATTTTTACTTCCTTGTACGAAGTAATCACGAAAAATTCTGGTGTCATATTTCAAAGAAAATATCCATTTTGACATCTATCGAATGCAATTTAACCAGGTTTCAGCGTGACATCTGTACCGTAAGGACAGAACAGTCTTTACGTACAGTGGACCTTTAAGGGACTTTCCCCCCAAAAGAATTATAAAACTGATTTAAAAAGGATTCGAAAGAGAGATTTTTTCGTGGCGTCTGTACGTACTCGCATAGCTAAAAATGAATGTATCTGTGTGAATGTATCTCGCATAGCTAAAAATCAAGTAGCCTCAGAACATTGAAATTTTGCATGAAAATGTCAAGGAGTGAAAATGTCAAGGAGTGAAAATATCGAAGTGTAAAAATGTCAAAGAGTGAAAATGTCAAGGAGTAAAAATGTCAAGGAGTGAAAATGTCAAGGAGTGAAAATGTCAAGGAGTGAAAGTGTCAAGGAGTGAAAGTGTCAAGGAGTGAAAATATCAAAGAGTGAAAATGTCAAGTGAGAAAATGTCGAAGAATCAAATGATCACCTGGAAAAATCTATTAAAGGATATCTTATCTACATCGAAGTGTACTCAATGTCAGTGAGAATGTGAAAAATGTCATGGTCGATTAAATGTGGCGAAATATACATCATAATTGTTCAGAAATCAGTAATGAAAAAAAACCCACAACTTTTATGCATCGTTCTAGCTTATGAACGAAATATAATACTGTTAAGTGAATCTAGCGACAGAATGTCGCTATGGTAAATAAATAGAGTGAATTTTAAAGAATGCATTTATTCTGTTGTGGTTTATGCGCTGTCGGCGAAGTAGATTTAATTCAATCCAATAAGTTTAAATGAAATGTAAGAAAAATGCGTATAATTTAATATTCTGTACAAGGAAGTCATGTGGCGTACACATCAGATTTTTTCCAATTAAGTTCTCAGATTTATATGTCGTCAATATTTATACTTCACAAAAGATAAATAGGATTCCTCTTAAAAGTAGTTTTGTTCAAAAGATAAACATACCTTTATATGAAGCTTTCAAGTATACGCTTTCTAACGTCTTTAGAAACAACCTTAGGGTTTTTTCAAAATTTTTCTGTTCCCTTAATTTGTTTTATGGAAGCACATTATAAAATATTTTATAAAATGATAAAGAAATCCTGAAAAATATTAATGATATATTTTTAAGGTATATGAGTTTTTCCTTTGTTGCATGAGATTAAATTTATGTTTTCTGTGTTAGAACACGAATGATATTATATATGCACACAAATAAACACTCATTGTTGTATTATCGTATACTAAGACGTGAAAATAAAAAGTAGACTTTTTATAGTAGCATGTTTGCATTTTATAATATGCCTTTAGTAAATCTGCATGAAATATTTTTAAGAGTTATCAACAATTTAAAAGTCGCTTAAGTGCGGCTAAGCCTAATCATTTTTGCGATGGCGTACATGTTTGTTTACATTTGAAATTTAGCAGAATAGTGGATTTGTTGCCAATCTAGAGAAACTTAGCTTCACAACATCAAAGATAACGCCTTCTTCTATTATTGCGAATTAATTCATGTTTAATTCATTCTGGAATTTATTCGAGGAAATATGTGTTTAAAATTTACTTCGTAATTTTTAATATAGATATTTTGAGTTTTTATGTATTTTTTTGCCTTGTCGGGAAGTGAGAACTGAATTAATTGAATGAGAAATATTGAATCGTCTGTGTAAAACTGCTTCTTTTTTGTTTTGTTTGATGAATTTCATTTATACATCGTTTTCGATTTATTAAAGTATTTGAATAGAAGATATGGCAACGATTAGGTAATTCTTCAAATGATATAAATTTTCTGCATTCTGAGTTATAATATACGAAATTTAACCCTGTTAAGGGAACCTACCGTAGAGTGTCGCTATGGTAAATAAATATGGTGAATTTTAAAGAGTGCGTTTATTCTATTGTGGTTTATGCGCTATCGACTAATTAGATTTAATTCAATCCAATAAGTTTAAATTAAATGCAAGAAAAATGCATATGATTTAATATTGCGTACAAGGAAGTCATGTGGTGCACCCATCAGATTTTTTCTTTTGCTTTTTAAATATACCGACATCGCTTTTTTAGTTGCTGCTTTGTGGCTAATTTTATTCTTCCTGTTAATTATACTTCTTGCTCCGAACAAACTTTTTTCGCACTTCTGAATAAGCCACTCTGAAAAATGTTTTAAAAGCTTTCTGAAGTTGCTACTTCCAAAAGTAAAATTAAAAATATTTTCCTAAATTTAATTTTAATTTTTTTTGTCATAGCACTTAAGCAAATTTTATTTTTATAGCAATGAGTTTTGCTTCTTTATAATGTTTCCTATTATTGTTGTAGAAATAATAAAAACAAATGTGTTTCTTCTTTTCCTATCTCATTTCTGTTGAAGCAATATTTTGATTTTATTTGCTTAATGCATTACTTTTTTTTTTATTCTGTTGTCAGAATATTATATTTTCACATTGTTGCTGAAGAAACATGATATTTTCGATTTTATAAAGATAAATTTGTAGAGAAGAACAAATTAAAAATGATCCAGTTTTTGCTACATTAAGAATATGACTCGATCTCAATCACCACGAAGCTTCTTGCAGTTTCCTGGAAAACGTTAAATTTGCTTAATTCTTCTGGAGTTAAATGAAGCGTTTGATGCAGAAATATTGTTTCAAAGAATTAATAAAAGCATATTATAATAAAGTCAGTTTTATTTTTTTAATGAAAAGCGTTTTCTAAAATCACATTTGGCAAATCAAATCTCTTTTTGGTTTTCGTCGTTGCCAACAAATTATTTAAATTTTCTCTCCTTTGATTCTATAACTTTTTACATGAAAGCTGCGAAGAAAGCTTTTATAATAATTTATTCAAAAATTTAAATAATGGACTTACAGGGATCCTGTATGATACAGATGCCATACATACAGTTTTTTTTTTTTTTTTTTTTTTTTTTTTTTTTTTTTTTACGTAAAGTTTTAGTTAGATTATTAGATTGTAGAGACATTAGGTATTTTTTGGAGCAGACAAGATCAAAAATTAGCAAACGCCTTCGCCGGAAATCGAACCACTGACATCTGGAATATCGGCCCAGAGTGCAGAACCACTACACCACGAAGGCTCTCTAGGAAGGCGGGAGAAATACCTTATATACTCCACCTTTTAAACGGCGACTGGGGTTTTTAGGGGACCCAATCGCCAAATCCTGGGTGAGGAGAATCATCATCTATCAACCTTTTTTAGTTCGGGCGCCACTGTAGGGACATTAGGTATTTTTTGGAAACAGGCAAGATGAAGCATTAGGAAAGATCTTCGCCGGGAATTGAACCGCAGACCTCTCAATAACGCGCCGTGCGTGCAGACCACTACACCAAGAAGGCACGCTAGGAAGGTCGGAGAAATACCATATAAGATATAATTATGATTTTCTTCAGTAACTCGGACATTGCACTTCTGTACGTCTTGTTTTCTTGCCCATTGCTTGTGAACAGTAATTTATATTAATTTCTGCTTAATTAGGTTGGTTAATTATTTATTTTTAAAGCATGTAATAATTAACAATGTTAACGATAAAAAGTGAGGAATATATATTTTGAGACTACGCCTGCAGAGCCATTAGGTACTTTCTCCAGGCAGGAAAGATGAAAAATGAGCAGTGATTTCGATAGACCTCGGACCTCTCGAATACGTGCCGAGCGTGCTGACCATTACACCACGAAGGCATGTTAAGAAAACTGGAGAAATACCTTATATGCTTTTTTATCGCATCTTGAAATGATTCGTTTCTATCCATGGGCAGCTAAGCTTCATGAATTCTAAAATAAAATACAGGTGGCATTTCGATAAATTCCATGTAAATAGTTGTCATTAAAGTTTCTTCTTCAATCACAAATTATCTCTTTTACAAATTTGGTGATAAACTCAAGCTCGAAATAATCCTCGCAAAATTATGAAATAATCAATAAATAATTTTAACTGGAACTCAATTTCGAGACACTGAACCGTGCCATCTTCTCGAAGCAGGGCATCATGATAATCACATTTAATACATCTCAAGCAATATCGGATCAC
Organism: Stegodyphus dumicola; assembly: GCF_044657685.1. Classification (NCBI taxonomy): domain Eukaryota; kingdom Metazoa; phylum Arthropoda; class Arachnida; order Araneae; family Eresidae; genus Stegodyphus; species Stegodyphus dumicola. The sequence goes on from NC_140781.1 coordinate 206,307,202, forward strand.
GTTTAATTTTGTGGATGGAAGAGTACATAACCCCGTATGCACAAATCTCTTTTAAATGAGTTAAGAGTTTAATTTCCTGAGAAGCAATTAGATCCTGAGAAGATCGAAATATTTTCAAACGAAAAACGAACTCAGCGTATAGCGGGTTCGTCAGAAAACTGTATTATGCAATTTAGAAGACGGTGTCTGTCTATTGGTTTCAGACGTTAGTTGAATTATGTTTGCAGTGTGTCGTATAGTGTTTGCCCATCGCAAGTGGGGAATCCGGTGATCTTTGATATTTTTGGCGACTTTTATGACGCTAAGAATGGCGCCAAGAAACTATCTTTCCAAAATGGCTGTCATCCAAAATAACGCCGAAAAGGTATGATACGGTAAACAAATAATATACATAATGGAAATCATGTAGTCCCGGAAACGATCTCGGTATTGGCGACGCCACATAAACTCCGCAAATAACACAAAATGTCATCCGACGACTGCGGAAGATTCCGCTAACGGAAGCTCGCGCTTGATGTGGCTCCACATGCCCTTCATGGTGTTGCTATCGACTCCCGTTTCGAACGCCTCTCTCGCGACAAGCACACTGATAGACATTCAGTTGTCCATTAAACTCGATCAGACGCATATTTTTCGTACAAAGACACTTATAACATATTTCTCCCGCCTTCTTAGCATGCCTTCGTGGTGTAGTGGTCTGCACGCTGGGCGCGTATTCCAGAGGTCCGTGGTTCGATTCCCGACCAAGGCATTGTTCGTTTTTCACTTCTTCTCCTTCCAAAAGAAACCTAATGTCTCTATAGTGGCGTCCGAACTGAAAGGTCGGTGGATGATGATTCTCCGCCCACAGGATTTGGCGATTGGATCCCCTAAAACCTCAGTCCCCCTCTAAAAGGGGATATATCGGGTGTTTCTTCCGCCTTCTTAGCATGCCTTTTTGATGTGATGGTCTGCACGCTAGGTGCTTATTCCAGAGGTCCGTGGTTCGATTCTCGGCGAAGATATTGCTGATTTTTCATCTCTTCTGCTTCCAAATTACCTCATGTTTCTACATGCTAACAGAGAACTAACGCTAACAGAATAAAGAGAACTAATTAAACAATTATTCATCCACCAGTCAGCTATAGCCTCGTTACCCTTTCGCTCTAAATCATGAAAATAAAAGCGAGTATTTATCTTACCAAACACACATTTTTGTGAAAATGACAGGAGATTGATTAATTAGAACCAGGACAATGATTAATTAGATATAACGAAAATCAAAGGTTAATTAACGGCAATTAAAATTCTAATAATTCAAAATACGGTCAAAATTCAAAATATGTGATTTATAATATGTGATATATGAACAACAAATCATGTTGCTCTCAGTGACTAACCTAAGACGATCCAATCGGATTAAACTTGGAACAAACTTTGGCACGTAACAAAAATATGGCTGCCATTACATGGAGGAAATTAGAGTGGGTTCAGCATTGCCAGAGAACCGATGGCAGTGTTGGTATTTGGCACCAAATCAAAGGGCACCGTTTTCTATACCAAAACTGAAGTCGATACTCTCCAGACTGTAACATGTGACGTATGACGTAGGATAGTAAACCAAAATAGACCCCTGGGGGGAGACTCGAAGGAAGTCGTGTGGAATAGGAAGTCGGTTATACTGGAGGCTCTGCATCACAGAATTAGACCGTGAAAGCAGCATATGCAGCAGTCCCCGTGGAAACATTTACCAGTGATTTTTCAAGTAACCGCATCCTGGTGTGCTGTTTGTCAGAACTTTAATTGCCACCACGTTGTCCATCTGAGCATTATAAGTAATCGTACTGGTGCAGGTGCAAGAAAATTGTATGAAATATACCATAGTACGATTATATTAATGTAATTAAAGTTCGATGCTAGCGCACAATAAAGAAATTTTTTTCAATAAAATTTGTATACGTTTTTTGACGGACATTTTATTTTAGATTTTCTTCGTTTTCTTTCATAATCCGAATTCTTTGTCTTTTCTTGTTTTATAGGTAATTGTATTGAGAGTTACACGTTTCCTTGTTGGGTGCGAAATTGTTTGGTACTTTGGTATTATCTCAACTACCTTAATAGAAGTCACCAAATTTTCAGAATGTGCCAAATTCTGGCAACCGTGCGCATAACCATTCTTCCGGCAACCATGCTCATAACGGTCAGCAACTGCGCTATTTTTGTATGCATTCTTTTTGGTTGTATTCCAAGTTCAGATGGTTTTTATAAAAAAACGTTCTTTTTTTACTTCCTTGTACGAAGTAAAAAGGAAGTATTGTAATTGCGAAAAGTTTCAGGCAGCATATTTCAACGAAAATATCTATTTTGACCGCTATCGAATACAATTTAACGAACATTTTTCGTGACATCTGTACGTAAGGAGAACATAAAAGACTCTTTACCACCCAAAAAATTACAAAACTAATTTAAAATGAATTCTGAAAAGAATTTTTCTTGGCGCCTGCACGAAGGCCCACCAGCGGCCGAGCGGTAAAGTCGCTGAACACTGGTAGTTCGGTCCGAGGTTCGAATCCCGCGAACGGGCTGGCTGCATGGGCGTTTTCGTGGTTTTCCCCATGTGTAACTTGTATACGAGCCAGTGTCCTTTAGAAAGTCCTCCACGAAGGCATCCCTTCCCTTAGACAGATAGCCCTCAAGGCTTTGCCATAATCACAGACACACACACTCACTTGGCGCCGCTACGTATGTACGTATCTCGCATAACTCATAAACGAGTACCCTCAGAACGTTTAAATTTGGTATATAGAACTATTATAGAATGTAGTTGTGCACCTCCCCTTTTGGTGTCAATCGGTCGCACGAAATGTAAATAAATATGTATATATTATTATAATTATATAAATATATAAATTATATTATAATTATATTATAATATTATTATTATATTATAATTATATATTATAATTATATAAATTATATATTATAAATATGTATAACCCACTTTGTTACTCGGGTGAGCTACTTCATAGTTTTTTATTCTTATGTGTTGGTAAATTGTGCATTTTTTCCTTTAAAAATGATTGAAATAAGTCGTTCTTATCTTCTGGTTAACTTTCTTATGCCTTTAGTAAATCTGCACGCAATATTTTTAAAGTTATAAACAATTGAAAAGTTGCTTAAGTTCTGCTAAGCCTAATCATTTTTGCGATGGCGGACGTGTATGTTTACATTTGAAATCTAGCAGAATAACGGATTTGTTTCCAATCTAGAAAAACTAAGCTTCGCAACAACAAAACGCCTTCTTTTATTATTGCGAATTAAATCATGCTTAATTCATTCTGGAATTTATTCGATTTATATGTGTTTAAGATTTACTTCGTAATTTTTAATATAGATATTTTGAGTTTTTATGTATTTTTGCCCTGTCGGGAAGGGAGAACTGAACTAATTGAATGAGAAATACTGAATCGTCAGTGAAAAACTGTTTCATTTTTGTTTTGTTTTCTTAATTTCTATTATACATCGTTTTAGATTTATTACAGTATTTGAATAGAACATGTGGCAGCGATTCGATAATTCTTCAAATGACATAAATTTATATGCATTCTGAGTTATAATATAAACGAAATGTAACGAAGTGAATCTATCGCCAGAGTGTCGCTATGGTAAACAAATATAGTTGGATTTTAAAAGAGTGTATTTATTTTATTGTGGTTTATGCGATATCGGTGAAGTGGATTTAATTCAATCCAATAAGTTTAAATTAAATGCGAGAAATAATGCGTATATTCCATGCAAGGAAGTCATGTGGTGTACACATCAGATTTTTTTGTTATACAAAAGATACATGTGCAAAAAGTGCGTACATGTAAGCATTCATCGATAGTAGAAATTACATGTTATTTTACATAGCATTTTAAATTTAATTCAAAGTGCTTTTTCTCTTGTGGTGCTAAGTAAACCTGTTAAGGGGACTCATACACCTTAAACCCCTTATGACTTCGAATATGTGACTGTTGCAAAAATTGGAATATTTTATTTATTTTAAAAACAATTGCTTCCAACGTTTTATAGCTGACTACATAATAAGTTGCTTTGGGAAAAAGTAATCTGAAAGTTTGTGTTGCCACAAATATTTTTGAAATTTAATCCACTTTGTGACAAAATGTTCCGCCATGTTTCCACCTTGCGCGCATGATATTTTAAAAATGGCTAATTGTATATACTTGAAATTTGATGGAATTCTTTATATGGACACTTTTTTCTAACTGAACCAAAAATCTGATGAATATTTAAATATTAAAAAATTTTATGGAGGAAAACATTACAGATTTTTTTTAATAAAATACATGTTATAAACTCAACTCCAAATAAAATAAAAATTTAACTTGAAGTTCTTAGAATTTTTAGTTCACAGTACTTTACAAATGTAACTAAAGCTGTATATTAAATATGGAATTAAAGTATGCAACAGAATGTTTTAAACAGTGTGCGCAAGGTGGAAACATGACGAAAGATTTTGTCACAAAACGGATTAAATTACAAAAAATATTTGTGGCAACACAAACTTTCTGATTACTGTTTCTAAACGCAGCTATGTTATGTAGTCAGCTGTAAAAAGTTGGAAGCAATTGCTTTTAAAGTAAATAAGTTATCCCAATTCTTGCAACAGTCATATACTCGAAGATCTTATGGGTTTTAAGGAGTCCGCTTAAAGGATGAAAGACTAAAATGAGAGTAAAAGTTAAATGACGTAAGAAATAAGGAAACGGATGGGCACTGAGAGACAAAAGCAGCGAAAGACGCCGTAAATTGCTTTGCTTTTCGCCATAGTAATTAAATCATTGCTGCAATAGCTTATTGCTTTAACTGCAAGGAAATATTTTGGAAACAACAGAAGTCAAGAACTCCACAGGGTTTTAGGGGAAAGAATTTAAATTGTGACAGTTGATGAGATAATGGCATGGCAGATAATCTCTTGGCTTTTAAAACTAAGATGTTACTTTCACGAAGATTTTTCGAAACTGAGATTGCTTATTGCCGCAAACTGTTGGATGTTATTTCATGTTGCAATAGTTTGGGCTACTTTTAATGAAATATTATTTGTTGCTTTTAAGCCTATATTTATTTATAAGGTATTAGATTGTGAGGATTTTAAAAAGATTTCTTCACTACGATCTTGTGGCGTCAAGATTTTGAATTTGTCTGGTGTAGTAAATAACCGGATTTCGAAATTCTAGGCGAAGTTTCAATTTATTTTTGGTCCTATCGCTACCGGTCTCTGCAACTTAAAATACTTTGTTGATTTTAAATGTTTTCATTATTTTTTATATGTGTCTTCAAAATTACAAACAGTTTTGAGACGTCTTATATACGTGTCTGTTTATAATGCAATATTGCATTCTCTCCGTGCGTGATGTTGTGGTACAAGTCGTTAGTATATTCAGTTGGGAAGTGGAAACGCCGTGCTTCGAAATTTGGCGATCGTGATGTCGATATTTCGTGTTTCCTGGCCCGAAATGTCTGATGATCTTGGGTGTCACCGACGTTTAACATACTTATTTAAAATACGGTAAAAGTATAGTTTAGGATACCCCTTCGCGAAACTTGGCGATTTTTGGTGGTACATGGATACCGATTTTGTGCAATTCTTCGACTCGTTATTTTGTCTTGCGAAGCGGCGATTTTTGAGCCAAAAATTTCTGCTAAACAAAGCCAAAATAACAAAACAAACAATTGCACAAACTCGGTATCCATGTACACATCGACTTATTTTCACTTAAAAAAAAAAAAAAAAAATTGCACAAAAATGGCATTGCGCTCTCCTCTGACTTTATCCATGTAGCCGTCGACCTATTTTTACTTAAAAAAATCCCAGAATTGCACAAACCTGCATTGTGCACTCCCTTTACTTTGTCCATGTACACATCGATATATTTTCACTTAAAAAGTCAAAGGAGCACCAAAGTCTATAATACAAGCAAACAAAAAATACATAATCTCAATAAAATACATTTTAAACTAAACAATAAAATAACATAAAAAAGGAGAAACATGTTATACATTTAAGCACTACCAAAAGCAAATATTCACTCACCATGATTTCCGAGTTCGCTTCGTACACCTAGAGCCACGTGAAAATCAAAATATCAGTCATACTCAAATGACTTTTTTCAAACCAGGTACTCTTTCTGGTGGAAAGCTTCACATAGTGACCATCTGAACCTCTCTTCCTACAAACTCATTCAAACCCATCTAAATAACACACCACAAAAACGCTTACAAAACATCCCATGATTCAAAATTTCCCAGAATGATGCACCCGATTACGTCACAATAGGGTTTTCATAACATTCAATTACTCAGGCTACCATAAATCAAACAACAACTTGGCGATAAATCAAAGAACAATTTTGCCGTAATACAAGGGGTACCTTAAAGTCTACTCTACCCATACTTAGTTGGAATGGTGGGCATGTTTTGCATCTCAACAATCTCTGAAACCCTTCCTCAAAATGAAACCTTTCCTCAAAACTCTTCCTTTATCCTAATCGTTTCTGAATCAAAATCATAGCTAAGTGTACGGATAGGGAAGGTTTTTCATTACACTTATCTTTGTAAAGATTTAAGATTTCTTTCTAAGTTTTCGAGTTTAAGTTTTACGCTTTCTAAAAATCGAAATTTGTAGAATTTTGCACCCAATAAATCAACCGGCCAAATTTCTCAGATTCATGTGTCTCATTATGGAAACGATTTCAAAACGAGCAATGGCAACACTTTAAAAGTTTTCAACTTTCGAAAATGGCGAATAGACGTTTTGGTAGTGATTCTTATAGATATGATAGAGATTAGAGACTCATCATTTTCTCTGAAAAGTATTAGAATGAAATAAATTCCCATGGGAAATATAAAAGCGATTTTCATAGTGCAGCTACCCAACTTAGAAAAAGGAGTTATAAATATAAAACTCCTAAGAAATCAAATGAAACATTTACTTAAATCCGAAAGTTCACATTTGTTGTTTTCAACAAACTAATCTTTTTTTGTAGTGTGGCCCTTATTTACAAATTCCAAGATGAACGTCTCTTTATTTTAGTGCCTGCATAACACTATGATACCTAAATATTCTTACTTCATAACAGCACAGGGTGAGTTATTAAGTTTATAGAATCAGAAAGTAAAAAATAAGCAATGCTGCAGAGGGAATTCGTATTTCGTACCTAGCCATTTACTAGTCGGACGTGCTTTCCAGTTCATATTATAACTCAGAATGCATATAAATTTATGTCATTTGAAGAATTATCCAATCGTTGCCACATGTTCTATTCAAATACTGTAATAAATCTAAAACAATGTATAATAGAAGTTAAACAAAATAAAAAAGAAACAGTTTTCACAGACGATTCAGTATTTCTCATTCATTTAATTCAGTTCTCCCTTCCCGACAGGGCAAAAATACATAAAAACTCAAAATATCTATATTAAAAATTACGAAGTAAATCTTAAACAGTTATTTTCTCGAAAAAATTCCAGAAAGGATTAACCATGATTTAATTCGCAATAATAAATGGAGGCGTTATCTTTGTTGTTGCGAAGCTATGTTTCTCTAGATTGGCAACAAATCTATATCCTGCTGTTTCAAATGTAAACAAGCAATGGCCGCCATCAAAAAAATTATTAGTCTTAGCGGCACTAACAACTTTAAAATTGTTGATAATTCTAAAAATATTGCATATAGATTTACTAAAGGCATAAAAACCTTAACCGGAAGATAAGAACAGCGTAATTCAATCTCCTTCAGTAGAACGGGAGAGAAAGAACGGGTAAGTTCTATTTCTCCCGTTCTACTGAGGCGATTGACGAAATTCAAACTGTGTTTTTCATGTCTCAATAGCGCGACTTACGCCATGTATTAGATTTATATACAGCATTGTTCTAATATAGGTATCCTGACACAAAAGTTGACTTTTACTGAAGTGACATGCCAATTTGTTTTGCATATTTCGATGCTACGAATCAAATTACTTATGCCTAAATATAAAAATTTGCAAAATGTGATGAGAAATTTAAGGAGAATTACAAAAATTTATCTTAGCGCATTTTTCTGTTTACGCCAAGGATAATTTACTTGGGGCAAATTACTAGAGTATTTGCCTTACTATATACTATACTAGACAAATACTAGGTATACAAATACTAGAGTGAATTTTAAAGAATGCATTTATTCTATTGTGGTTTATGCGCTGTCGGCGAAGTAGATTTAATTCAGTCTAATAAGTTTAAATGAAATTCAAGAAAAAATGCGTATAATTTAATATTCCAATACAAGGATGCAAGGAAGTCATGGTGTGTACACATCAGATTTTTTTCTTTATATTTCCCCTTTATAATGTAATTTTTGTATTTAATATTGCTGTTTGAAACATGCAAAATGCAATGGAATGCAAGTGCAATGAAAATATAATGAATAAAATCTGTTTTTAAAGTAAAGGAAAATAATTTTAAAAAAACGTTAAAGAGTAAAAGAAAGCTTTTATCACAAAATTGCAAGGAAGAAAAATGAACAAAAATGTAGTTGAAAGATAAGATAATTTACGATACGATGGGGGGGGGAAGAAATGAATAAATTAAACTGAATAAGAATACTAATGAAAAAATTAAACGAAACTCATATAAGAAAAATACAACGGGATTTGTTTGATATATAAATATAAGCTGTTACACAATACTTGGAAACAAATAAAAGCGAACTCCCGATGTTTACGAGAAACAAATAGTTAAACATCAATTTCGAGTATAAATTAAAAATGTTAATTAGTATATGTAATTCTAAACTAAATTCGGTTTGGAAACAAATAAAAACTGAATAGACTATGAACTGATTATCGGCGTGCATTTGCTGCTAAGGCGTATTTTCATCATGACGCAAAAGTTAATATTCCAACATTCGACAATTATTTTTAGCTACGAAATCTCATCATAATATGTTTCCCTAGTTTAGGGAAAAGAAACGACAGAAAAGAGAACAAATTCAACAAATTCTTTTATATTATTCCCTAGTCTCTCATCTGAAAATTAACAAAGGCGACCTACAGGAAAAATTGCAGAAGAGTAGTAGTTTCCCTTTACAATGGCAGCTAAAAGGGGGGGGTGGAAATGCATTTGGATTTCCCGCCTTTTTAAGTGAAATCTTTCCAATCTGCCCCATCTCTTAAAGGTTAACAAATGGCATTAAATGTCAAACAATAATCCAAACTTTCCACGCCTCATCGTGAGCAGAAAACGAACTACTGAAATTTTCCGGTTCACTGGCGGACCGTCTACTTTCTTCAGGTTTATATTAAGGCTATGTTTCCGTGTATAAACTCATGCCCAGCGGTGCTAATTACATCTTAGGGAAGTCTCAGTGCTACTGTAAGGATCACTGGAGCAGGGGCCCACCAGCGGCCGAGCGGTAAAGTCGCTGAACACTGGTAGTTCGGTCCGAGGTTCGAATCCCGCGAACGGGCTGGCTGCATGGGTGTTTTCGTGGTTTTCCCCATGTGTAACGTGTATACGAGCCAGTTGAAAGTCCTCAACGAAAGCATCCCTCCCCTTAGGCAGATAGCCCTAGTGTGCTTTGCCATAATTAAATACACACCACCACCGCTAGAGCAGGAATGCTGCAACGTATAGGGACCAATATCAATTATGACTTTAACACGCATGTGCGACATGACTTTAACACGCATGACTTTAACACGCATGACTTTAACGCGACATGACTTTAACACGCATGTGCAAGGAACAATTAATTAGCTTTAAATACTTTATATATATTATTTATTATTACACTAGCAGCTTCGCTGCCAGCCTTCGTCTGGCTTTTAAATGTACCGGAAAAATGGCTGAAGAGAACACCAAACGTTAAATTTAAAAAACTGCGAAGAATTTTACTCTACAGAACAACTTCTTAAGAAAAGGTATTACGTATAACAAAATTACAATGAAATAAGCATTATCCCTTAATACAAATATTAATTATCCTAATAAATAAATTAACCAACTTCCCTTTGCAAAATCTTAAGAACTCAAATGGTATAAAGGAGGTTAAGAACTATGTTTCCTAAAAAAATCACTCAAAACTTTTCAATATCTTAAAAGCAGTGAAATGAGCAATAAATAACATAAAAGAATACAAAAAAAAAAAAAAAAAAAAAAAAAAAAACAGAAAATTCTGAAAAGCAAAGTATAATTAATGATATTTTATCTTGTATTTTCAAGATAAAAAAATACAATGAAATAAGCTATATTCCTTAATACAAATATTAATTATCCTAATAAAATTTAACCAACTTTCCGTTGAAGAAAAAAAATCATGCAAAACTTTAAAATATCTTACTAATAGTGAAATATGCAAAAAATAACATGAAAGAAAATTCCGCGCAGAATTTTACTCTGCAGAACAAATTTATCAAAAAAAAAATGTATTTTATATATATAAAAAAGGACAATGAAATATGCCAATCTCTTAGTGACACAAGAAATACGATGATACATTGTTGCCAAACCCATATTTCTAAAAGAATGAAACTATTCAAAATGATGCGATTTCACCAAAATCTAACAACAACAATAAGAAAGGAAAATTGTTGCCAAAATCACATTTTTAAAGATGTGAGATGTAAGAAGTGTTTTCGGAAGCTTTATTTAAATTGTTTTTTAAATACAAAATATTATCGTTTTTCCAAATTCTTTTTGTAAAAGCAGTCGCAAGGATGAAAGTTTAACGTGTCCAAAAATCAAAGAAAAATAAACTGTGCATTTTTAAAAATAAACTTTTTTAGAAAAAATCCCGTTGAAAAGGTGTTAAGCTCACCTTGTTAAATAAATTCGTATTCAATCGATTTATTGAAAGACAAAATTTATTTTAAGTTCGTAAAATAGCTAAGTGCCAATGTTTCATGACGATGGGAAAATGGAGTGTGTAAAATGAAATCTCGCTTCCCTATAGCCCATTATATCTCAAAATAATGCGATTTCGTCACAAAACATAAAATTTAAAAAAATTCTAATTCGAATTTAAAAAAAAATCGCTTCGAGGTGCACTGGCTTTTGTCTAGATGTACAAAATGACCTATGTACAAAATGTGTCAAGCAGCGACACCAGACCAACAAAATTATTCATATAATTGATAAGCTAATGGACATGGGTCCAGACTTATGCCATGTGTAAATATAACTGGTAAGTATGTCAGCAAATTTCAATGTAAATCAGTATCATTCAAGCATAAGTAATTTAGGTATGTCTGCGATGTGTGTATAGTGTGGCAAGCGTGTCCTAATGTATGTTATTATTATTATTATTATTATTATTATTATTATTATTATTATTATTATTATTTTTATCTTTATTGTGCTAGGTGTATACACTAGCTCTGTCTTATTATTCCAAAGCAAATTAAGGTAATGTCATGTAGGTATTTAGAAAGTATATGTATGTAACAGTGCTGGATTGCATGTCAGCAAATATGTATTAACAGAAGCATGTAAATAACTACTAATGTATATCTGCCCTTGTTTAGCAATGTACAATGCTATTCTTGAAGATTCAAAATCACTGGTGTGTGTGTGTTTATGGCAAAGCCTCGAGGGCTATCTGCCTAAGAGGAGGGATGCCTTCGTGGAGGACTTTCTAAGGGAAACTGGCTCGTATACACGTTACACATGGGGAAAACGACGAAAACGCCCATGCAGCCAGCCCGTTCGCGGGATTCGAACCTCGGACCGAACTACCAGTGTTCAGCGACTTTACCGCTCGGCCGCTGGTGGGCCAAAATCACTGGACCCGGGCACTTTGGACGGGTGTCTACCCGGTGGCATTTGGTTCGCGGAACTGCCAACCTTATGGTCCAGGCGTTGGGTTTGGGCGCCTTGTGCAAGCCTCCCATGTGACCTCTCTGACTTTACTCTGTATAAGGGCGGACGTGGCCCTATATGCTAATTAACTTAATAGTAAAGGAGTGGTAGCCACGTCCTCCGTCACTATCACTATCACTGTATATGCCCGGCGTGGTCTAGTGGCCATATTAAATTAAATGCATTGTTCTTATTGCTTAGAATACCTTACTTTGAATAAGCCCATTGGCGGCTCTGGATAATGGCGGACGTGGTGCTGTACTGATGAACCATTAAGGTAAAGGGACAGTGCCCACGTCCTCCGTCACTTATCACTTACTTTGAATAAGAAGTTTTTAGAAGATGTGCCATTCTAGTTTTTCATTCCTTACTAAGTTCGGAAGAATATTTTCCGCTCGGAACTAATGAAGTTGATGCATGTACAGACATTTAACGATAGAGATCCGAAAAAGGATCTTTGTATGAAATTTTAAATTCAAAAATAAAATTTAGTTTAATTAGAGCTGTTATGCCTTAATTTAAAAAGATGCTTTGATCATCAGATTTAATTGTACAGAAGGCTAAAAATGTAAACACAGTGCAATAAAAAATTATTATTAGAATTGTGGCAAAATATGCCACCTAGAGGAAGAAGATGCCTTCATGGAGGATTTTTTTGATAAAAAATGGCTCGTATTCTCACGTCACTTGTGAGGAAAATCACTCAAACTTTCATGCTGTCATCCCAGTCGCTTTGTGTTAACGAAGAATTTGAGTCAAGCCTATTAATCGGAAACTAACTTACGCTTGTGTAAAATGCAGTAAATGCCTCTTAATATTATCATTTGGATATTGTCATCGAATTGCACAACTCCCTCCAGTTTCTATACGAAAACGAGGAAAATTCGTCGCTTATTGTGATCAACAGTTCGGTTAATACGATCTAAAGATGAGAAATACATTTTTTTAAATAAAGGTTCTTTTAAATTTTAATATGGTTTATCAGTAGAGTTTATGTATGGACATGGGTCAAGTGGAATAGCGATACATTTTATAGGACATTAGGTGACTAGATATTGATAGATATAGATTTGTAGGACATTAGACTAACATATAATATAACATATTTCATGTATTTGGAAAGGAAAAAGATTGGTAATGTAATTCTATAAAAATAGTGAAGGTTTTTAATTAGACATAGCGTTAATTAAATGTATTTTATAGTCAATCCCATTAACAGTAAAAAAAGAACTTTCTTAAAAAAGAACCTTAGATTATATCTATAGAATAACTGGGAAAATGGGCAACGCTCTTGCCGAGATTCGAACGCCGGTCCTTCCGCCTAAGATTGTGTTTCGAGGCTAAAAGCCCTTTTGGGGAAAAAAGAAATAAGGGAAGAAAAAAAAATTGAAAGCTTTCAGATTTTACATTACGCACAAAGGGACGTTTTTTTTTAACATTTTGTGTGTTACCTTTATTTATTAAATATCATGTTCTTCGCCCTTAAACCATAAAATTCAATTCAAAAGCTATATCGCAAAATATTTAAAAGAGCATATCTTTCGAATTTCCGACACAGTCTTGCGCGATGAAGATAAAAGTAGTTTTTCTTTTTTCGTACAGTGATGCCATTGCTCGCTTTGAAATCTTTGATTTGCTTAATCAAATCAAAAATCTTCAATGATAGTGATAGCCCTTTTCGCTTGGTTAGATTTTCTTCAATTGTCAAGGCTGTCTTAATGTTAATATAAAATAATATTGAATCGCAATATAACCCCGACAGCTTAGAAAATTTACTACGCCTAATTTGCGTGTTGTCCCTGATTCAACAAATATCGGTATTAAGAAAGGTCATTGCCTCACCACTTTCTTAGTTTAAACCTCTTTTTAAGTCATTTAATTTCTTTAGTCACCCATTCCTTATTAGATTCCAATTCCTTATTCCAATCTGCCCACCAGCGGCCGAGCGGTGAAGTCTCTGAACACTGGTAGTTCGGTCCGAGGTTCGAATCCCGCGAACGGGCTGGCTGCATGGGCGTTTTCGTGGTGTGTAACGTATATACGAGCCAGTTTTCCTTAGAAAGTCCTCCACGAAGGCATCCCTCTCCTTAGGCAGATAGCCCTAGTGTGCTTTGCCGTAATCTCAATAAACGAAACCAAACCAAAACCTTATTCCAATTTAATATGATCCTCATCATGTTTCTATAAAATAAAAGTGTTTTTGTATACATTTTCTTAAATTTCGTTACTGTCATGCATGAATTAACATTGTGCGATATCGGTATCGGTAATGTAATGCCGCGATATTGCGAAGCTTCTTCTGCTTAAAATTGCATTAATGTAAATTTTGAATGAACCCCTGATCATTCGAGGCCGGGGGTAACTAGAATTACAGCGGCGAAATGGCGCTGTGCGTCTGAATTCCTTTTGAGTTGATTGAGTGCTTTTGAGTCTACAACAACGTTGAAGGATAATTTTTATAAGTGAAAACTATGACTGGATTTATACGTGTTTCCTTCATTGTCATGTATTGTTTGTGTCTGGTTTATAACGTGAGCAAGATAATACGTTTTGAATGGGTCATAATTCTGCGCATGTATGAGATATCTTTACTCTTGAAAGTTGCATTTCGACTGGGATGAGTTTAGAGAACACTGACCTAGATAAGGCCTTAATTTAGAACTCAAACTAATATAAGTAACCAATATAAGTTAATATTAGGTTCTAGCTAACTTCGCATAAAAAATTTTTCTTAACACGTTGAGCGCCACGTCAGCCATCAGCCATCAGCCACCATCAGCCATCAGCCACCACGTCAGCCATTTTCCGTTTAGGCCGCGTCAGCCAATCTGTGGCTGACACTAGATTTTCCGTTTAGGCCGTGTCAGCCATCTGTGGCTGACACTATATTTTCCGTTTAGGCCGCGTCAGCCATCTGTGGCTGACACTGTATTTTCCGCTTAGGCCGCGCCAGCCATTTATGGGTGACACTATATTTTCCGTTTAGGCCGCGTGAGCCAACTGTGGCTGACACTAGAATTTCCGTTTGGGCCGCGTCAAACATCTGTGGCTGACACTAAATTTTCCGTTTAGGCCGCGTCAGCCATCTGTGGCTGCACTAAACTTTCCGTTTAGGTCGCGTCAGCCATCTGTGGCTGACATTAGACTTTCCGTTTAGGTCGCGTCAGCCATTTGTGGCTGACACTAGACCTTTTCGTTTAGGCCGCGTCAACCGCCGCTAGCTGACAAGCGTGTAACATGATATATAACTATAAAATTTACACTGTTTTATGAAATGACACAAAATTTATTTTAAATTTACTTAATTTTGATTCATGATTTGATTTTTGATTCATTGGATTTCATTGAAACACGGTAAACATGAAAAACGGTTCTCCATTACAGCTATTACAAAATGTGACAACACTCTTTTAGTCTTTTTTTTTCTGGCCATTACTCTACCAGCTTCTGTTGCATTTTTATCATAACATAATTTACAATACTTTCGCACTTCAGAGGCTTTTCTCGGTTTTCTTCGGAGTTTATGTTGTGGTATTCTAGATATCCTTGCCCATCACTAGCCCTACAATACCAGCGCTTTTAAGCGAAGCGCGTGGTGCTCAACGTGTTAATGTAGGGTTACATTAATTCCGAATTTAGGATAATACCTAGGTATTTACATCTGACAAAGTTAGAAGATAAAGGCTTTTAGAGTATTAGTTGAAGAAAATTGAGTTGTGTGTAAACATTGTAGTCACGTATGGATTATGGGAAAACTTGCTATTTATAGTTGATTTCTTAAAGAGAAATTTTTTTTTTTTTTTTTTTTTTTTTTTTTTTTTGTGAAGTTAGCGAGTTCGTTCTGTTGAGATTCTCCAGTATCCAGTTCTTAAAAGTTAAACCTTAACCTTTAGTAAGTTTTATGCATGTAAAATAAATATGTAAAAGTGACACTGTATTAGGATTTTTCGTATACAGAGTGAATGTCAATTGTTTTTACAAAATCAGAAGGGTGGTAGTACCCATCCAGACGAGCAATAATTACACTCCATGGAACACTCCATATGTGGAATTTTAATATCATTTTAAAATTTGTAATCGGATCTTATTCATATTCAAAAAGGGCTGTTAATCTGATTTCTTCCATGGTAGTTTTTCTTATAAGGGCTTTGCAGTATTCAAATAACCCAAAATAACAATCGCAGTTCTAGAAATTAAGGGAAAGGTTGGTTTGGTTTATGTCATTACGACAAACCCTTGCGGAATATCTGCCTAAAGGACTTTGCCGAAGACTTTCGAAGGAAAATTGGTTTTTATATAGGTTACACGTGGAGAAAACCACGAAAGCGCCCATGCAGCCATGTCGTTCGCAGTATTCGAACTACCAGTGTTCAACGACTTTACCGCTAGAATTAATAAAAAGGGAGGAAAATTACGTTACGAAATACGGAAGTTTCAGGGAACGGGCTGAGATATTTCTGCAGGTTCGACATATTTGTCCTTTCTCTTTTAGGCGTTCTGCAATTTTTGCTACATTGGCTATCTTTAAGGTATTTAGGTGTTAACGGACAAAAAGGCAAAACCGAGCGACCAGTTGTCAACTTTAGCACCATAACACAAACTAATCGCCACCAGAGCCGTATGAAGTCGTTAAATTTTAAGAACGCCTAGAAGTCGCAATTTTAAGATTTGGTTTCGTTTACTTAATTATGGCAAATTGCTCTATCTATCCATTAGTGTACAATGTAAGTAAATATATATGGAACAAAATACTAAAGAAGATATAAAATATCACAGAAAAATTCTTAAGTATATTGTATTCATTTACGTAAATATATGTAACTGCAACACAAATTTTTAGTTAGGTTTGGAAGCAATTAGAAGTTTTTAAATTACATATATACACACACATATATTATATATTTATAATGAAATATGTATTTATGTTTATATGTAGTATATACATATACACTAAATTGTTAAAGTCGATTAGCATTTTTCTGGCTTCATTTCCCTTTATATTACGCCTTACGTTATATATGTGAGTATATATATATCTATACCAAAGATTGAATTAAAGTAAATATATTAATAAATCGTAAAAAATTGCCTAATACCTTGCGCAAAAGCTGCAAAGTAATTAAATAATAATTCATTTACTTATGGATTATTGAGTATATTATATCCTTTGAGAGAGTTAGTAAAATTTTAGTTCAATGAAGTAACTTATAAGCATTTAAAAATGAACCTTGAATTTTTTTTTTAAAAAGAAACTTCAAATATGAATCACGAAAAAAATTGAAAATGGAATCATTTAAAAATGAAAAAGTAATTATTAAGCCAAATAATTATCGTCTTTGATCGGAATTTCGTTGATTTTGAAGGGGAACAAACTTATCTTCGAGTCTTGTGATTACAGAATGTCAGAGGAAGAATCTATAAGACCTTTTTATTTGAACACCAAAGAAGTTACAATGACTCAGCTTAGGTTTACACAAGCCACAACTTCTGGGTTAACTTAAATACGTAATGTTGAACTAACTCAAATGTAATAGATTAGCCTAACGGCTCACAGTATAAAGTAACGCGCAGGAAAGGCTCTGGTTTGTAGGAAACCGGCGAGACAAGCCTAGTGCTTAAAAGCACTCAAAGCCACAGAATCAAATCGCTAATAAATCCCGGTACAGCGTGGGTTCAAGTAAGCAGAACATGCTCTAAAATTAACTTGCGAAACCATCTCTTCAATTCCACTTCTTTCTCATTCAATCTGAATAAACGCTCGTTAAATCCTGGCATGAAAAGCATGGGTGAAAAAGAGAATGGCAGAAAAGTAGCTTAAGACAAATGCAGTACATGAAGTCACATGATAGCTGGAGCACAATGTTAGTGTATGTAAATACAGGTACATCTTGAATGATGAATGATGTGTTCATGAATACTCATGTGTGCCGAAGAGTGTAGTTAGATTGCTAAGGCGTTGATTATTGTAGCGTCGCTAAGAACATAGATAAGAAAACACTGTTAAAAAGCACGAGGATGTTGTAGCACTAATTAATGGGCAAAGCCCCAGCAATGACTGCACCATGAGGCACACAAGCGTTCACTAACACTGCATAAGAAGATGCCTGTTCACATGCTATTGTGCCAGTCATTCATTGCCCGTGGTGAACTGTGCAACAAGACCGCCACTTTGAGCTCTTATTATTATTTACGTGTGCCGCCCTACACGACACTACACGGAAGGGAACGATCCCTTCCTGGAGAATTTTCTAAGGGAAACTGACTCGTACTTAACCCGTTACACATGGCGAAAATCACGAAAATGCCCATAAGCCAGCCCGTTCGCGTGATTCGACTGTTCAGGGACTTTACCGTTCGACTACTTGTGTGTGTGTATTTAATTATGGCAAAGCACACGAGGCCTATCTGCCTAAGGGGAGGGATTCCTTCGTGGAGGACTTTCTAAGGGAAACTGGCTCGTATACACGTTACACATGGGGAAAACCACGAAAACGCCCATGCAGCCAGCCCGTTCGCGGGATTCGAACCTCGGACCGAACTACCGGTGTTCAGCGACTTTACCGCTCGGCCGCTGGTGGGCTCGACTACTGGTGAGCCTACTTTGAGCTCATCTACGAATCAGATTATGCAACTTTTTGTATCGTTCATTTGCTTTCTCAGCACTGTTATAAGTTCATGTCGGAATTCTTATTTTACTCTTTTCTGTCTCTCATAGTGGAGTGTTCCATGGAGTGTAATTATTATTCGTCTAAATGGGTACTACCACCCTTCTGGTTTTGTAAGAACAATTGACAATCATTCTGTATACGAAAAATCCTAATACAGTGTCTCTTTTACATATTTATTTTACATGCATAAAACTTACTAAAGTTTAAGGTTTAACTTTTAAGTACTGGATACTGGAGAATCTCAACAGAACGAACTCGCTAACTTCACACACACACACACACACAAAAAAAAAAAAAAAAAAAAAAAAAAAAATTCCCTTTAAGAAATCAACTATAAATAGCAAGTTTTCCCATAATTCATACGTGACTAAAATGTTTACACACAACTCAGCTTCTTTCATTGGCGAGTTGACGCTCTTGCTATAGTGTTTCTGTGCAAATTGTAGGTGAAAATAATCCAGCACACTCTAAATCAGGGCTTCTTAGACTTTTTTTCAGTCGTGACCCCTTTTCTGCACTGAGATTTTTTCGCGACCCCAGGACCCCATAAGCATTACGCAAATCCTATTGCAATTTTAGGTCATTAACTTTATTTCTAATTTTAAGACGCAGAACAATGTGAACATTTTAAACAAGTAACAGACGAAATGAGAACGTCACGTGCAAAGCAAGTAAAATGAAAGTTTATATTGTAAAAGGAATGCGTCAAAACGTTTTCGTTTTTCGATTTACTCTGAATGGTCTTATCTTTAACCATCTTCAGATATATTGTGTAAAAATATTTGTTAATTGTAAAATTATTATTACAAGTTAAAGCAATATTAAAACTGCTACTGCAGGTTGAAACCTAGAGTTCAAAAGACTCTGCTCTAAATACACTGAAAATGCGGCTAATCTGTGGAATATGGTAACAGGTAGTTTGGCGATATTTTGGTAAGGCGATAAAGGTATTAGCAGTGTACATGGATAAAGTCAAGAGCGTGCGCAATACTATTTTTGTGCAATTCTGGGATGTGTTTTTAAGTGAAAATAGGTCGAAGTGTATATGGATGATACCGTGTATGTGCAATTCTTAAAAACGAGGCAAGCAGTGAGCGATTCTGCACTTTCTCCCAATTTCGCACCTAATCTTCGTCATGATTAAGCACTTTTGTTCCATAAAAGTTCTAGCATAAGCGTAATTCGGCTAGCAGATTGTTCGAAAAAAATGTTGAGAAAAAAAAAAAAAAAAAAAAAAAGCCTTTACTTCGTGAAAACAAAATGTCCTCCAAAAAAAAAAAAAAAAAAAAACAAAAAAAAACTAGCAGGTTGCTGTAGCAGTATTGGTCGCCCACTTTTTTCAAAACATAAAGCAGTAAATTTAGACGTATGGTTTGTAGCCTTATCCTGATGGAACTTAATACAGTCAAGATTGTTTGGATAAAGAGATGGAATTTCGTCTTTTAATATAGGTGTTTAAAGTTATTTCTGATTGTAATCCGAATTTATTTTGATATTTGTTTCTACTTTCCTTATTTTAAGTTTCCCCTTATAAATGAATCCAGTAAGAACAATAAAACTTTTAGAAAAAAAATTTTTTTTTCTCTGAACCAATATATTAAGTCTTTTGCTCCCCTTTTTCGGCAGTAAATTCATGTTTATCTCTTGCAAGCGTTACACGTATGCCCAAGCTTCACGAGTTGTTACTAGACTGAAGTGCCACTAAATTAGGGATAGACATGGCTATGCAAATTGAATAGCGCTGCGCCGCATCTGGGCTTACGTGAGGGAGTTGTGGTAAATGCACATACAGCTAGCACTATGTTTGTCGATAATCAGTTGTTTCATATACCAGTATAGGTAAAATTTTAATATCGGGCAGATAGTAATCTCTCGTCGCATGGGCCATACAATTTCTTAAATCCTCAGCGAGATAGGATTTTAACGGTCGACAGTGTCAAGAGCATACCGGGAAAAAGAAGTAGCGACTCTGCAAAGTGTAAAGCACATTTAACTTAGAACAATCGTGCTGTGAGACGTCTCAGCCGTATTGTACATGGTCAATGAAGCCAAATATTAGCTCAAATTACCACCTAGCTAAAGTAGGCGACAGTCGTACAGTCAGTAAAAAGATCGTGTATCGCTCCCTTCACCATATGGGCTTCGGAAGCCGTAGACACACGAGGGTACCTTTCCTAAATGCATGCCATCGAGTTGCCATTCTTACCTGGGCAAGAGAATATAGAGAATAGACACTAGTGGACATGAAATGTGTAGGAGTGATGAGTCTCGATCCCTCTAATTAATACCAATGGGAGGCTCAGAATATGGCAAGAGAATCATGAATGTATGAATCCGGTGTGACAGATTGGAACTGTACAAGGCCGTGGAGGCTTAATCATGGTCTGGGATGCTTTCTTCTGGTTGTGTTTGGGATCTTTAGTACTTGTTCTTACCTCCCTCTATATAATTCTGTACGTGAGGTTGATGAGCTATCATCTCCATCCATTTATGTCCCTGTCATTCACACGGAAAGGGAGTATCTCAGAAAGATAACTGCGCCTCTCACAGGTTACGGTTGGCTACTGGTTGGTTAGATGGAAGAGCATTCCTCTGACTTCTCTGTCATAAATTGGTTACTTAAAAGCCCTGACTTGAATTCTACTGAACATCTTTCCAAATTAGTATATCTTATTATTGAGGAATGTAGAGAATTCAAGTGTTATGTTCTATTCACTCTTTTTCCATGTACAGAATGTCTGTTATGATGGTCATATGAAATGTCGTCGCCTGTTCTGATGTCAAAATTTCGTCTCTTGTGATGGTTTCGTATGTCAGCATATGATTGAGCTTATTATTTATAAGCCTTCCTAGCGCTAAATACATTCACTCTAATAACATATAGTTCATAGTTCATAGGTCTTTGCT
This sequence comes from Stegodyphus dumicola, assembly GCF_044657685.1. Taxonomy (NCBI): domain Eukaryota; kingdom Metazoa; phylum Arthropoda; class Arachnida; order Araneae; family Eresidae; genus Stegodyphus; species Stegodyphus dumicola. The sequence continues at coordinate 206,328,654 of NC_140781.1, forward strand.
TATTTAAGAGGTACAATACCCTGAAATATTTACCTATCTCTATCTGTCCTTAGTGGGTATCATATAAAAGTCAAAAATAAATCCCAATGTTGGAAAAAACCTTTTCACTTGAAGTTCGGAATCACATCCAATGTGGCAATATATAACAGTGGGATAACTTTTGTAAAATAGCGATTTAAAATATCGGAAGCGTAATTTTCACATCGTAAAAGCAAATTAGCACATCTGTAGCATAGAAACGTTGGTTAACTTTATCCTCGTTAGTGCTAGGCTGTAGCGTCCTCCTTGCTCCGTGTCTTGAAGCTAACGGAATATCGTGGCCGTAGTTGTTGAGGCATGTAACATAAGTGAGCGGAGCATTGTTGCACAGACCAGTTGTTGAAATTTTTCACGCATAATACACATCAATGTGCTGCCCCAAGGTTTCGCAAAGTCCATATCGATTTATCAGCAATAATTAAGTAAATGTAATAAAGAGTAAATAATGAAAAGTAGAAAAAACACTATGTACACTAAGTACATCGATCACCAAAACTCATTTTGGTGTATCGTTCTCGTTAATTATTCTCGTTCCTTATCTCGATGTATATTAGGCGATTTCCCATAGAACGTTCTCCGATAAGCCATCCCTCGCGCCAGGTAGGTAACCATCCTTTTCTTTGCCCTTTTCAAATAACCTAACTTTTACTCAAACAAATCAGTCATGACATGACATTTGGAAGAAATTAATTTAAATAACTTTTATAAAAATGTCTCGATTGGATATATACTGGAAGTTAAAGAATTTACACCCCACAGATACACCCAAAACAAATATTAAACTGAAAGCTTTCAGACTTTGTATTGCGCCCAAAGGGATCATTTTTTCATTTGCAGACATAAACGTTTGGACAGAATTCGGGTTAATGTCCCTCTGGGTTAAAAATATTTAAAAACAGAGTATTTTATAAATTAGAAAATGAATCTTTCATATACTTTCATATATTTGAATAAATATTTATGAGGCATTATTAATAAAAATGAGAATAAACGAAACCCTATGAATAATCCTGAAACGTTTAGTCTGAAATTTAAAATTCAACGTAACTATCGCATATGACTGAGTGCAGGGGGTGTTCAGATATCCTTTTAAGGATTTTTCAAAGAATTGTATATATAAACAAACGTTATAATTTCATTTTCTAATATATTCCGTCTGAGAACCCTTTTGTTAAACCATCATATTACATCTTGATTTGTAAGAGAAAAGCCTTTTCCTGAAAACATCAAGGTTGATTTTATGCCACTTCTCTTTCACAATGTTCCACAGTCCGTCCAATGTTTGGGGATGCCACGTATAAAGAGCTTGTTTTAAAAGTACAAATGCACATTAATCCATAGGAGACACATCAGGAGATTTGGTGGATATGCATCTAGAGGGAATAGCTTCAAATGCGGTTTCATATCTCAATTTTTCAAAACATAAAGCAGTAGATTTAGAGGTATGGTTTGTAGCCTTATCCTGATGGAACTTAATACAGTCAAGATTGTTTGGATAAAGAGATGGAATTTCGTCTTTTAATATAGGTGTTTAAAGTTATTTCTGATTGTAATCCGAATTGATTTTGGTACTTTTTCTACTTTCCTTATTTTAAGTTTCCCCTTATAAAAGAATCCAGTAAGAAAAATAAAACCTTTAGAAAAAAAAAAAAATTTTTCTCTGAACCAATGTATTAAGTCTTTTGCTCTTCTTTTTACGCAGTAAATTCATGTTTATCTCTTGCAAGCGTTACACGTATGCCCAAGCTTCACGAGTAGTAACTACATTGAAGTGCCACTAAATTAGGGAGATATATGGCTATGTATTGGGCATACTTATTTGTTTTGAGACTGCTTTCCTTTTGTTTTCTCGAAGAGAAGAGAGAATTCAGGAAAATAATGATGAAAACTCTATTAACCGTAATGAACACTAGTTTAATGCCGGAAACAAGGTACGTAATTTAGATTTCTTTGATTCATATGCTGATATTAATGAATTTGATGATGATTCCTTTGATGTGGACATAGACAGTGACACCGATCTTCTCGAAGTTAATAACGAAGCTTTTGATAATAACGTTCTTAAGTTGCATATTGATAGTGATACTGACCACATCGGCCATTTTGCCAAAGATTTCGAAAATAATTCTTATGATGTGCACAATATCAGCGATGAAAAGCAATTTAATTACCTCCAACATGAAACAGAAAAGGATGTTGATTTTCCAAAACCTGATAACTCAGGTAATCAACTCAGGTGCCACTAAATTAGGCATAGACATGGCTGTAGCGTCCTCCTTAATCCGCGTCTTGAAACTAACGGAATATGGTGGCGGTAGTTGTTGAGGCATGTAACATAAGTGAGCGGAGCATAGTTGCACAGACCAGTTGTTGAAAATTTTAACGCATAATACACATCAATGTGCTGCCCCAAGGTTTCGTAAAGTCCATATCGATTTATCAGCAATAATTAAGTAAATGTAATAAAGAGTAAATAATGAAAAGTAGAAAAAACACTATGTACACTAAGTACATCGATCACCAAAACTCATTTTGGTGTATCGTTCTCGCTAATTATATAACGTAAGTTCATGTTACGCTAACCAGTTGATTTTATCTTAAAGAGGTGACTATTAAAGAATTAAAAAGAGTTTTATATATTTTTGTATTGTGTATATATTTACTTTCATTTTTACCCACTCAAAGGTAGATGAAACCTTTTCCATCAGAGTGGCAGGTAAACATGATTCTCTGTGCTTTGCACCAATAAATCCAATACAAATTCATGTTTTGAAAGTACTTTTTGTATAAAAATACTTTCCCAGAGTATTCAAGTACTTTCGTTTTAATAATAATAATCTCTGGTTATATATAAATATATATATGTACATATAAGTATTACGTTTATGCTTTGTATTGCAAGAAACCCCCAAAGACGAAACATTTATTTGAATATGCATGGCAGCAGCAGTTTAGCGTTGGTTCGTTTTCCACTTTTCCGCTTCCAGTTTTATCCCAAAAAATAGCAAAAATCAGAGATATTAATTAAAAGTTATTAAAACGCTAATTTTCGCCTTCATTTTTCCGAATGGCAACAGTGCTGATATCATCAACAATGGCGACAGGGATACAACAGCAATAATGGTTCCGTGCCATTATTGCTGATGTAATGAGAGAGAATTACCGATTTTATGCGATTTTATCAAAAAAATAAATAAAAAAAAATAAAAAAATAAAATTTAAAAAGTCATTCGAATTTTTGAAACCTCGTTTCGAGGTGCACTGGCTCTAGTCTAGATGCACCTATGTAGCAAATTCGTAGGCCTGGTTCTATCAGCTTACACGCAGACCGAACGAAAGACAGACTCATAGAATCTTTCCTCTATTGTGAGTAAAGTTATATATCAGAATACCTTTCATTGTTACATATTCAAAGAATCCTTTTAACAACGTTCGGAACAATGAATTTATCAATAATTGTTTTAGGCTTTGTTTAATTAAAACGAAGTTAATGTATACATTTTTAACAATGCTTATAAACCATAATCATTAGAGATATCCAATCTAGTGGTGCTAAAATCTTACGTGTGGAGCTTATTTGCTTGTTATTTTTAATGCTGAAATCGCATTCGAACCATTTTTAGAAATGGAGTTCTTTTTTTTTTGACAGTATTGTGTTTCTTTTTTATACCAACAGCCTTTATCGACAGCTTATTGGGCATACTTATTTGTTTTGCGACTGTCTTCCTTTTGTTTTCTCGAAGAGAAGAGAGAATTCGGGAAAATAATGATAAAAACTCTATTAACCGTAATGAACACGACATTAATGCCGGAAACAAGGTACGTAATTTAAATTTCCTTGAATCATATGCTGATATTAATGAACTTAATGATGATTCCTTTGATGTGGACATAGACAGTGACACCGATCTTCTCGAAGTTAATAACGAAGCTTTTGATAATAACCTTCTTAAGTTGCATATTGATAGTGATTCTGACCACATAGGCCATTTTGCCAAAGATTTCGATAATAATTCTTATGATGTGCACAATATCAGCGATGAAAAGCAATTTAATTACCTCCAACATGAAACAGAAAAGGATTTTGATTTTCCAAAACCTGATAACTCAAGTAATCAAATAGGCCCGAATAGCAGTATAACCATCTTGAACCAGAAAGAATTCAGTTTGAATGCCTCTATTGAATCATTGGATGCTGAATGCATTGTATCGCATAACGATCTTGGAGCACAAAGAGACATTGATTCTGGTAATCTCCTTAACACAAATAATGAAACAAAAATGAATGGCAAACTGGATCAAGTAGACAGAACAGAACTGAAACCAACTGAAGATTCTGAAGAACAGCTCGTTGATCTCGTCGTTGGTACCGTCCCTGTTATCTGCTTTGATGACGAGTACACTCAACATCCTTCCTCGAATCATAGCAAGCGTTTCAAAATTTCAAACATAAGAAAAACATTACTGAAATATTTCTGCTTTAAAAAATTAAAAATAAACAAAGGACTTAAAACATATTATATAGATCTGAGATAAGTTTACACAATTTCAGTTTGTATTCGTGATAAATTTGTTTGCCATGACACCAATCTCGACTCACCAGTACTTGCCTAAAAATTGGACATTGACTGACCAGTGACTGACTAAATGACAATCTCATTGACTAAAAGTAGGACATTGTCTGACCAGTGACTGACTAAAAATTAGACATTTTCTGACCAGTCACTAACAGACGATCACATTGACTGACCAGGGCCTGCCTAAAAATTGGACATTGACTGACTATGTGACGGTCTCCTTGATTGCCCGTTGACTGACTAAAGATTGGACATTGTCTGACCAGTGACTTACTAAATGACAATCTCATTGAGTGACTGAAAGTAGGACATTGTCTGACCAGTGACTGACTAACTGACTATCTCATTGACAGACCGGAGACTGACTAAATTTGGACATTGACTGAGCAGTGACTGAGTGATTCATTAACTGAGCACTGACAGACTAAAATTTGGACATTCACTGAACAGGAACTGAGAAAGTGAAGATCTCCTTGCCTGACCAGTGACTGAATAAAAATTGGACATTGACTGACTAAGTGACGATCTCATTGACAGCCTAGTGACTGAGTGACGATCTGATTAACTGACCAGTGACAGAATAAAAATTGGACATTCACTGAAAATCGACTGAGAAAGTGAAGATCTCTTTGCCTGACCAGTGACTGAATAAAAATTGAACATTGACTGACTAAGAGATGACCTTATTGACTGAGCATTGGATTTGGACGGAAGAAATTGCCTTTTTCGATAAGAGAGAGGAAAGATGTTTTCAGTCCAATCTATTGCGCTACAGCTGAAATAGAAACAGAAAATCATTTTAAAATTGTTTTCTAGAGCTACATTTCAGATTTGCAAAATTTAAATGAAATTATATGGTAACCTGAAATTAAAATATTATTTGCAGTTAAATGCCGTTGCTAAATTTGTTTTTCTTGTGCTCTTAAATAAATTTACTAGTTTACACACAATATTCAGTTATGATTTACCAATATGCTCTATTTTAACTATAACTTCTCATTGAATTAAGTTAAGCTGTAGCTATTATTGAAATTTTTCTTAGGCATATTTTGCCTTGTTGTCTGTGCTCCCAATTCGAAGTGACCGTCAGCTACTTCCTTTTTGTTTTTCCTATGTGATTTGTCGGCATTTCGTATAAAAAAACCTCCAGATTATCATTAAAACACGAATAAGGATGTTATTTTGTATTTTAGATTTTTTTCTCTCTGTGGCCTTTATGTCAAAACTTACTAGAAATAATAAATGAGAATATATTGCTTTATTTACAACGAAGTATTTTCAATATGTGTCCCATAGCAATATATCCTGTGTTTAAGAATGCTAAGAGTTTTACCCTGTTTGATTCCCTGACAACGTGATGGCTGCATGGTTGGCTTCTGCAGTTTTCCTTATCTCGATGTATATTAGGCGATTTCCCATAGAACGTTCTCGGCTAAGCCATCCCTCGCGCCAGGCAGGTAACCATCCTTTTCTTTGCCCTTTTCAAATAACCTAACTTTTACTCAAACAAATCAATCATGAAATGAAATTTGGAAGAAATTAATTTAAATAATTTTTATAAAAATGTCTCGATTGGATATATACTGAAAGTTAAAGAATTTACACCCCACAGATACACCCAAAACAAATATTAAACTGAAAGCTTTCAGACTTTGTATTGCGCCCAAAGGGATCATTTTTTCATTTGAAGACATAAACGTTTGGACAGAATGCGGGCTAATGTCCCTCTGGGTTAAAAATATTTAAAAACAGGGTATTTTATAAATTAGAAAATGAATCCTTTCATATACTTTAATATACTTGAATAGATATTTATGAGGCACTATTAATAAAAATGAGAATAAAGGAAACCCTATGAACAATCCTGAAACGTTTAGTCTGAAATTTAAAATTCAACGTAACTATCGCAAATGACTGAGTGCAGGGTGTGTTCAGGTATCCTTTTAAGGATTTTGCAAAGAATTATATATATAAACAAACGTTATAATTTCATTTTCTAATATATTCCGTCTGAGAGCCCTTTTGTTGAACCATCATATTACATTATGATTTGTAAGAGAAAAGCCTTTTCGTGAAAACATCAAGGTTGATTTTATGCCACTTCTCTTTCACAATGTTCCACAGTCCGTCCAATGTTTGGGGATGCCACGTATAAAGAGCTTGTTTTAAAAGTACAAATGCACATTAATCCATAGGAGACACATCAGGAGATTTGGTGGATATGCATCTAGAGGGAATAGCTTCAACTGCGGTTTCATATCTCACTTTTTTCAAAACATAAAGCAGTAGATTTAGAGGTATGGTTTGTAGCCTTATCCTGATGGAACTTAATACAGTCAAGATTGTTTGGATAAAGAGATGGAATTTCGTCTTTTAATATAGGTGTTTAAAGTTATTTCTGATTGTAATCCGAATTGATTTTGGTATTTTTTCTACTTTCTTTATTTTAAGTTTCCCCTTATAAAAGAGTCCAGTAAGAACAATAAAACCTTTAGAAAAAAAATTTTTTTTTCTCTGAACCAATATATTAAGTCTTTTGCTCCTCTTTCTCGGCAGTAAATTCAGGCAGTGATTATGAAGAAAATTTTTCACCAGTAGCGAAACACACTACAATTCGAGTTTTCTTAGCATGGCATCATATAATAATGCCAAGGTACATCAACTAGATGTTAAAACAGCTTTTTTGAATGGCAAGTTAAATGAAGAAATATGTATGGAACAACCAGAAAGATTTGTAGTTCCAGAAGAAAGACATAAAGTTTATAAATGGCAGAATTCGATTTATGGTCTGAAATAAACAGCTAGGAGCTAGACTGCAGAAATTCAAATTACATTGAAGAATCTTGGGTTCAGTCAAACTAAAGCAGATCTGTGTCTTTTCGCAAAAGAGGATCGTCACCGAAGAATCAATTGAATTGTACATCTTGATGATATCCTAATAAGTTCTACAGAAGAAGCACTAATTCTTCAAGTAATTAACGATTTAATGAAACGTTATCAAATAACACATCTTGGTGAAGCTAAATATTTCTTAGGCATGGAAATAAATCGAAAGGAAGATGGAAGTTATCTCTTATCTCCGGAAAACAAAATAAATCAACTAGTCAAGCAATTTCAACTTGAAGAAGCGAAACTCACTGTAGTACACCAATGGAAACAAATTATTATAGTCTAAACCGGGAAGAAAATCTCCTAATTTCAAATGATAAATTCAAGCTTATTGGGAGTCTTTTTCTTTATATCGTCTTTCACAAGACCAGATATCACAGTTTCAACTCGCATACTTAGCAGAAAGTGTAATAATCTACGTCAAAAAGACTAGAATGCTGTAAAAAGAATCATTAGCTGTTTAAACACGACAAAGCATTTATCTCTGGAAATTTCGTCGAGTGAAGAACCTAACCTTACAGTTTATTCAGATGCTGATTGGAGACCAGATACTGAAGATAGAAAACATCCCCATCAGGAAGTGCAAATTTGTTAGGCAAAAATTGTATTTCGTGGTTTAAAAAAAAATGCGTCTCATTATCCTCGGCAGAAGCTGAATATGTTGCACTATCGCAAGAATTACTATGGCTATTAAAATTAACAGAAGATTTTAATCTACCCCAAACTCTTAAAGTTTTCCAAAGATAATGAATCAACAATAAAATTGTAGAATCCGAAAAATTTAGTATTGATACAAAATTTCATCATATATGCGGCTTGCATAACAAAGGAATAGTAAAATTTTATCTTTCAACATAGCAATTTCAACAGAGCATTTTTCAGTTGTATTTAATTATTAAATACAATAATTTTAATAATTAATACAATAATTTTAATAATTAATACAATAATTTTAATAATTAATACAATAATTTTAATGGTTAAATACCATATTCTTTGCTTGTAATAATTTGCTTCAGCCAGAAGTATATTTTGCTAATTCATGTTACAGAGATTTATCTTAAGTTAAATAATTCTCCTGCAAATAAAATTCAGAAAATATTTATAAAATTTATCTTTTTAAAGGAATTCTGCAAACTTACTATTTCTAGGAGAGCAAATGGATCTTGCATTGCATTGAAATTCTGAAAAAAAGAAATGTGAAAAGATAAAAATAATTATTTTTATTCTTTTATACTTAAGGAATATTAAAATCATATTTTAAGAAAAGAAAAAAATCTGAAAGCTTTTTTCAGATTTTACATTACGCGCAGAGGGGCCTTTTTTAATGTTTTATGTGTTGCCTTTATTTACTAGATATCATGTTCTTCGCGCTTAAACGATGAAATTCAGTTCAATAGTAATATCGCAAAATAAGTTTAAAATGAGCCTATCTTTAGAAT